>NC_037685.1:41535596-41841066 GCF_003255815.1 Theropithecus gelada | reverse complement strand
GGATCTCAGCTCACTGCAAGCTCCGCCTCCCGGGTTCACGCCATTCTCCGGCCTCAGCCTCCCGAGTAGCTGGGACTACAGGCGCCCGCCACCTCGCCCGGCTAGTTTTTTGTATTTCTTAATAGAGACGGGGTTTCACCGTGTTAGCCAGGATGGTCTCGATCTCCTGACCTCGTGATCCGCCCGTCTCGGCCTCCCAAAGTGCTGGGATTACAGGCTTGAGCCACCGCGCCCGGCCCATGGAGAATTCTTATCAAAAACACAGGCAAAGGGAAATGGCTGCATTTAAGCACAAAAGTTGGGGGTGAGCTTCCTGGAAGCTAAAGATAGAACACAGCACTCAATTAATATAAATTGTAACAGTGTGGGCCAGGCACAGTGGCTCATACCTGTAATATCTGTGCTTTGGGAGGCTGAGGCGAAACAATCGCTTGAGGCCAGGAGTTTCAGGCTGCACAGTGAGCTATGATCACACCACTGCACTCCAGCCTGGGCAACTAAGCAAGACTCTGTCTCAAAAAAAAAAAAAAAAAAAAGGGAAGAAAGAGAAAAAAGTAACAGTCTGGTTTTATTTGTGTTTTTGGTTTGTTTGCTTTTAAATAATAGTCACTGAACAAGATGATCTCTTTTTAAATAATAGTCACTGAACAAGATGATCTCTTTGGTCGAAGTTTTAGCCAAAAAAAATGAAGATCATCAACATAAGGATGCATTTTATATTGACTGTCACTAAAATCCAAGGGCATGAAACATTCTCACTGGAAACTATATTTATGTAAATTTCTCTTTGAAAATGTAATATTCATAGATTTTATAAGCAAAACATTACAAAAAAATGCAAAGTACCAAAATATATTACAGGAAAATGGAAATTACCCAAATCCCACGACCCAAACACTGCTAGTGTTTACTTTCTTTCCACACTGTCTCACGTCTATTTTCTCACTACAGTGAGAGCCCGAAGAGGCGAAGGGGGCTTCTATTATTGCATCCTCAGTACTTTGCTCAGATTCTAGCTTTCTTAAAGTACACTAAGCACAATTTATTACTGATAATACTAATAACAGAATCATTATAGACAATACTGAGATATAGAGAGGCAGTTTGTCCCTCCACTTAATAAACTGAGCTGTCACTGTTTTGACTCATCTTGTAACTCCTTTTGTTTCTCTATTTATAAACCATTCCCAGTGAGTTGACACTTCTAACCTGACCTGTGCAGAGATATTAGAAAATAAAGTTTGCTACATATATATGATCACAGAACTCCTCTGCCTGAAAGCCTCTGCTCTTAGAACAAAAGGCCAACTCCTGATGGTCCCTAGATTTATCTGGTTAGCTCCATCTCATTTCCTTCCCCCACCCCCCAAGCTCCACATTACTTTTTGGTTCTCCCAATACTATCTCCCTTACTTAGTTAATTCCCATTCATCTTTCCAATGTCAGCTGAAATGTCACTTTCTAGGGGAAACTTTCTTGGCTTCTCAAACTAGGCCAGGTCACCGGGTAGAGACTCCAGTACCTTCCTCGCACAGGTCTTACCAGGTGGCAATTTTACACTTAATTCTGTGCGTATCTGTTTATATGATCAACGTCTGCATCCTGCAAGTCTGGTTTTCCAGATTATTGTATCCCCAGGGCCTAGCATTTGTAGACGTCTCATTCAACAGATAACTTTTAAGTGTTTGCATCATGTCAGGCATTCCTGTAGGCCCT
Source organism: Theropithecus gelada (assembly GCF_003255815.1). Lineage (NCBI taxonomy): Eukaryota > Metazoa > Chordata > Mammalia > Primates > Cercopithecidae > Theropithecus > Theropithecus gelada. Next base: position 41,839,350 of record NC_037685.1, on the reverse strand, counting down.
CATTTTGATTGATTGAGGTTCCCTCTTCCAGGCAAGTGAGGTGTTGCTATATTAAGATTTACTACTAAGCCGGGCGCGGTGGCTCAAGCCTGTAATCCCAGCACTTTGGGAGGCCGAGACGGGCGGATCACGAGGTCAGGAGATCGAGACCATCCTGGCGAACACGGTGAAACCCCGTCTCTACTAAAAAATACAAAAAAACTAGCCGGGCGAGGTGGCGGGCGCCTGTAGTCCCAGCTACTCCGGAGGCTGAGGCAGGAGAATGGCGGGAACCCGGGAGGCGGAGCTTGCAGTGAGCTGAGATCCGGCCACAGCACTCCAGCCTGGGTGACAGAGCAAGACTCCGTCTCAAAAAATAAAAAAAAAAAAAAGATTTACTACTAAGCCGGCACGGTAGCTCATGCCTGTAATCCCAGCACTTTGGGAGGCTGAGGCGGGTGGATCATCTGAGTTCAGGAGTTTGAGGCCAGCCTGGCCAACATGGTGAGACCCGTTTCTACTGGAAAAAAAAAAAAATACAAAATTAGCCGCCCGTGGTGGCGCATGCCTGTAGGCCCAGCTACTCAGGAGGCAAGGCTAGAGAATCGCTTGAACGCGAGAGGCGGAGGTTGCAGTGGGCTGAGATTGTGCCATTGCATTCCAGCCTGGGAGATAAGAGCAAAACTCCGTCTCAAAAAACAAAAAGAAAGATTTACTACTAAGAATTACTGCAGGACCTCAGGCTCAACTAATAGCTTACACATAAAATCACGTCATAAGCAATAGAAATATGTTTTGCTTGTATCCAAAGCAAAAATTTATAAAATGGCAAGCGTTAAAAGCACCGCCAGAGTCACGATTGTTCAAAGTCACTGAAAGAAGTGTTCTGTAAAATAAACGTCCATTTGTAAAGCCAATCTTCATCGCCTAGGTTATAGACTTTTCTGGTTATATTCTGTCTATATTCTCAAGTATCAAGTTTATGAGAGAACCAAACATCTCTAAAACCCTCTTCAGTAAAGCCTTTTCATATGACAAAATACCCTGATCCATATTCTGTATAGAAGACAACTGAGGAGCAGGGGCACTCCGGTGACCTCGTAAAGGTCGAATATGTGCCGGAAGGCGAGACCAGAGGCGCACAGCCCCCAGCTGAGCTGATGCCACCCTTCCCACCCAGTGTCCTCCCGCGCCCTCCAGGCCACTTCCTCCCCTTCAGACCTGCGGGTCCCCAGAGCCGAGGCGCCCGCCTGTGAAAAGATACCGGGAGTCCTCCGCGCCTGGCGCCAGCCTCCAGCTCGCGCTCCTGGGGAGGCCGGGAGCGTTCCCACCACCGTCCTCTGACAAGCTTGTGGCTCGGCCAGCTCGGAGTCCGCCAGGACTGAGGAGACAGTCGCGCAGGCCAAGCCCCGACCGCGCAGAACCAGTGCGCGCCGAGGAGACGCGGGCGGAGAGGAAGGAGCGCTGCTGCGCCCCCTGCCCGCTGCCACCCCAGCCCGCGCCTCAGCGCGAGTCGCGGGGACCGCGAGTCCCCGGTCCGCACCGCCCAAGGGCCGCCGAGGCCTCCTCGCCCCTACTCCCGCCTCCACCTTCCCTCACCGGCCGGAAGACGAGGCACTCCACCAGGGGGAGCGCGCCGAGGCCCGGGGGTGACCGCCTCGAACATGCTTGCGCCGGGCCCAGGGACGCTGTCGGTGTTAAAGGGGGCCCGCGGGCAATTGCTGCATCTGGGCTAAGAGCTGGAGTTCCGATTCGAGTGTTTGAGTAAACGAGTCGATATCATTAATAATGACAATTGCACAAAAGAAAATACGAAAGAAACCCCCCGCCCTGGCGCCCGACCAGGCCCGCCTTGGCGCGGAGCCACCGGCCCTTCTGGGTTTTCGGGGCAGCTGGCAAGAGGGAGGTAGGCAGAGGAGGCGGCTCCGGGTCCGACTCCCGAGCTGACCAGGGCGGTGCGCCCGTGACTCCTGGCGGCGGCCCAGGCCCGGGTGCGGGCATGCAGGGGAAGGCGACAGCCGCCGCGCGCTGGTTCCCGGACCCTGCCCAGCGTGGCGTGGAGACCGACGGCAGCACAGGGGTCACCGGTATCCAGATGGACACCTCCCAATCGAGCTTTGTTCACCAGAGGGCTAGGCCTTTCTCTCCCTGGTCCTTCTCTTCCCCCTGCGACCCAGCTTTTCCCCCTACTCCTTCCCGGGAGGGCGGGCACCCATGCAGTGGCCTCCATCTGGACGCCACGGGGCTCTGGAGAGGCGATGACCCCTGTCAGCCCAGGCTGGTATAGAATTAAATAAAAATTTTGAATGCCCAGATGGCTGCGCGTAGAGTGGCAGCAGGCCGGGCCGGCGGCGCCAAGGTGCCCAGCGGAGGGCCAGGCGCTCAGGGCGCAAAGCTGGCCGCCACCTCGGCCCCTGCCCCCCGCCCCGGGGTACCTCTGGCCTGTCCGGTGGGGTCGGGTCGCTGCGGCCGCGGCGGAACCCGGCTCCGGACCTGGATCACAGCATCCAGCGCGCGGCCCGCGAGGCGCCTCCGGTTACCCTGGGGCCGGCGTCCCTCGTCCCATCGGAGCGCGCGAGGACAGCGCTCTGGACTGCGGTGCCCGGCGACAGGTCGTCGGATAGCATTGACAGCACCTTCCTTTCAAGGTGCTTTATGCCTGCCCTCTGCACGTGCGGAGGGCAGGGTGACCAACGCAAAAACCTGAGCTGCGCCTCCAGACCCGTGCACCCCTTTGATGGGCATCTGTGGTGTTTATCTGTCCCCCGAAAGCGGTGACCGAAAAGTAAATAAATGGGCGAGAGGTGGTAAAAACCTGGCAGTATTTCCGCTCGTCCTGTCGCGAACTACATATCCCAGGGAGCCCGGGGCGCCGGGACGCGTGTCCACCCCTCCATCCACTTGGAGAAGGCCTTACTGAGTTTGGCTCGACGCACGGGCCAATCCCCTCGCCCTACACCTTGGCTGGAACCTGAGACGGATTCGCTCCCAAAAGATGCTCCAGTGGCAGGAGCAACTCAAGTTCATCATTGTCCTGAAAGAGAGGAACAGCGCGGTTCTCGGCCGGAACAGCAGAACGGCAGGGGACCCTCACCTGGGCGCAGCGGGGCACGGGCTTTGATTGTCCTGGGGCCGCGGAGACCCGCGCGCCTGCCCTGCACGCCGGGCGGCACCCTTTGCAGTCGCGTTGGCTGCTGCGATCGGCCGGCGTGCCCCTGCCGAAGCCTCGGCTGCTTCTGTCCACCTCTTACACTTCTTCATTTATCCGTGGATCATTTCGAGAGTCCGTCTTGTAAATGTTTAGCATTTTGCTACTTTATTGCTTCTTTCTGGCGACGGTTCCAGCACTCGCCGAGACCGGCGGAGAAAGGCAGCTGAGCCCGGAGAAGAGCGAAATATGGGGACCCGGGCTAAAAGCAGACGTCGTCCTTCCCGCCCGCTATTTCTATATTCAGGCAGTGGATACATCAGGGAATAAGTAAGTCGAGAAACGGCTCCTTACCTATTTTGGATGGCGGTTAAATCTGTTTCTCCCTTTAAGTTTTTTCTTTCCAAGAACTCGTTTCTCCACAACAGTTTAAATTCCAGGATATTTGGGTACCAATTTTTCTCTGTAGCTGTAGAAATTGTTCCGAATTATAATATATGCAATATAATGTGTTGTATATAACATATAAAATAATCTCCTAGCAATTTTGATCTTTCCAAGAACTCGTTTCTCCACAGCAGTTTAAATTCCAGGATATTCGGGTACCAATTTTTCTCTGTAGCTGTAGAAATTGTTCCGAATTATAATATATGCAATATAATGTATTGTATATAACATATAAAATAATCTCCTAGCAATTTTGATTCGGATTCCCACATTATCAGGGCAAGACAAAGTCCCTCCACTTTGCTGGAAATACTGTTTCTAACTACTTTTCGCATAAGCCGTTATAAGGGATTTAAACCTAGCTGTTAGAGACTTGATGGGCTTCATCTTTCTCTGGTGCGGCTCTCAATTTTCAAGGAGACATCTGCAGGTAAGCATGTTTTGAAACTGAAAAAGAAAAATGAAGTACTATTTGAAACTTTAGAGTTCAGAAGGAAAGTATCGAAGTATTAATCTCCTATATGATTGTAACAAATATTTTGTTCCAATGAATTTAATACTTTAACATCATACTTAAAAGTTATTTTTTTTTTTTTTTGAGATGGAGTCTCGCTCTGTCGCCCAGACTGGAGTGCAGTGGCCGGATCTCAGCTCACTGCAAGCTCCGCCTCCCGGGTTTACGCCATTCTCCTGCCTCAGCCTCCCGAGTAGCTGGGACTACAGGCGCCCGCCACCTCGCCCGGCTAGTTTTTTGTATTTTTAGTAGAGACGGGGTTTCACCGTATTAGCCAGGATGGTCTCGATCTCCTGACCTCGTGATCCACCCGTCTCGGCCTCCCAAAGTGCTGGGATTACAGGCTTGAGCCACCGCGCCCGGCCTTAAAAGTTATTTTTATGATTCATATACTTCTGAAATGATTGTCTTTATTATTGGTGGATGCTGACCATGTGTATTTCGTACAGAAAAAAATACTGGAATAAAAGGTTGTCAAGTGAAAGACAGGTTGTAAATTTTGTTATTTGGCAAAAGATGATACACTACCTACTACTTTGCTTTTGCCCATGGCTGAGCGTGATTTTTGTTTTTTTAACACAGGGTTTCACTTCCTAGCCCAGTCTGGAGTGCAGTGGTGCAATCACAGCTTACTGTATCCTCAACCTCCCAGGCTGAAGCTACCCTCCCACCTCAGCCTCCCTAGTAGCTGGGACTACAGGCGCGTGCCACCTCGCCTGGCTATTTATTTTATTATTATTATCATTATTATTATTATTTGTAGAGACAGGATCTCACCTTGTTGCCCAGGCTAATCTCGAACTGCTGGCCTCAAGCAGTCTCCCCGCCTTGGACTCCCAAAGTGCTGGGATAGTAGGCATGGGCCACAGTGCCAGGCCTGAGCGTGATTTATAATACTGATATTGTAAAGATTCATTGGCAGAGATTTTTCAAAATAAGATCATTATCTTTGGGACCACCGTTTGATCACAAATATCCAGATGTGATGGCATGAAATAAATAAGTTGGTAAGAATATTTTTCTATATGGAATGCATGAGTATGTTCTATGCTTATATAGACTAGTAGTCTTAACATATTCCATTGTGATTGTTTAATGAAACTGTTTCATGTTATCTTGGCCACTGTCATCCTCATTTTTTTTAAATCTTTGATCCATCATATTCATTCTGGTACTAAAAGCGTAAGATAAAAAGAAGCAATTATATGTTAGAGGAAGAATGTGGAGGAGAATAATCAACTTTCCAGACTGAAGAGCATAATCTTTGTGTGTTTGTTCATTAAAATAATCTGTTTATTTTCCCCATCGCCTTTTCATCACAGATTCACATCTTCTCCAGGCGAAAAGGTCTTCCAGGTGAAAGTCTCAGCACCAGAGGAGCAATTCACTAGAGTAGGAGTCCAAGTTTTAGACCGAAAAGATGGGTCCTTCATAGTAAGATACAGAATGTATGCAAGCTACAAAAATCTGAAGGTAGAAGTTAAATTCCAAGGTCAGCATGTGGCCAAATCCCCATATATTTTAAAAGGTAATTTGGAATATAATTTTATACCAGCAGTATTTGAATAAAATAATATATGTTATTGCATCAACAAAAACAACTTGGCATGATATATATATATATATACTTTTTTTTTTTTTACTGAAAGAAAAAAAATAAAGGCTTTCTACTTGAAAGCTAAGTTATGAGTCCTGGTAAAAGACAAGATTTGAATGGAAATTCTGATTTGCTTAAGAGCAAGGAACATATTAGTAGAGAATTTACTCCGTGAAGACATACATTAGCAAGAATAATCAAGCTGTGTGCATCATCATATATGATACTTTCTTAATTGGAAATATATGACTTAAGTAACTGATAAATGTTATTGAAATTTGGTAGATCACTTCAGAAAGGGAGATAGCTTGAAAGAGAAGGGGGGCACTGGTGGTTGTTTTTTGTATTGTTCCAATGCCATTTTCCCAGAGAAATTCTCTGACTTTTTTTTTTTGTTTTTTTTGAGACGGAGTCTTGCTCTGTCGCCAGACTGTAGTGCAATGGCGCAATCTTGGCTCACTGCAAGCTCCACCTTCTTTGTTCAAGTGATTATCCTGCCTCAGCCTCTCAAGTAGCTGGGACTACAGGCACGCACCACCATGCCCAGCTAATTTTTGTATTTTTAGTAGAGACAGGATTTCACCATGTTGGCCAGAATGGTCTCATCTCTTGACCTCATGATCTGCCTGCCTCGGCCTCCCAAAGTGCTGGGATTACAGGCATGAGCCACTGTGCCTGGCTATTCTGATGTTTCTTATATAGGATGAGAATACAGTTTTGTTACCTAGAGCCATCTCCTTCCCTCTTACAGGCGACAGTACCACAAAACAGTAGGAAAGCAGTGTATATACAAGGGCAGAAATCTTGCCCCCCTTAACAACTGCAAGAAAAGTAAACTTTTTTTTTTAATTTTTGTAAACTCTGCAGAGAAGTAAGAAAAGGTAAACACTTTTTAAGAGTGTCTAGGCTCGTTTCCTACATTCCGCCAGTACCGCCTGGTATAGTATCACCCACTAAACCTTAAAAAGATATTCCATTGTCAGCCACTGCCTGGGTTAGGTGGGATCTGACAATTATAAAAAGGAATAACAGTAAAACCTCAATGCAGATTGTAATTAACTTGTTATAAAATTAGTGAAGTGGACTGTTTTGAGAATTACTTTTGCTTCTTTTTGTTGCTGTTGCTGTTGAGACAGGGACTCGCTCTGCTGCCCAGGCTGGAGTGCAGTGGTGCAATCACTGCTTACTGCAGCCTCAACCTCCTGGATTCAAGCAATCCTCCCACCTCAGCCACATGAGTAGCTGGGACTAGAGGCACTCACCACCATGCCCCACTAATTTTTGTGTTTTTTGTAGAAACAAGGTTTCACCATGTTGCTCAAGCCGGTCCCGAACCCTAGAGCTCAAGTGATCTGCCCACCTCGGTCTCCCAAAGTGCTAGGATTACAGGCGTGAGCCACTGTACCCAGCTACTTTTGCTTCTTTTTTTTTTTTTTTTTTTTTTTTGAGACAGTGTCTCGCTCTGTCGCCAGCCTGGAGTGCGGTGGCGCAATCTTGGCTCACTGCAAGCTCTGCCTCCTGGGTTCAAGCGATTCTCCTGCCTCAGCCTCCCAAATAGCTGGGACCACAGGCACGCGCCATACCACCTGGCTAATTTTTATATTTTTATTAGAGGCGGGGTTTCACTATGTTGGCCAGTATGGTCTCAATCTCCTGACCTCATGATCCGCCCGCCTCGGCCTCCCAACGTGCTGGGATTACAAGCGTGAGCCAGGGCACCCAACCTACTTTTGCTTCTTAATAATTCCTTAAAAACAACAACAACAACAACAAAAACAGAATAGCAGTTCCTTGTTTATTTTCGTTGTTATTGATGATTTACTTATTGAGAAAAGTACCTTAGACACTTTAAGAACCTGTTTGTATAACAGACCATCAAAATATTAAATCATATCACTTCTGTCTTTCATTAAAATAGGTATGCCCCTCTGATACCCTTTTACCAGTATTTGGTTATTCTTCAGTCTATAAAACATAAGGAATAATGAGCTGTAATATATACCATAGACATAAACTAAGTACCTGTTGGCTTTCTTTTGTTTTTTGAAACAGAGTCTCGCTCTGTTACCCAGGCTGCAGTGCAGTGGCGCAGTCTCCACTCACTGCAACATTCACCTCCCAGGTTCAAGCTGTTGTCATGCCTTAACCTCCCGAGTAGCTGAGATTTCAGGCACACACCACCATACCCAGCTAAACTTTTTTGTATTTTTAGTAGAGATGGGGTTTCAACATGTTGGCCAGGCTGGTCTCAAACTCCTGACCTCAAGTCATCCACACACCTCGGCCTCCCAAAGTGCTGGTATTACAGACGTGAGCCACTGCACCCGGCCTCTATTTGCTTTCTTTTGAACTCATGCAAAGTAGACCTTATTATGAATATATCACAAAACTTCACTGTGAAGAGCTGTCGGAGGAGAAGACTGACTGACCTGCAATGCCCCAATATAGTAAAAATGTATTACTTTTTTCTTTTCTTTGAAACAGGGTCTCACTGTCTTGCCCAGGGTGGAGTGGTAAAACATGGCTCACTGCAGCTTCAACCTCCTGGGCTCAAGTGATCCTCCCACCTCAACCTCCCAAGTAGCTGAAACCACAGGTGCATGCCACCACACCCAGCTAATTTTTTATTTTTTGTAGAGACAGGGTCTCCCTGTGTTGCCCAGGCTGGTCCCGAACTCCTGGGCTCAGGCTGTCCTCCTGCCTTAGCCTCCCAAAGTGCTGGGATTACAGACATGAGCCCACCTCGCTGGCCTGTAATTCTCTTAAAATGTGTTTTCAATGAAAATGCTCTTCCTATGTAACTAGGCAAAACTTATGAAGCCACATTATAGATACTTATTACAAGTTTCAAATGCTGAGTGAAATTATCACTGTTGTGCTTTGTTATTCTTATGTAAATAGGGCCGGTTTACCATGAGAATTGTGACTGTCCGTTGCAAGATAGTGCAGCCTGGCTACAGGAGATGAACTGCCCTGAAACCATTGCTCAGATTCAGAGAGATTTGGCACATTTCCCTACTGTGGATCCAGAAAAGATTGCAGTAGAAATCCCAAAAAGATTTGGACAGAGGCAGAGCCTGTGTCACTACACCTTAAAGGATAACAAGGTACAACACGCGATTCAGGTTTGCTTGTTTGTTTTAGTGATTTTTTTTTTTTGCTTGTTTTGAACATTTGGCTACAATTAGCTAAATCATGTTATAAACATCATTCGAATGAGCATTGTGACAAGCTTTTCCTCAGTGAAATCTGCCAGTGTTTTTAGACTAACATAATAAATGGTAAATTCTCTTTTAGGTTTATATCAAGACTCACGGTGAACATGTAGGTTTTAGAATTTTCATGGATGCCATACTACTTTCTTTGACTAGAAAGGTAAGTACATGTTTTCTCTTAGCTGTAATAGATCATTTAAGCCCAGATTTTACAGGATAATTTTTCAAAATACAAATTCTAACACTATCAGCGTATTCTCTTCTGGAGCCTCATGATAATACTGTTGTGAAGCTTTCTGTTATTTCAGTATCTGCGTTTGTTTCCTAGGACTGCCGTAACAAAGTGCTACAAACTGAAAGGCTTAAAATAAAAGAAATATATTCTCTCGCAGTTATGGAGGCCAGATGTCCAAAATCAAAGTGTCAGCCAGGTGCCATGGCTCACTCCTGTAATCCTAGCACTTTAGGAGGCCGAAGCGGGTGAATCGCTTGAGCCCAGGAGCTCGAGACCGGGCTGGGCAACATGGGAAACCCTGTCTCTACAAAAAAATACAAAAATTAGCCTGTAGTAGTTTCAGCTAATGGGGAGCTGAGGCAGGAGGATTGCTTGAACCTAGGAGGTCGAGGCTGCATGAGCTGAGATCACACCACTGCACTCCCAAGGCCTGGGTGACAGAGTGAGATCCTGTCTCAAAAAAAAAAACTAAAGTGTCAGGAGGGTCAGTTCCCTCTGAGATGATCCTTTCCTTTCCTGCCCCTTCCTGGCTCCTGGCAGTGACCCTCCATCTTTGGTGTTCCCTGGATTGCAGCTGCATCCTCCCATCTCTGCCTCTGTCATCACGTGGGCTTCTCCCCTCATGTCTCTGGGTCTCTTCTTCTTATAAGGACACAGCATAGTGGATTAATGGCCCAGCCTACTCCAGTATGACCTCATCCTAACTAATATCTGCAACAACCCTATTTCCAAATAAGGTCAGTCTGAGACACTGGGGTTTAAGACTTCAGCATATCTTTTGCAGGGACACAATAGTTTATAGAGGAAAGAAAAATGCCTTATCATAAAATTATTTTGGTACTAAACTAACTTTGAGTCCAAAGATGACTTGCCTTGTACTGAATCCCATTCCTTGGAATAATGGGCTTTTGTCGGGTTCTAGTGGAATGGTTTGAAAGTAATGTCAAAATAGTGGATGTGAAAGACTCTACCGACGTTTTTACCAAATGTGTATTTATTTATAATCCATTATAATATTTATTTATTGAATAATTTGCATGTATTTCTTGATTAAACTACTCATGGAAAATCATAATGCCTTTCTTTTCGAGATTTCAAAGCACTTACAGTCTGTTAATTCTGAATGTAGGTAGTTATATAGCATCAATATTAAACCTCCTTTAAACTAAGACATCGGAGTACTGTCATACTTCTCTTGCTCCTCTGTGTCAATCTATGGGAAAATGAGAATGTTCTTCAGGACTTCAGTTTCTCAAGATGCTTCTCAGACTGATCAGTGCTGGTCTGGCCTTAAAAATATACATCTGTTGTTTTGTAAATACGCTAAACATTTTCTGTGACTAGATAAAACAGATCCTCTTTACATATTTATGCCATTTGCCAGTAAAGGAAGGAAGCATAGCTTGAAACTTACTATGTTGCTGTTGGTGTTGGGCTTCCTGAGTTCAAATCCTGGTCCCACCACCTACCTGGTGTATGTTTTTTAAAATGGAACCATTAGCTCACTAGCAAGAAACTAGGGTTAGAGTCCCAAGTGCTAATTTTTAAATTATTTTCCAATAATTCTCCTTCTCTTTGATCATCTTAGAGGCTGTTCGCAGTATTAGAACAGAGATTACTTTTGCCATTTCATCCCTTTCGTAGGGAGCGTAGAATGCTTATACATGTGACCATATTCTGAAAAATTGCCCACTATTCAAACCAAGGTAATTATCATTACCTAAAACATGTAACATTGGCCTTTCATTAATGCAATTTCAAATTTAAATTGATAAATACAATGTATTATCCAATGCAGGAAATGTGAATAAGCTTCTTGTTTTGTTTTTTCTAGGTGAAGATGCCAGATATGGAGTTCTTTGTTAATTTGGGAGACTGGCCTTTGGAAAAAAAGAAATCCAATGCAAACATCCATCCGATCTTTTCCTGGTGTGGCTCCACAGATTCCAAGGATATCGTGATGCCTACCTACGACTTGACTGATTCTGTTCTGGAAACCATGGGCCGGTGAGAGAGAAGTCAGGGTTGGCCCAAAGCCTTGGTTTTCTTTCTTTGGTGAGTTCTTTTCAACAACCTTTGTGACATGATGATTTGGGAGGAAAATCTGTTGCACTTTGTTTTCTAGGGTAAGTCTGGATATGATGTCCGTGCAAGCTAACACGGGTCCTCCCTGGGAAAGCAAAAATTCCACTGCCGTCTGGAGAGGGCGAGACAGCCGCAAAGAGAGACTTGAGCTGGTTAAACTCAGTAGAAAACACCCAGAACTCATAGATGCTGCTTTCACCAACTTTTTCTTCTTTAAACACGATGAAAGCCTGTATGGTCCCATTGTGAAACACATTTCATTTTTTGATTTCTTCAAGGTATGACTTAATCAGTGGCTAATCTTTTTTGTTTTTCTAATGTATTTGTACATAGTGCTTTGGAAAGGGAAATTGAGGCCTACAAATTACAAGAGGTGGGAGAAGTTCGCACAAAATTGAGTGAATATCGAGGCATGGCGGTGCTGGGGACTGTTTTGGCAACCAGGATCTGCCCTCTCTGGCTAGTCTTGACATTAAATGTGCATCAAGGGAGTTTGGAGCCTGGATAGAGCTGTAATTTTTTTCCAGCTAACCCTTGAGATAAGCACATGTCACCTCCAAATATGTTTTTAATAATACTTACATGTAAGTCATTTTACAAATACTTTCCCCAGAGCCATGTTATCACCACAGAATAAGGAAGATAGAAACTATTTGTTTCTTATCAGGCCTTGTGGTGGAGAATGACTTGAAACCCATCCAAATGTTCTGCCTGGGAATTAGGGTTTGCTTTCTGTGTCTAGAATGTGGATTCCCCGTGTTTCCTGGGGAGTAGTCCTTTTTCTAACAACTCCCTTTTTAAGGCAGTGGGCAGCACCCTGCTCTTTAGACCGCGGAGCTGTTTCTGAAGTCCCCCGTGGTAGGGAGAGAGGTGGGGAAAAGGTCGTCATCTGTCTTCTGTATGTGGGAAGACAAGTGATTAAGGAGTTCTGTCTGCCCTGTAGATGACCAGGATTTCTTTTGACAGGTTGTGTTGAGGCAGGTTGACCTAAAGAATGTTAGAAGTTGAATTGTTCGTATTTTTCTATATGCATATCCCAAAGATGTTTGAAAGAAATGATTATAACCAAAGTGCAAGGACACTAGTCATCCTTCCTCAGTGGAGGGATGCTGCATCCTGCTTTGGCTTTATTCCTACCTGTTGAATTTTCTGCAACTAAAGATGAAAGATTACTACAGTTCTATGAATATTTTTATTCATAGGTGTTCTTGCTCCACAGCTTGCTAATTTCTTTAAGACATATGTCTGGGTGTTTAAAAAACATGGTTAGCCAGGCGTGATGGCTCACGCCTGTAATCCCAACACTTTGGGAGGCTAGGGCGGGCGGATCACCTGAGGTCCAGGGTTCGAGACCAGCCTGGCCAACATGGTGAAACCCCATCTCTACTAAAAATACAAAAATTAGCTGGGTGTGGTGGTGCATGCCTATAATCCCAGCAACTTGGGATGCTGAGGCACAAGAATCACTTGAACCCGGGAGGTGGAAGTTGCAATGAGCTGAGATCACGCCACTACACTCCAGCCTGAGTGACAGTCTCAAAATAAATACATAAATAATATGGTTAACATGGCTCAGAATGTGCCATCATGAGGGGCACGTTTGCAATCAATAAAGTAGTAGGAGAATTACAAAAACTCACAAATGAATCTATCCTTCCTTATGTTGCAGCCTTAGGACAACAGTATGATTTTATTGGCTGCTTCAACACTAGATTTGTATCCTCCTTTGTAAAATTTAGGAGCACATCAAGCATTTAGCTCTAGATCAACCTGTTGTATAATGACGCTTACTAAATGGCAAAGGCAGAGCATGGAAGCTGGCCAAATTGTGTCTGAGGATTGCAAAGGTTTATGTGTGGGTTGGGAAGGAAAATAGAGTGGAGAAAAGGAAATTTAATGGAGGTTCTTAGACTTTACCATTGTTTTGCAGCATAAGTATCAAATAAATATCGATGGCACTGTGGCAGCTTACCGCCTGCCATATTTGCTAGTTGGTGACAGTGTTGTCCTGAAGCAGGACTCCATCTACTATGAACATTTTTATAATGAGCTGCAGCCCTGGAAACACTACATTCCAGTTAAGAGCAACCTGAGCGATCTGCTAGAAAAACTTAAATGGGCAAAAGATCACGATGAAGAGGTAAGGTTAGTCTCCTTGAAGGCTTATTTCCACTTGTTTCCCAATATCATGGGTCCCTTTGAAATGTATTGTACCTGGAGAGCATCCAGGATGTTCACGTAATAGACTTTGGCCTGTAAATGGGAAGCTGCCTGCTCATGGATGGCACGGCAGTTCCTCTGGGCTGAACACAGCGAGCACTGCATCTTACATTAACTCTCCACTCTGCATGTGAAACAAAAAACTAACCGGGTTGCGGTGGCTCATGCCTGTAATCCCAGCACTTTGGAAGGCTGAGGCAGGCAGATCACCTGAGGTCAGGAGTTCGAGACCAGCCTGGCTAACATGGTAAAACCCTGTCTCTACTAAAAATACAAAAATAAGCCAGGCGTAGTGATGGGTGTCTGTAGTCCCAGCTACTGGGGAGGCTGAGGCAGGAGAATTACTTGAACCTGGGTGGGAGGCGGAGGTTGCAGTGAGCTGAGACCACACCATTGCACTCCAGCCTGGGCAACAAGAGTAAAACTCTGTCTCAAAAAACAACAACAACAACAACAAAAAGTTGAACTGTGGCCTTGATTACACTTTCTCTTTCAGTAGGGTTGCTCTGAGCCACAAGCATTACCTCCACTAGCAATGTGAAAATTATAAGATGGCCAGTCTGGCAGGAGTCACTAACTGGCTACAGGTTAAAATGAGGGATTGATTCAGAAGTAGATGCAGCCATAAATAGATAAATAAAGAGGGATGGAATGCAATAAACTTTAAGCTAATTGTTTGCTGAAATTTGTGAAGGCAGTGTGCTAAGCTTCATCTTGCGTTTACAAAGTCGTCATTAGTTTGCTTGGTGTACACCTTGTCTCTCCAAGAGAGGCTTAATTCTAGAATGTCCAATATGACTTCTCAAACTTTCAAGTCTTAGAAACCTCCCTCCGATTTAAACAAACATACTCTGTTAAATGTTCTGTTTTACGACATGAGACTACCCCCAAAGATATTATTTCCCACAATTGCCTCAATGTATACGTACTCTGAAGAGCAGTTTGCAGATGCCTGCATGGGAAAAATGGATTCTATTACAGGACTTTATCATTGTTCTTCCTGTAGGCCAAAAAGATAGCAAAAGCAGGACAAGAATTTGCAAGAAATAATCTCATGGGCGATGACATATTCTGTTATTATTTCAAACTTTTCCAGGTCAGTATTTTCCAAGAAAATTATCACATATAAGTAGACATGTTAAAAACAAATAATATTTTACTTAACAATTTCTAAACATATGTTACTATAGGGAGATACATATATATATATGTATCAGAAGTATATATATATACTTCTGTGGATGAAAATCAGAGACAAATATTAAGTAATCATAAAAATAGTTGAAAACCAAAGATTAGCTAATAGAAAATGTTACAATATTAAGTGAAAAGTATTAATATTAGAACTATGTGATGTTTGACTAAGAAATTGGCCTCTGATCATACACAGTTATGGTGCATAGATTTGTATGTTCTCTTTGTGTTACATTGCTGCTGCCTCACCATATCTTTGTCTAAACAGTGCCAAGTGTGTTTGGGCCTCTTGTGCTGACTCCATATGAGCCATGACTTCCCTTGGAAATTATATCCATGGACCCGAGCATTTAGAGATTGTAATCAAGCATATCTGACCATTTAAAGGACTCTTTTTAAAATGTGGTAGTAGGCCGGGTGCAGTGGCTCACACCTGTAATCCCAGCACTTTGGGAGGCCGAGGCGGGCGGATCACCTGAGGTCAGGAGTTTGAAACCAGCCTGACCAACATGGAGAAGCTCCGTCTCTACTAAAAATACAAAAATTAGCCAAGCATGGTGGTGCACACCTGTAATCCCAGCTACTCGGGAGGCTAAGGCAGGAGAATCACTTGAACCAAGAGGTGAAAGTTGCAGTGAGCCAAGATCACACTACTGCACTCCAGCCTGAGTGACAAGAGTGAGATTCTGTCTAAAAAAAAAAAAAAGGGTAATAAACAAGTTCTTGGCTAATAATAGTACTAGATCTAGAGTA
Source organism: Theropithecus gelada (assembly GCF_003255815.1). Lineage (NCBI taxonomy): Eukaryota > Metazoa > Chordata > Mammalia > Primates > Cercopithecidae > Theropithecus > Theropithecus gelada. The sequence goes on along the minus strand of NC_037685.1, from coordinate 41,823,963 downwards.
AGATTTTTATCTCACAGTTGCAGATACTGAGCCCCATATCTGAGGTTCTGCTACAGATGAAAGTTGGTATATTTCTGGCCTGTACTGGCTCCTCCCCATTTTGTAACCTTCCCTTGGTGGAGGGAACTGGAGGATAAACTGTGTAAAATGAATAAACTCAGGGGATTTACCATGTGAATTTCTAAGCATCCATGGGGCAATGTTCATTCATTTAGCATAGGTACTTAGCACAGTGCCTTACTCAGAGTAAGCACCTGATAAATGAAGATGATGATGGAGGCTTGTGCAAGCCATGATAAGGAAAGCAGAATAGTCTCTGTCTTCACATTCTCAGTCTAGGGAAGATTGTGTGCAAAATTATTTTTACCGTAAGGCAGAAGATGGTTAAAAAAAAAAAAAAAGTCATGGAAATGTAGGATAGAATAAAGAGATATCTGTTAGGAATAGGCAGCCAGTGTTCATCCTCTCAGATGCTCTACTGTTGGTGTTCAGAACTAGTATATATGACGGACTATGCATATCACAGTTTGACGCACATAAGTTAAATGAATCATAGTCTTCATGTATTCTAGCCTGTCTCATTGGGTGGATATAAAGTGTTGTATAAGGAATGCTTTTATGTTGTTGCTTAAACAGGAATATGCCAATTTACAAGTGAGTGAGCCCCAAATCCGAGAGGGCATGAAAAGGGTACAACCACAGACTGAGGATGACCTCTTCCCTTGTACTTGCCACAGGAAAAAGGTAACCAGAACTGAGCTTATGACCAGTGTCAGGATAAAAACTAACATTGATCCAAACTTGCATTTATTCCTATAGTCATTCAATCAGGCAGCAAATATTTGAGTTCCTCTCGAGGTCTCCAAGCAATTCAGTCTGCCAGAGAGATAGGTATAGAAGACAGCAGTGCTCAAGAAAGGATGCTACAATGCAGATAATTGAGAAGACATGGTAGCTCCCTGGCAAAGTGGAGGGAAGCCTTTTATAATGTGAGGATCCAGCTCACACCCTAGTCGAATGGATGCTTACAGTCTGAAAAATATTTTCATGTGTATCATCTGATGCCCTCATCTCCTCGTGAGATAAGTTTGGCAAAGTTCATCATCCCAGTTTAGAGAAGGAAAAATATGTAACCACGATTATTGATGTTTTCCAATTCTTCATTTGAAAGTCATCTCTGTTGATACCACTACTTAAGGATCTCATTGATAAAAATGAAAGTCAGGTTCACATCTGGACTTTTAAGGTTAATTGGACCTTAGAAGTCATCGAGTAAATGCCTTCATTTTATGGTTAACAAAACTGAGCCCAAAAAGGAATTGTGGTCAAAATCATCTAGCTGGATTATGGCAAAGCAAAAACCAATCTCTCATCATCAGATTGTGATTGTGTGTGTTTGTATATAAAGACATAGTGTGGCAGGGGACTGTTGCTTTGATTATAATTTCTGTTTGAAGGAATGTAAATTGCATAAAATAGAGTGTATATGTGTGTTTGTGTGTATGTGTATGTGTATGTGTAACATATGCTGACTTGACATTTTAAGCAACATAATTATGTTTCTGAATGGACAAGTTCAAAATTGTGGTATTATAACCAAAGACAAGAAGGCAGATTTGGCAATTATTATGTCTACCTCTCAAGGGGGTGTAAAAGGAATTAAGGTGAGGCCGGCCCCAGTGATGTGACAGAACCAGCGTATATGAGCTCACCCGTTGATAAATATTCGGGAATTTTGCATATTGGTTAAATTTTTGGTAGTTTGGAATCAGCCTGATAAGAATATTTACACCATGACAATCAGCACATGCTACAAATCAGAATTTTGGTTGTTTTATTTTTGTCTTTGTTTTTTGTAGAACTCATTTACCACTAACCAACTGGCCCTCAAAGGTAGTTCATCATCATTGTTAACTCTATCAGTGTTCCAGGTCCGTAAAAATCAGTTAAAACCAATGACAAAACAAGAATTGCCAAATGGAAAGGTTCCCCCTCACCAATCTGTGATTAGGTATCAGAACACTTCTCACTTTGGCTCTAAGTGAGACTAGGCAGCTTCCTTGCTCCACTTCTGCTCAATTGTTTATCTTCATCTACATGATTGAGAGGAGGTACCCAGCCAGTGTCTTCCACTGATTAGTAGAAGTTAGGGGCCAGAATGGTAGCTTTGTTTATTTTTCGCTCATTGTCTATCCTAACCTTTCACCACTACTGTTCATAACCCAAGGCCTTTACAGTAGTACAGCCCGTGGATGTCTGGGTTCCTTATCAGTAGGCTATGGAACACAATGTGATTTTACCCTTAGCTGACTCTGGGCCTCTGGAAATAGTCCCAAGCCCTAAAAGCCTCTAGCGGCAGCTTGGCTCCCTCTCATCTTTACAGGAAAATAATTAACAAATGAATGTAAGTCGTCTTCACTTGTGTAAGACTTCTTGATAGCTCTAAATATTTTGCTTCTTAATTGCAGACCAAAGATGAACTCTGATATGCAAAATAACTTCTATTAAAATAATGGTGCTCTGAAGACTCTTCTTAACTAAAAAGAAGAATTTTTTAAAGTGTTAATTCCATGGACAATATAATATCTGTGTGATTGTTTGCAGTATGAAGACACATTTCTACTTATTATGCAGTATTCCCATGACTGTACTTTAAAGTACATTTTTAGAATTTTATAATAAAACCTCCTTTATTTTAAAGGCCTATGTTGTGCTAATTATTAGCTGTGTTTGGAACAGGGAGCAGTAAAAACAGAGGGAATCTGGGTCCTTGATGCACAGCAGCCCAGACCACCTGCCCAGACTGGTTTTAGATGACAAAGCAATGAACCCCTGTCTCCTTTTAAGCCCATATTATTGTGGGTATTCAGCCAAACTTAATTCTAGCTAATAGTTCATACAAGGCCAATCATCATATGGCCTCTACCTGCGTCTTTAGTCAAATCTCTCAGCACTTTCTAATGTCAATCCAGTCCTCTGGAAGAACGAGTCCTCTCCCAGTTCTGTTGATGCCTGTGTCCTTACCTTCCTGGCCCATGCCTTTCCTTTGTCCTGGAATGTCTTGGCCCTCTCTTCTTCATCCAGCTTAGACATCCTTCAGTACATATTTTACCCTTACTAGATTTTAAGTGCCGTGATTTTAGAGACCAGGCCTTTCTTCTGGGTAGTCCTAACGTCTAATAGAGTGACAGCAACTAGAAAGACTGAATAAATATCTAATGAGTGATATAGTTTTGATGTTTGTCCCTTCCAAATCTCATGTTGAAATGTAATTCTCAGTGGTGGAGGTGGGGCCTGGTGGGAGGTGTTCGTATCTTAGGGGTGGATCCCTCATGAATGGCCCGACACCATCCTTGCAGTAACAAGTGAGTTCTCACTGTGAATTCACATAATCTGGTGGTTTTAAAAGGTATGGCACCTCCCCCTCTCTCTGTGTTACTCCCTCTCTTGCCACATGATACCCTGGCTCCCCTTTGCCTTCCACCATGATTGGAAGTTTCCTGAAGCCCTCTCCAGAAGTAGATGCTGGCACTACACTTCCTATACAGCCTGCAGAATCATGAACCAAAATAAATATCTTTTCTTTATAAATTACCCAGCCTCAGATATTTCTCTGTAGCAACACAAAAATGGCCTTAACACAATGAGTAAATGAATGAATGAAAATCACTTTGAAATGCAGTTAAAAGAACTTAAAAAGAACTAAAAATCTGAACACTGAACCATATATCATGTTCTACAGATTCCTTTACCTAATATTCTCTCTTCCATTCATCTTCCAGTCAAATAATTTTTTCTAAAATATTTTGAATCTTGAAATAGACATACAGAAGAATATAAAATGTATATCTGCAATTTAAACATATATCTGCAATTTAATCATAAGAAAACATCCATGTAATCACTGACAAAGATTCTTTGCTTGACCACCTGTATTAATCTGTTCTCTCGCTGCTAATAAAGATATACCTGAGACTGGGTAATTTATAAAGAAAAGAGGTTTAATTGACTCACAGTTCCACAGGGCTGACGAGACCTGAGGAAACTTGCAATCATGGTGGGAGGGGAAGCACACAAGCCTTCCCTCACATGGTGGCAAGGAGAAGCGCCAAGCCAAGGGGGAAAAGCCCCTTATAAAACCATTGGATCTTGTGAGAACTCACCCACTATCACAAGAACAGCATGAAGGTAACTGTCCCCATAAATCAATTACCTCCAACCAGGTCTCTCCCACAACATGTGGGGATTATGGGAACTACAATTCAAGATGAGATTTGGGTGGGGACATAGCCAAACCATATCATTCCACCTCTGGCCCCTCCCAAATCTCACATCTCACATTTCAAAACACAATCATGCTTTCCCAACAGTTCCCCAAAGTCTTAACTCATTTCAGCATTAACCCAAAAGTCCAAGCCCACAGTTTCATCTGAGACAAGGCAAGTCCCTTCCGCCTGTGAGCCTGTAAAATCAAATGCAAGTTAGTTACTTCCTAGATACAATGGAGGTACAGGCATTGGGTACATATACCCGTTCCAAATGGGAGAGATTGGCCAAAACAAGGGGCAATAGGCCTTATGCAAGCTCTAAATCCAACAAGGCAGTAATTAAATCTTAAAGCTCCAAAATAATCTTTGACTCCATCTCTCACATCCAGGTCACGCCGATGCAAGAGGTGGGCTCCCACGGCCTTGGGCAGCTCCACCCCTGTGGCTTTGCAGGCCACAGACCCTCACCCCAGCTGCTTCCACAGCTGGTATCAAGTGTCTGCTGCTTTTCCAGGTGCAAGCTGCAAGTTGTCAGTGGATCTCTCATTCTGGGTCTGGAGGATAGTGCCCCTCTTCAGCTCCACTTGGCAATACCCCAGTGGGGACTCTGTGTGGGGCCCAACCCCACATTTCCCTTCCACACTGCCCTAGCAGTGAGGGCTCCACCCCCACAGCAAACCAACCTGGACATCCAGGTGTTTCCATACATCCTCTAAAATGTAAGCAGAGGTTCCCAAACTTCAATTATTGACTTCTATATACCCGTAGGCTCAATACCATATGGAAGCTGCCAAGGCTTGGGGCTTGCACCCTCTGAAGCCATGGCCCAAACTGTACCTTAGTCCCTTTTAGCCACAGCTAGAGTGGCTGGGACACAAGCGACCAAGTCCCTAGGCTGCACACGGCAGGGGTGTCCTGGGCCTGGCCCCAAAACCATTTTTCCCTCCTAAGCCTCTGGGCCTGTGATGGGAGGGGCCGCCTTGAAGGTCTCTGACATGCCCTGGAGACATTTCTCCATTGTCTTCATGATTAACATTGGACTCCTTGTTATTTATGCAAATTTCTGTAGCAAGCTTGGATTTCTCCCCAGAAAATGGGTTTTTCTTTTCTATTACATCATCAAACTGAAAATTTTCCAAACTTTTATGCTCTGCTTCCTCTTGAACACTTTGCCATGTAGAAATTTCTTCTGCCAGATACCTTAAATCATCTGTCTCAAGTTCAAAGTTCCACAGATCTCTAAGGCAGGAGCAAAATGCTGCCAGCCTCTTTGCTAAAGCACACCAAGCATCATCTTTATTCCAGTTCCCAACAAGTTTCTCATCTCCATCTGAGACCACCTCAGCCTGGACTTCATTGTCCATATCATGATCAGCATTTTGGTCAAAGCTATTCCACAAGTCTCTAGGAAGTTCCAGACTTTCCCACATCTTTCTGTCTTCTAAGCCCTCCAAGTCTCTAGGAAGTTCCAAACTTTTCCATGTTTTCCTGTCTTCTTCTGAACCCTCCAAACTGTTCCAGCCTCTGCCCATTACCCAATTCCAAAGTCACTTCCACGTTCTTGGGTATCTTTACAGCAGCACCTCACTCTCTGAAGTACCAATTTACTGTATTAGTCCATTCTCACGCTGCTAATAAAGACATACCCATGACTGGGGAATTTATAAGGGAAAAAGGTTTAATTGACTCACAGTTCCACAGGGCTGGGGAGGCCTCAGGAAACTTACAATCATGGTAGAAGGGGAAGTGAATACATCCTTCTTCACATGCCTGCTGGAAGGAGAAGTGCTGAACAAAGGGAGAAAAGCCCCTTATAAAACCATCATATCTTGTGAGAATTGACTCACTATCATGAGAACAGCAGCATGGGGGTAATTGCCCCCGTGACTCAATTACCTACCACTGGGACCATCCCATGACACATGGGGATTATGGGAACTACAATTCAAGATTGTTCTCTGACCGAACTGAGAGTCAGGCTACTATTTCTTGTGACCCAATAACAAGATGCAGATGAACTGGGGAAGAAGAGAGTTTTTATTTCTGTAACCAGCTACAGGGAGAAGGCCTGGAAATTATCACCAGACCAACTCAAAATTACAAAGTTTTCCAGAGCCTATGTACCTTCCAAGCTATATATCTATGTTTAAGTGTGCATTCATCTAAAGACATAAGTGATTAACTTCTTTTAATCTATAACTAAGTTCTGAGTCTTGAAGACCTTCCTGTGGAGCCTCAGTAAATGTACTTAATCTAAATGAGTCCAGGTGCTGGGGTGATTACCCTTATCTTGCCTCCTACTAAATCATGGAGGTTTAGGGAGTTCCTTCAGACTCCCAATAAACTTGTTTGTGGAGGCCTTGGGAGTTTCTCAGGCCCTCAGTAAAACTTGGTTAATTATGCTTTAAGGTTCAGGAAAGGCCTAGGCAAAATTCTTGGTGGGCTGTTGTTACATTCCAGCCTTTGTATAAGGACACTAGCTTTTAACATTTAATTTACCACTCAGTCAGTACTGAAACAGTTGTATGGAGGCCTGCGTTAGTGAGACCTGGCCTGCCACAAGATGAGATTTGGGTAGGGACACAGCCAAACCATATCACTATCCTTTCATCAGTCTCCTGAACCTTGTCATAGGCCTATCTGCGCACTGCCTTATAACATTCAATTTTACCAAGAACCCTGCTAAGTCAGTTTCACAAAAATCCCCCACCCTCCATATGTGACCACGCTTTGTATCTAATCTACTTCCTCATCCTCTACCATCCCCCAAGTCATGTCTGATCATGCTGGCCTGTTTTCAGCTAGAATCCCATTTGGTCTATTTAACCAGAATATCTGTCACCCTGATGCATTTCCTCTTAGTAATTTTCCATCCACTGACTCCCTACCCTGATCCTTGGCTATAAATGCCCATTTAACCATGCTGTATTCAGAATTGAGCCCAATCCTATACTGAAATGTCTTGTCCCCTGTTGCAATAGTCCTGAATAGCATCTGTTTTTTACCACTTTATCGTCCAGCTCTGGTTTTTCTTCGACATTTCCACTCGGGTTCAGAAATAGAACATTGCTTAAAGGTGACCACAGTGCCTCCCCTTATCACATTTCCTCTCTGCTCCCAGGTAACCACAAACATGATGGCTGTGATAATCTTTTTCTTGCTTTTTAGTTTTACCACCTACATACAGCACCTCCCTAAGCAGCAGAGTTTACTCTTGCCTATTTTGAAATTGATGTAAATGAAATCATATCAAATTTCTGTTGTTGTTACTTGCCTATTTTTTTTTTTTTTTTTTTTTTTTTTGAGACAGAATCACACTCTGTCACTCAGGCTGTAGTGCAGTGGCACAATCTTGGCTTACTGCAACCTCCACCTCCTAGGTTCAAGTGATTCTCCTGTCTCGGTCTCCTGAGTAGCTGGGATTACAGGTGCCTGCCTTGCCCGGCTAATTTTTTGTATTTTTAGTAGAGACAGGGTTTCACCATGTTGCCCAAGGTGGTCTCAAACTCCTGAACTCAAGTGCTATGCCAGCCTCGGCCTCCCAAAGTGTTAGGATTACAGGCGTGAGCCACCGCATCCAGCCTTATTCATTTTTTATATGTGGACAGTACTTCACCATATAAATATGATCACTTTATTTTACCATTCCATTGCAGATGGACATTTGGATTCCTCCCATTTGGGGGAAATGTCAATCAGTGCTGCAGTGAACATTCTTATTCATGTTTCTTGGCCACATTTGATTAGAAGTGGAATTACTGGGTTATAAGGGATGTACATCTGTTATTTCACTAGATAATGTTAAATGACTCCAAATTGTTTGTCCCAGTTTATGCTCTTTCCAGGGCTGTACAGAATTTGCAGTTGCTTTACTTTCTTGCTAACAGTTGATATTATCAGACTGACAAATTTTTTGCCAATCTGATTAGTACACAATGGTAACACATGTTTTAATTTTCTTTTCTCTGATTATTAATGAGGCTGACCATTTTGTGGTTATTAGCCTTTTGTGTTGCCTTTCCTGTAAAATTTTTAATTATTTTCCTACTAAGGAGTTCAACTTTCTGCTGGATTCATAGACATATATTCTGGATTTAGTACTTTGTGGTACATGCTCCATACGTTCTACTTTATGGCATGTCTTAGACTCTCATTTCAGTGTCTTTTAATGCTCAAAAGATTATGTTTTTGTTTTTTGGGGTTTTTTTGTAGACAGGGTCTCACTAGCTGGTTATTTAATGTAGCTAAGAAAACTGTAGATTTTTATATATGTTCTGTACCCAACCCCTTAACGAACGATTTTATTAGCTCTAATACATTTCACTTGTTTTTTCTCAAACACAATCATATTTGAAAGTGACAGTGTATCTTCTTTGCCATATTTATAATCTTATTTATTTTCTATCCTTATTGCATTGGCTGGAACTTCTAGCATAATGTTGAATAACAGTGGTGACAACAAGCATTCTTATTGTCTTTCAGACTGCAATGGTATTTCATTAGTCAGGATTCTCCAGATAAATATGACCAATAGAGGGGTGTGTGTGTGTGTGTGTGTGTGTATAAAGATTTATTTTAAGAAATTGGTTCACACAATTTTAGAGGCTAGCAAGTCCAACATCTGCAGTTAAAGTCCGAAGACCATTAGGCTGGAGACCCAGGAGAGAACTAGTATCGCAGTTCAAGCCTGAAGGCTGTCTGCTGACAGAATTCCCTCTTGCTCAAGGAAGGCTAGTCTTTTGTTCTACTTACTCCTTCAGTTAACTGGATGAGTGCCCACCCCCCGCCACCTGCCACGTTACAGAGGGCAATCTGCTTTACTCACAGTTCACTGATTTAAATGGTAATCTTATCCCAAAACACTCTCATCGAAACATGCAGAATAATGTGTGACCACTTATCTAGGCACCCTGGATCAGCCAACTTGACACATAAAGTTAGCATTACAAATGGGAATTCATTCAACAAATCTTGAGCACCTAATATGTGCTAGACATTGTACTGTGCTCTAAGGATACAGAAGTGAACAATTGCTGTCTATTCTGGAAAAGAATGAAAATTATCAAGTAAAAACTAAACAAGATAATTATGGATTGTCATAAATAAAAACAGGGTATTACAGAGAAAAAAGTGGGGTAGATAGTGGTGGCTAGTTTAGATTGGATCATCAAAGATGTTACAGATTTTTCAATGTTGAGTAAAATGTTTGGTCTAGTTTATGATAAACAACCACTATTAAAACAGTACTGATGCATGTCGCAGCATGGATAAACCTTGAAAACATTATCTTAAGTGCAAAGCAAGTATATTAGAGCAACAAAGCACAGGAAAATTGCTTCTGGTAAACAGAGCAGGGCTACCCCACAGGCAGAGTAACACTCATGGATTGCTGGCTAGCTACATATCTATATATCTATATCTATATATATCAATCTATATATAGATATAGATATAGATATATACATATATAGAGAGAGAGAGAGAGAGACGGAGTCTCACTCTGTTGCCCAGCCTGGAGTGCAGTGGTGCACGCTTCTCGGCTTTGCAACCTCTGCCTCCAGGGTTCAAGCAATTTTCCTGTCTCAGCTCCCAAGTAGCTGGGACTACAGGTGTCTGCCACCACGCCTGGCTAATTTTTGTATTTTTAATAGATGCCGGGTTTCACCATGTTGGCCAGGCTGGTCTCTAATCTAATACTGACTTATTTCCTTTTTCAATAGGAAAGGCATTAAATTTTATTAAGTGTTTTTAAGGCATCTATTGAAATGTTCATGTTTTATTTGGCTTTGTTTTTGCTGCATTAATCTGTAATGTATTACATTAACAGCATTCTAATTTTTGAAACATTATAAAACCCCAGGGTTTAAAAAAAACACAAACCAGGGTTATTACATATTATTATTTTGATACATGGCTGAATTAATTGCACTAATATTTAATTTAGGATATTTCAAACTATAGCCCACAGGCCCAATCTGAGCCACCACCAGTGTTTGTACAGCCTGCAAGCTAAGAATGATTTCAACATTGCTAAGTGGCTGAAAAAAATAAAAAGAAGAGTATCTCATTACATGTGAAGCATATATGAAATTCAATTTTTGGTTCATAAATAAAGCTTTTGTATTAGTTTCCGATTGTTGCGATGATAAATTGCCACAAACTTACGTGGTTGAAAACAACATAAATTATTCTTTCACAGTTTTGGAGGTCAGAGTCTGAAACCAGTTTCACAGAGCTCATGTCAAGGTCACTGGCAGGGCTGATTCCTTCTGGAGTCTCGGAGAGGAGAAAACTTTTCCTTGCCATTTCCAGCTTCTAGAGCTGCAGTCCTTATATTTCTTTTCTTGAGGCCCCTCTTCCATCTTCCCATCCAGCATCTTGGCATCTGCAAATCTCTCTGCTTCTGTCGTCACATCGCCTTCTGTTTCTCTGAATGGCACAGCAGAATTCATAATAACAAAATAGTATGAACAATTCAAATGTCTACCAACTGGTGAATGGATACTCAAAAATTCTGAATACTATTTGGCAATAAAAATATATGAGTTGTAACAAGGTACAAAGTACTGATGCATGTCACAGCATGGACAAACCTTGAAAACATTATCCTAAGTGCAAGAGGGTAGAGGCACACGACCACACAGTGTAGGACTCCATTTATATGAACTGTCCAGAAAAGAGAAATCCAGAGAGACAGAAAGTGTGTTAGTGGTTGCCCGGGGATAGGGGTAGGAACAGAGAATGGCTGTAATGCCAGTGAATCCCAAAACTGGAGCTGAGCCTGAGAGGGTTCTTGACTTTGCACAGGAAAGAATTCAAGAGCAAACTGACAGTAAAATGAAAGCAAAGCAAGTACATTAGAGCAACAAATCACAGGAAAATTGCTTCTGGTAAACACAGCAGGGCTACCCCACAGGCAGAGTAACACTCATGGATTGCTGGCTATCTATCTATCTATATATATATATAGATATCTACAGCTATCTATATGTATATCGATATATAGATAGATATATATATATAGAGAGAGAGAGAGACGGAGTCTCACTCTGTTGCCCAGCCTGGAGTGCAGTGGTGCACTCTTCTCGGTTTTGCAACCTCTGCCTCCAGGGTTCAAGCAATTCTCCTGCCTCAGCTCCCAAGTAGCTGGGACTACAGGTGCCTGACACCACGCCTGGCTAATTTTTGTATTTTTAGTACATGCTGGGTTTCACCATGTTGGCCAGGCTGGTCTCCAACTCCTGACCTCAGGTGATCCACCCACCTTGGTCTCCCAAAGTGCCGGGATTACAGGCATAAGTCAGGGCACCGGGCCAGTGGCTAGCTATATTTAATACCTACTTCTTCATCGTACGCTAAATAAGGGGTGGGTTATTCACAAATTTTCTAGAAAAGGGATGGGGAGTTCCTCTGGAACTGAGGATTCTTCCCTTTTTAAACTAGGTAAGGTAAGATCTGGGCATTGCCATGGCATTCATAAAATGTCAGGGTGCCGGTGGAAGTGTGGTAGCATGTTTAATATATTATAATTAGTGTATAATGCGCAGTGAGGGCACTAGAGGTCACTTTGGTCGTCATCCTTGTTTTAGCTGGTTTGGGCCTGTTTCTTTAGGGCAGTTTTGGACGTTTTTTTAGGGCATCCTGTTCTGACCGGATCTTGTTTTGCTCAGCGGGTGGTGATCAGTGCTTGGAAAACAAGTTCTGCTGATCTCCTACCTCAACTGTAACGGTGCACATACTTTTCGGGGGGATAATGGAAATGTTCTTAAATTATAGTGATGGTTGCAAATGGTTTTAAAATTACTGAAAATCATTGAATTGGTGCACTTCAAATGAGTGAATTTTATGGCATGTAAAGAAACTTTTTTAAAACACACAGCTAAAAACTTAGGAGACAAGGAAGTATTAAGACTTTGTAATTTGGGAAAACACTTGTGATAAATGACAGTGACTTTGTGGTTTTGTGGAATGTATTTCCTTGTACGTACCGTGACAGAAAAGAGGGCAGGTGCCGGCTGCACTGGGCTTGGGGAAGAGTCATTCATTTAATATATTTTTTTTTTCTGAGCATTATTCACACACAGGAGGTTCACAGTGAAAACAAAAATTTACAAAAAGCAACCCTGTCTTCACCTGGGAGCTTATAGTGCAGTGAGGAGACAGACACATCCATAGCTCGTGAGGTGACCAGGGAAGGCCAGGAAGAGCGAGGAGGCGATCAGGAGAGGCCTCGCTGTGAAAACCACGCACCCTGCCGACCCCGAGAAGACACGGCCCACGCTGGGAGGGAGAAGCCAGGACAAAAGCCCGTCGTCGTGGGTTCGTGCCTGGTGGGTGATGGTGAGGACAGCGGAGGCTGGGCTGCCCCGGGCCTCCAGGGAAAGGAGATAGAGAGGGGAGATGTGGGGGACCCATCGCGTGCAACAGCCTAGGCCACTGCCGGCCGCTGGCTTTGGCGATGAGCGCGGAGCCTTTGGAAGATCCGGCGGGGTAGGGGGGCGCAGGTAGGCTTCCACAGCATCCACGTGGCTGCGGCGTCGCCGACAAGGCCCAGGCGGGGGGCAAGATGGTACGAAGCGACCATCAGGAGGCGTGACCCCATGTAGAAGTGTGCGAAGCGGTTGGATTCTGTAAGCGTTTGACCCTAACGGGAGTAACGATTTGACTATGGATGTGAGGAAGAGACTGGTCAGAGCTGATCGCGCCTCGGAATGGAGTGGTGGCTGGGATGAGGAAAAGCCCCGAGTGGAGCAATCCTGGGGGAGGCGGAAACTGGGGCTGACTTTCCAGCCGTCCGCGTGCTGCTGAGGCGGCGGCCACCCTGGCGCCTTCCCCCGACTAGGCCTCTCCGCGCGTACCGCCCCAGGATGTGGCGGGCTGGGAGACTCACGCTCCCGACGTGCTCTGCGGCCCGGCCCGCGCACCCGGGGGCGTGGCCTGCGCGCGCGTGCGTCGTAGCTGATCGCTGTGGCGGGGCAGGCGAGGCGGTCGCTTCGAGCGCGCTAGTCAGCTCCCTGAAGGGAGTGACGGCGGTTGGGTGCCCGCGGCCACTTTTGCCTTCTCGGGTAAGTGCGGCGGTGGCGGTTGGCGCCGCCGTCTGAGGGGCGGCTTCCTGGGAGACGAGACGGGGAGAGCACCCGGCAGGCCCGCCTGAGGCGTTTGAGGCTCGCGGGCGTCGCTCCTCAGGCGCGGTTGGTCCGAGCCGGGAGGCGTTCCGTTAAGTTCGGTGCCCGCGGGCACCAGCCGGTGGGGGCTTCGTCGGCTTTGCCGGGTAGGAGGGCGGAGTGTGGGGTTAGTACGGACAGGGAGAGCCGGACGGGGCTAACCTGGACCGCGTCAGCCAGTCCCGGGTGACTGGCTCGAAGCAGCCTCCGAGTTGAGAGGGGTCGTCCGGGGCGGCCGGCGGGGCAGCCCCGGCAGCGCGCATTTGCGGAGGGAACGGATCCCGTGCCCGAGCGCCGCCGAGCCCCGCACGCCTGTGAGACCCACTTTGAATTTTCTCTCCATGTTTGCTGCGGTTGTTGACCCGACCCCCTGTAAGACTCGGACTCAACGTTTTTGTTTGCCCCACGACAGCCAACGTAATGCTGTGGACGTAACAGGGCACGAACGTTTGTAACTGAAAGTTGAAGGGGCTGTAGCGTTGGAGGTGATCGCCCAGCCCTTTGAGTAGGAGTTGTCCTAGAACTCCGCCGACCGCCCAGCCCGTGGAGCCGGCGCTCCGGACGCCACTAGCACTGGCGTTTCGTGGGCGCAGCACCTCTAGCCGGTCATCTTCACCATCGCCATTGAGGGCACTGAGGCCGGGCCAGTCTTGAAACCCTGCCCTCTCTGAACTTAAAGCCAGAGATGAAAACCCAGACGACAGTGGCCCGGCGCGGTGGCTCACGCCTGTAATCCCAACACGATGGGAGGCCGAGGCGGGTGGATCACCTGAGGTCAGGAGTTCAAAACCAGCCTGGCCAACGTGGGGAAACACTGTCTCTACTGAAAATACAAAAATTAGCCGGGCGTGGTGGCGCCCATCTGTAATCCCAGCTACTCGGGAGGCTGAGGCTGGAGAATCGCTTGAACCCAGGAGGCGGAGGTTGCAGTTCGCTGAGATTGCGCCACTGCACTCCAGCCTGGCGGACAGAGCAAGACTCTGTCTCAAAAAAACACACCCAGACGACCTAGAGCAGATTGCTTGGGAATTGTATTATGGGGCATTTTCCGTGTTTCTGAAGAAAAGCAGCATGTGTGCACCAGCCGTGAAGAACACACTGTGCATCGTGAAGTCTGAAAAATAGTAAAGCAGACCGGGAGGTGGCAAACGCCTTGGGATCCTAACGGTTTGGGAGGCCAAGGCAGGGGGTATCGCTTGAGCCCGGGAGTTCAAGACCAGCCTGCGAAACATAGGGAGACCCTCGTCCCTACAAAAACATTTTAAAATAATTAGCGGGCGTGGTGGTGAGCGTCTAGTCCCACCTACTCAAGAGGCTGAGGCGAGAGGATCGCTTGAGCTCAGGAGTTCGAGGATGCAGTGAACTTATGATTGCGCCACAGAATTTTCCGGCCTGTCCACCGGAGCGAGAACCTGTCTCAAAAAAAAAAAAAAAAGTGAAGCATTTTAAGTTAAGATAGTGATTGTTTACGTGCATCTAAATTTACTCCTTCGTGAAGTTTCACTAAAATTACATTAAGGGGATTTAAAAACAAAAACAAACCTCCAACAATAGGAGAATAGGAAAGGAAATGCTGGCAATATCTTAGCAAACCCTGTATTAACCATAGAATCTTCAAACTGCATGGAAACTGGCAGCACTGGACAGCTGTGGTACTGGGAATGAAGGTGGTGGTGGTGCAGAAGGTGGGTGTAAGGAGCTTAAAGAAATGATTTAGGTGAAATCTGAGAAGCAATTGGATATCCAGATCCCCTTCCCCATTTCACGCTGTTGGGTGACTGCCTTTCTCCTTGTTAGAAGACTGGATGGATGGAGGCTTATTCTCTTGAGAAGGTAAAACAGAGGATCTTTGAACTGAGAAACCCAGGCATAATTATGGGGCTACATGTATGAAGTTAGGGACACTGAAGGTTGAAGTCCTTCATCTCCCTTATCTCACTCAACTTCCAAAACTTTTACAGTCCGATCAGACTAATGCTCTCCAGGCTGAAATAAGAGAATTCTACACGCTCACACACACAGATGGGGAAAGGTACATAATACGTTGTTTATGGTGGTTTCTAGGAAGTGAAAAGAACTTGGTGGCTCGGGGAAAGAGTGTGAGGAAACCTCTGTTTACATTGTCTTTTAAAACGTACCATGTACACACGATACCTATTCAAAAATGAAATGTATTCTTCACCTCAGGAAGGCCTGTGAAAAAAATATTCTGTAAATTATGAACAAATCTTTTGACTTCTGTTTACATTTTTTAGTGTACCATGTGCACATGATACTTGTTCAAAAATGAAATGTATTCACCTCAGGAAGTTCTATGAAAAAATTCTGTAAAAAATTATGAACAAACTCTTTGACACAGCGATTCCTTCCCCAGGAATTTATCTTATAAATATACTTACACTCGTGTGAAAATTAAGTACAGTGCTATATGGAAGGATAAGTAAGAAGCAGATAATATTGGTTACCTTTGGAGAGGGGATCTGATGGCAAGTCAAAAGTGGAATGAGTGAGACTTTTTCACTACATAGTCTTGGTACCTTTTGAACTTTAAACCTTGTTACTGTTACCTATTGAATGAATGAATAAATAAATGTTAATGGGAAAAATGGGTGAGTAATGGAGATCCTAATGTTGATAATATCCTAAACAATACAAGAGCTCTTAACATAGGAAGGAATGCTACGTAACAACTCCAAAATTTCAGTGGCTTACATTTCATGTTCATGGATCTTCAGATCAGCTGTTGTTTAGGTCTTGGTTAGACTAGTCTGGACTCCAGACTTCAGTTTTGGGTTCAAATCTGTTCCATATGTCTTCATTTTGAGACCCAGGCTGAAAATGCAAAACCACCTAGAGCATGTTTTTCTCATGGCTGAGGGTGAAAGTTCAAGAGGGCTTTGGGAAGTTTGCCACGCCTAAGCTCAGAAGTCACACATTGAAATGTCTACCTACATTCCATTACTTAAAACAAGTTACATAGCCAAGTCCAAAGTAAACAGGGTGAAAACATATATACTCTGCCTTCTGGCAGCACTGTGAAGTTACATGACAAGGTGTGGATGGGTAGGCTTGGGAACTATAATAATGAAGAAAATGGGTTAATGGAAAGATGCTGAAAAATTAGGATAGTTCATTTAGAATGAAGATTCTTACAAAAATGTGTATTTATACATTTTTACGTTATCATTTTTTACCAAGATACAGCATCCTACTTTGATATGAATTACCTTACAGTTTCCATGTCAAAGTATCACCTTTGTTTTATCTTCTATAACATCTACCAACCCTGCACCTGGCCCTCTAACCAATTCTGAGTGCCCTTAGAAAAATGTACATGTAAAGACACCAGATTTTAGGGAAGTAATTCTAAATGTTTATTTTAGCTACTGAATGTGTTCATTCATAGTTTTTGTGTCATATCCATGTCTGCCAACTCACCTTTCACAACAGAATCTTCTTTTCAGGGAGATGTCCTTTGCTTCTCAGATGTAAATGCACTTTAAGTTTGTTATTCAACAGTGAAAATGAGTCATACAGAGGTAATATTTTCGTATGTTCTGCATCTTCAGGGTTCCTGGTTTTTTGTTTGTTTGTACTTATATGGCTTCAGAGTAATCTTATTTTCAACTTTCACTGTGGGAGGCAGTATAGCATAAGTGGTTAAGAGTGAGGAATCTAGAACAGACTGCCCTGAGTTTAAATCCTACCTAGCGGCTATATAACCTTGGGCAAGTTACTTAATCTGCTGTGCCTTATCTATAAAATGGGGATAATGATAGTGCTTGCCTCATAGAATTGTTAGAAAGGTGAAATAAGTTAATACATATAAAGCACTTGTAATAATACCCGACACAGTAAGCACTTAAATACTATTATTAATATCACTACTTTTTATTTGGAGGCTGTGACTTGAATTATGAGCCTCACAGAGCAAACATGTATGTAGCTGTTCAGTTGTCTTAATAGGCAAGAAAGTAATTTTTGATCCCTTTATTCTCTTGAATTCCAGGTTAAATTAAAAATACCTTTTGGAAATAAATTACTAGATGCCGTTTGTTTGGTACCTAACAAGAGCTTAACATATGGAATAATTCTTACACATGGAGCATCAGGAGATATGAATCTTCCTCATTTGATGTCACTGGCATCCCATCTTGCATCCCATGGGTTTTTCTGCCTGAGATTTACCTGTAAAGGCCTTAATATTGTACATAGAATTAAGGCATATAAATCAGTTTTGGTAAGAAAATTTCTTTATGTTTACTTATAACAGAATTCTGTTTGAAATCCTTAATAAATGTAATATAAATTTTATTAGTAGTCGTCTGGTTTAATTAAAAAAATCTTTGAATGAGTGTATTCTTAGAAAACTCAGCAGTACCTGAAAGCTTTTTAATGGTCAGATTTCCCTGTCATCAGTTTCCGTGGAGATGAATGCTTACATCATAAATGTTCCACCATGATATTGCCAAGGAAACTACTTATGATTTTTCTCACTGGAATTATGTAACTTTAGCGCATCATTTTGGCATTCTGGAATATTTTATTTACCATACTATGCCTGTACAAATATGATACTGTTTTCTGTATATGTTATTTAGAAACCTTGCTTAAAATCCTGGATAACACTAAAGTTTCACTAAATCAAGCTTGTCCAACCCATGGGCCACATATGACCCAGGACAGCTTTGAATGTGGCCCAACACAAGTTTGTAGACTTACTTAAAACATTATGAGATTTTTGTTTACAATTTTTTTTTTTTAAGCTCATCAGGTATCATGAGAGTTAGTGTATTTTATGTGTGGCCCAACACAGTTCTTCCACTGTGGCCCAGAGAAACCAAAAGATTGAACACCCCTGATCTAAATGCTTTCAAACTTATTAAGTTTTTTAGAACTTTAGATGTTAACATTATCAAATTTGGTGTTAGTTGCAAGCCTTTGCTGGCCTTTTTAAAAAATAATTTATTCTGTAAAAATAGTTTAGTGCTTAAATAATTTTAGTAAAGGTAGATTGACTTTTTTCTTACGTATTTGCCTGTATTACCTAACATGTGGTTTAATAGTGAAGGCATGACCAGAAGAGGAAGGACTGCTTACCTCTTTTAAGAAGAATCCCTTAAGATTTTCTGGTTATCTTTGCATAGATTTTCATACATTTCAGTGGTGATGAGAAACAATATATCTTGCCTTTCCAGTGGAATATTTTATAGATGAAGAACTGATGATTTTTTTATTTTTCTAGAATTACCTAAAGACATCAGGAGAATACAAACTTGCAGGTGTTTTTCTTGGAGGTAAGTACAATACTTGTGAATACTTGTTAAGTACCTGTTTTAATATAGGAATAGGTAATGGAGAGTTAAAATTAGTTGATCATAGGAAGCTAATTTAATGATTTTTTTTGTTGTTTTGGTAAGTCACCTTTTTAATGTTAAAGTACTTTATATACTTAGAGCAAACTTGAACCTCATGTATATGTATTGTAAGCTGAGCTTCTCTCCTTTTATTCATATCCCTGCATCGTCCTCTTGCATATGATTCCTTTACAATGATTGTCCTTGTCCTTTTAAGTGTTCAGAAAAATAATTGCCTTTTTTTTTTTAAGCATTTGACTTAAGATCAATTTTTAGCTTTTTCTTTTCTTTTTTTTTTTTTTTTTTTTTGAGACAGAGCCTCCACCTCCTCACTGGAGCCTCCACCTCCGGGATTCAAGTGATTCTCCTGCCTCAGCTTCCCAAGTAGCTGGGACTATAGGTGTGCACCACCCTGCCCAGCTAATTTTTGTGTTTTTAGTAGAGATAAGAGTTTTGCCATGTTGGTCAAGCTGGTCTCAAACTCTTGACCTCAGGCAGTCTGCCTACCTAGGTCTCCCAAAGTGCTGCGATTACAGGTGTGAGCCACTGCACCTGGCCTGGTATTGCAACTTGTTAATTGCTGCGATTTGGAGTTAATTTGTTGGTAAACAGATATGATGAACAGTAAAAGATTCAATTTGCCACATCATCACTGCTACTTTATGTGAAAGTTTATATTTCAAACTGAACTTAATTTTAATTGATTTTAGGTCGTTCAATGGGCTCAAGAGCAGCTGCTTCTGTAATGTGTCACATTGAGCCAGATGATGGTGATGATTTTGTTCGGGGTCTCATTTGTATTTCTTACCCACTGCACCATCCAAAGCAGCAGCATAAACTCAGAGATGAAGACCTCTTTCGTTTAAAAGAGCCTGTACTGTTTGTGTCAGGCTCAGCAGATGAAATGTGTGAAAAGGTGAATTATAACTCAATGTTTGTGTGAATGAAAGAGAATGAAAGAAATATCTTGGGAGCAAGATACTTCTGGCAACAGTCTCTTTTAAAAGTTGCCAATTTGACTAATGCTAGTTTTGTGTCCTGGTTACTCCGTTGCTTTTGAGAACCTAAAAATATAAGTATACTGACAAAATTTGTCTCCCTGGAAATAGAGTTGGTAAATATGACCCTTGTTTGGAAAATGAAGGCTTAATATATGAATCGTCTGATTTGGGGATTACTACACTGTAGATTTTTTAAATCATTTCAATATTCAGGCAGATTGTTTGTTATAAAATTGATTCTTGAGAAAGGGTTGGCAATGTCTACACATTACTAAATATTAGCCCAATATTATGAAACAACGTTGTATTCCCCAGAGCATATAATTTGCTTGGGAAAAAGATTTTTTTGGGAAAAATTTTTTTATTCCAATTTATTTAACATTTTATTAGTAGATGCATGAGTGCTTGATCTGATATTGCTACAGCTGAGAGAAGTGGACTGCCACATTTACGGACATTTCCTCACACATTCTATTGCCTAGAAAGTTGTCTGTGAGAAAGCATTTAGTGAATACTTGGGAATGAATGTCAGTATAGGTGGGGGAGAGAGGAGCTTTTATTAAATATCAACAGAACATTAGTCTAGTATCCTCTTCTTTTTTTCTTTAGAACTTGTTGGAGAAAGTGGCACAGAAAATGCAAGCTCCCCATAAAATCCACTGGATTGAGAAGGCAAATCATTCCATGGCAGTGAAAGGACGGTCGACAAATGATGTTTTCAAAGAAATAAATACACAGATTTTGTTTTGGATCCAAGAAATTACTGAAATGGACAAGAAATGTCATTAGTTAAAAGCCATCTTGAATACACATACAGTTAATTTGATAAAGAAGAGTATGCCTCGCAGCATTGTGAGATATATTTCAGACTAATTTGATGTTCTTTAATGTTCCCTTATTTTTGAAACACATTTTAAATGTGAAATTAATGTCCTTCACAAAATGTCTTTTGAAAGCACTGTTATAGTTGTATAAAGATGATGTAAAAATATTGAAGGTGGTCTACATATAATTTATTTTCATTAGTATAGTTAAGTTTTGAAAAAAATTAAACATTCGAATTTTGTTACAAAGGTGCTTTTGTCTTATTGATACGCAACTGAGAAATTTTGCAGAGCAGTGTTATCTTCAGAAAAGGAAATCAAACCATTATGTTTAATCTAGTCAGATTTATAGAATGCACACTTCTCTTCACCTTTTAATAAATCTCAGTGAAGGGATAGGAGTGGACATATGTTTCAAATATGGGGACCCTGAAGACTTTTTAGAATGAAATAAAGATCTTTAATTCAAGAAGTGTTCACTGAAGGCTTACTACAGGCAAACCTCATTGGGTTTGCAAAGATGAATAAAAACTTGGAGCTTACA
Organism: Theropithecus gelada; assembly: GCF_003255815.1. Taxonomy (NCBI): domain Eukaryota; kingdom Metazoa; phylum Chordata; class Mammalia; order Primates; family Cercopithecidae; genus Theropithecus; species Theropithecus gelada. The sequence goes on along the minus strand of NC_037685.1, from coordinate 41,802,805 downwards.
ACATAGTGTGTGAGGCTGGGCACAGTGGCGTATGCCAGTAATCTGAGCATTTTGGGAGGCTGAGGTGGGCAGATCACTTGAGGCCAGGAGTTTGAGACCATCCTGGCCAACATGGCAAAACCCTGTCTCTACTAAAAATACAAAAATTAGCCAAGTGTGGTGGCACACATCTATAATCCCATCTACTCGAAGGATGAGATGGAAGAATTGCTTGAACCCAGGAAGTTGGGGCTGTAGTGAGCCTAGAGCGCACCACTGGACTCCAGCCTGGGCGACAGTGAGACTGTGTCTCAGAAAAATGACATAGTATGTAAAATCAATAGACCACTCTGATTAAAGAAAATAATTGTAAATTTGTGGTACAAACGTCTTTGCTATATCTAGGCAGTTGGTGCACTTAATTTTGCCTTGGAAAGTTCAACTATCACCTGATGTCAAGCTTGGATGGTATTGAGTTATATATATAAAAAAACATGGTTTTTGTATTTCCTGTAAAATTCACAAAAGGTGATGAGGCCGATGTTAAATTTAAATAGAAGTTTGTAGTAAGAAATGTTTCTTTATAGTAAATCTTTTGCATATCCTCCCTACTACTCTTAATGTTAGGCCATTAAAATAGCCTCAAGTGGCCTGGGCAGCTTGCAGATTTTTGAGGCCCCTCATTCCTCCTGCCCTGATGGAATCAGTAGATTTAAAATATTATTTTTCTAAATATGACAAAAGAGTGAAAACTTAGGTAATAATGTCCAAATCTTTCATATTACAGAATAAAGTGATGTATAACTATAAAATTCCTGTTACTATGTATAATAGATATTTTTGACTAAGTCATTTCCTGAACCTAAATTTTTAAAAATGTTGTATGAGTAAACAATAATTAACATTTGAAATTTTAAAACACTACTAGTATCAAAAGATTTTAAACATAAAAAATATGCAAAGCTATCAAGAAGATAGAATCAGTGGTCTATTAACAACTCTAAGTCACTGAGGAACGTAAGTATTGTGAACCAGAAGTAAAACTAATGGGACAAGGAAAACACAAAGGACAACTTATTACATAATGTTAGAGTACAGCAAAACATTTAAAAGGCTGCTAACCAGGCTATACAATTTACAATATTTGTGTTTGCAAAATTAAACTATAGGCATAATATGATGACCAAAGATACTACATCAAATACAGGCATAATGTAGGTAGATGATCATTTAAAGTTGATTTTCCCGAGTTGTCTATAAGAAACTACTGTTCCTTATTAATGTAATGGCTTGACATTTGAGGACTGTATAGCTAGCCATATTTGGGGAACATAAAACTCCTAGAGAAAGATATGAATGATATATCTACAGCTGAAACGAACATTTAGGAAGAGGTCACATCTGCTCTCCTCCATAGATTTACCATGCCTTGCAGGAAAATGTTCAGCCCCTTCAAGTTTGAGATTATAGACAAAGAGCCATTCTGGCCGCCTATTCTGGTAGGCCCTAATTAATGGCATAGCTGTTGCTGGTAGAGGGTCTTGACTGCAAGTTGTCCAGGTTCTTGACATTTTGAATAAAGAATTGGACAAAATGCACAGCAATGCAAGGAAAGAGTGAAGCAACGAAAGCATAGATTTATTGAAAATGATAGTACACTCCACAGTGGGCCCAAGCAGTGGCTCAAGGGCCCTGGAGAAGGAATCTTCTGGGGTGCAAACACCCCCTAGAGGTTTCCAATTGTCTACTTGGTGTTCACCCCATGTAAATGAAGTGGTAGCCCACAATCAGTCTGATTGGTTGCAGAAATCAATTGGTTAGAGGCTGAAGTGAAGTTACAAAGTTACACTCCCATGCAAATGTCTGGTTGCAGAAAGCAACCAATTTTGCAACCAACTTTCAATTTTCCATCTGCTCCACAGAAAAGGGGTTTGCAAAGGGAGTAGCCTCTGGTCTTTTTGTTACTTAAGTGTGGAAAGTTGGAATTTTCCTATCAACTTAGTTGTAGGAAGTCACGGTGAATCGGTCTTAGGTTCCCTGCCTCCAAACCCTATTCTCCTGCCTCATAACCACTCACCTAGACTAATGCTTCCCACCCAGGGGGGACCTTTACCACTTAAGGCAGTGGTCCCCAACCTTTTTGGCACCAGGGACCCATTTCATGGAAGACAATTTTTCCACCTGACTGGGGTGGGAGTGGTGGGGGTAGGGATGTTTTCTGGATGAAACTGTGCCATCCCAGATCATGAGTCATTAGATTCTCATAAGAAGCGTGCAACCTATAGATTCCCCATGTGCACAGTTCATAATAAGATTCCCTGCTTCTATAAGAATCTAATGTCACAACTGATGTGACAGGAGGCAGAGCTCAGGCAGTAATGCCGGCTTGCCTGCTATTGGTTCATAGTAGGCCACAGACTAATACTGGTCTGCAGCCCGGGAGTTGGGGACCCCTGTCTTAGGGGATATTTGGCAATGTCTGGAAATATTTTTGATTGTCATGACTAGGGTTGGGGTGCTACCAGCATTCTGTAGGTAGAAGATCGGGATGTTGCTAAGCATCCTACAATACACAGGACTGCAGCCACAACAAAGAAATAATCCTGTCCAAACTGTCAATAGTGCCCACGTTGGGAAGCCTCATCTTAAACCAGATTTGGGATTATCTGTAAATCCTTTCTCCGTCACCATTAATTCTTCCATCCTCCTCCTTGATCCATTTGCTTTTTTTAATATTATTTTAGTTTTTTTGGTGGTGGTTGTTGTTGTTCTTTTTTGAGACTAGAGTTCAGTGGCACAATCTCCGCCTCCCGGGTTCAAGCGATTCTCATGCCTCAGCCTCCTGAGTAGCCGGGATTATAGGTGTGTGCCACCACGCCCGCTAATTTTTGTATTTTTAGTAGAGACAGGTTTCGCCATGTTGGCCAGGCTGGTCTCGAACTCCTGATCTCAAGTGATCCGACTGCCTTGGCCTCCCAAAGTGCTGGGATTACAGGTACGAGCCACCGCGCCCAGCCCAGTTTTATTTTTTTGAGACAGAATTTCACTCTGTCACCAAGACTGGAATGCAATGGCATTATCATACTTCACTGCAACCTTGAACTCCTGGGCTCAAGAGATCCTCCTGCCTCAGCCTCCCAAGTAGCTGGGACTACAGGCGCCTGCCACTGCACCTGGCTACTTTTTTAAATTATGGTTTTTTTAGAGAGAGAGGGTCTCAAATATTTTTGTAGAGAACAGCGTCCTGCTTTGTTGCCGAGACTGGTCTCAAACTCCAGGGCTCAAGCAATCTAACTCAGCCTCCCAAAGTGCTGGGATTACAGGCATGAGCCACCGCACCCAGCCATTTGCCTTCTTTTAGTTACTAAATCCTGGGTTTCACTCTCTTACTCTTCTTTTTACACTACCATCACTCTAATTCAGACCCTTATCAATTCTCTTCTATCACTGCAGTAGCCTAATTGATTTTCCAATTTTATTGTCTCCTTGCTTTGATACACCAGTTGATACTTCCAACTCAAAAACTGTTAGATCTCTGAAGGTGGCTCCACAGTAGGGATCTGTCAACATTTTAGCCTTCTTTTCCCAGACTTCACACCTGTAACCATGCTATAGCTAACATGGACTATATAAATGTTTATAAAATGGAAGAAGTATTTTTTACTCTTCTTCCTACTTTCTTTGTTCATCTTTGCCTGCTACCAAATCCAAATGAGTAGGGGAAAAAAGGTTTTTTTCCTCTCTCTGCAGCTTTCCTTGAAATTACCCCAAACCAAGTATCTCTCCTCAAACTCCTGTAATATCTTCCTCCTTTCTGTGTTAACCGAACTCTACCTTCTCATTAAGTTATTAATATCTCCATCTCACTTACATTACAGATTCCTTCAAGTTTGGGATTTTTTTTCTGCATCATTGTTAAATATTAACAAAGATGTTAACAAAATTTTAACAAAGTGTGTTAAAGCACGTTTTGGTTCCTTGTTCAGTGCTTTACACAATTATTATTCAATACATGTATTAAACTAAGATATTTACAGAAAGAATTTCTAACAATTTTGAACAATCTCTGGCTTTATGTTGCTATTTTATATATCTAATATTGGGACTTTTTCCTGTTAAGAACAAAAACCAAGTTCATAATGTCAAAATAGTTCAAAGATGGTAACATTGGTAAATATAATAGGAAGTTTAAAAAAAAAACTAATATAATTTTCCTTGTGTTTTCTTGTAGTGTCTGTTTTTTATTACTGTTAGTAATAGGGTTTCTCTGATATTCCTTTTCTTTTTACTCTGTAAGCAAGTAAATCTTGCTTAGCATTTACTTTTGGTGCTGTTCACTTGACATTGGTCTAGGAGGTTTCTAGTCCAAGGGACAGAAGCATTTATGCTGAAAAATAGATAATTATACTTTCATTAGTAGCAAGTACATAAGTAACAAACATGACAAAGGCCTGGAGACGGATAATACTTATGCCTATGTAAACCTAGCCATCAGCAGGAGTGGTATGCAGCAGTTCCTTTTCAGTTCTTTAAGAGCTCTTCAGTGAAACACTAATTAGGAATTCAGTGCCATAAAGCTTGGAAAGATCTAAGGAACTAGAGAGAAGAAAATGTTGAAACAATGAATCCCTTTTAAGATAGTTACCATTAAATGATTTAGAGAATTTCTGCAAGTAGGTGAGAGTAACTATTTTTCCAGCTGCTTAATTTTTTTTTTTTTTTCCCCCGAGATGGAGTTTCGCTCTTGTCGCCCAGGCTGGAGTGCAATGGCGCGATCTCGGTTCACTGCAACCTCCACCTCCCCGGGTTTGAGCCATTCTCCTGCCTCAGCCTCCCAAGTGGCTGGGATTACAGGCACCTGCCACCACACCCAGATAATTTTGGTATTTTTAGGTAGAGACGGGGTTTCACCACGTTGGCCAGGCTGGTCTTGAACTCCTGACCTCAGGTGATCCACCTGCCTTGGCCTCCCAAAGTGCTGGGATTATAGGCATGAGCCCCTGCGGCCGGCCCAGATGCTTAAATTTTGTGGGGAAACCCAGGAGACTAAAATCACCTCAATTGTCTTTGTGAGGAGGGGAGTACGGGGAAGGTGTACTTTACTATAGTTGTAGAAAAATCAAGAGGAATTGCTGAAGTTTCTTTCAGAGCCAATGAAGACCTACCAAGCATTCTAAAGGGTGATTCTTTGCAAAGACAAAATTCAAAATAAGAGTTATACTTAAATAAAGATTATAAATACCTGTACGTTGTGGTCCAGGAGACTGGAAGACTGTAAATTCCAACATTTAGAATGTCACTGATCTCATAATCTCCAACGTTCAGGGACAGAGCTGATAATTCTTTCTTTTTTTGTTTTTTTGAGACAGTGTCTTGCTCTGTTGTCCAGGATGGGAATGCGGTGGTGGCATCATGGCTCACTGCAGCCTTCACCTCCCAGGCTCAGGCAATCCTCCCACCTCAGACTCCCAAGTTGCTGGGACTAACTGCAGGCGCACACCACCATGCCTGGCTAATTTTTAAATTTTTGGTAAAGACGGAGGTCCACCTATGTTGCCCAGTACTGGTCTCAAACTCCTGCTCAAGCCACCCACCCACCTCAGCCTTCCAAAGTGCTGGGATTACAGGCATGAGCCACTTCACCCAGCTGAAGTTGTAAATCTTTGTTGCACTTATTTAAACTGATGTGACAGAAGAGGCCTGAACAGTTTACTTCAGTGTAATGAATAATACTTCAGTGTAATGAGTAATACTTCTTTGCTTAACCTACCTTGGATAAGTGAAGTACTAAAAACAAAACAAAAGTGAAGCATTAAAGAATTACATCTGCAAAGGAACTATTAATTAATTACACCTTTGAAGGAAGAGTACTCTAAATCCAAGGTAGTGTTAACATTCTTCATTACTAGTCCAGACTATCCTGTCTACTTGTGACTAAAATTGTACTTCTCAATTAGCTTCCAGGCCTACCCACTAGACTTTGAAGGAGAGTGGGCAGTACTGTACTTACATCTGCCTCTGCCCCACCCTTAATTCTGACATCAGAAAGGACATCACAAGTAGCTCCTTGAAATCACCGTAGACAGGGTGAAAAGGAAATTCAACAGGAGGTTATTCCAAAGACACCGTAGTTTTCAGCATATCAATAGATTGTTGAAGGGGAATGGTGCCAATGGACCCTGCTAGCCAAAAGAAATATAAAATGTGTTCTATTTTAAGAAAAAAAATCAGGCCCCTAAAAGACAAGTCATCATACATTCTACATAGTTGCAATGGGATATACTTAGACCAAAAAAATTATTTGACATTTCTCCGAAATTCAAATTAAATTGGGCATCTAATGTTGTTATTTGCTAAACCTGTCAACCCTATCTATATTCATTCTAAGAAAGGACTATATTTTCCTGACCACAAAGTAGCATAAAATACGCTATTCCTGGTGTTAATAGAAATGGTTATGTCAAATGCTTTCTACCAATCCAAATTTATTCTATGTTTATAATAGGGCAGTGACAGTCCATGATAGAATTACGTTGCTTTCTATGAAGTTAAGAGAAGGTCACTTTTTGAATTTTAGTAAAAAACTACTTATACAGTGTACATATCTTACCTATGAACTTTCATTATTGCTAAAGTTGATATGAGCTCAGTTAAATACCCACTATGACACGTACCTCACTTAACTTAGGCCCAGAGCAGTCACTGCCACACTTGATAAGGCACCAAGAAGCACTGGCCAAATGTTGCACATGGTTATGAGTTGGGCATACCAACTTTTTATAATTCAGGGCCTCTGAAATCAAGGACTTCTGAATGAGACACCAGTCTCTTTCACATATTACATTAAAATGTCAAAGCAATATTATTCCTTTAAAAAAGGGGTAGGGGGTGAACTGGAAGATAATACATTTGTGACATTATGGGAATTTCTAGAGTCCTGGATTATTCAAAATGATTGGATGGCAATTTTCTTTATAATTTTACTAGGAATTATTTTTGAAATAATACTCATGAAAGCTTGTGCATCCTTTTGGAAGAAGTCCGCACTTCCTAAAAAGGGTAGTTCAGATGTCCGGGAGGTAAGAACAAATGGTTGATTTCCCCTTTCCCTAGTTTTCAAAATCAGACATAAGAATAATTTGTAAAATTTTTGAACTTTGATACTCAGATTACTCCTCTAACAATTTTTTCCATTAAAATAGAGGGAAGACAGTTGCCCGAAAAGCAGGAAATTTGGTAAGTATTATACAATTTCACATTTTAATATAAAACTTGTTCATCCTGAGCTTTTCTCATTGATACTGTGACTTTTTTATTCCTACTCAGCTCCAGAGAATTGGTCAGTTATTAATCCATCTTCAGGAGAAAGGTATGTGACATATCACATATATATTTTGAAGCTAAATGAAATAGGTTGGTTGTGTTCTATTCAAAATGCCTTTACTTCTGAATTTCAAAGAAGGGTTTTCCTAGCTGTTCCACGTCACGATTCAATCTAACATTTACTTTAAGTGGTTGCTATGCTCCAAGCTATGTTAAGGACTTTTCGTATATTATTGAAATAATCCTTCAAGGTAGGTAGTATTATTATTGTTTTTACAGATGAGGAAAATAAAGCTTGAAGAGGATAAGTGACTTTCTTTCCTACTCTAACACTCTCTCCAATATACCAGTTCTTACAATTCAACTGAAAAGATATTTATTTAGCACTTACTGTGGACCAAGCAAACACTGAGCTGGGTGCTGCATGAGTGACATGAAAGGAGTTTGTAAAATCAGAATTTATCAGAATTGTAAAGTTATCTCCGTACTAGGGATTAAATACTGACATAATCATGAATCTTGTTGCCATCAATATTTTAATTGTTTTAATTGAAATCCATTCAACAATTATTAGATATCTACTATAAAGTGGACACAAACACTGGGATTCAAGCCATAAGATAGTCTTTGTTCTCAAGAAGCTTATATTCTTGTGGAGAAGATGTATACATACAGGAAAATTGCCTTGTGGTATGGTGACACAGTGACAGAAATATTAAAACATTTAGGAGATGCCTAAGCCAGCCTAGGGCGTTGGTAATGGCTTCACGAAGAATGTTATGCTGGAGCTGAATTTTAAAGGATTAATGAACATTAGCCCGAAAAGGACACAGATTTAGGAGGGTAAGAAAGACATTCCAGGACATGAACAGAAACAGCAGCAACGTGCAAGAAATTACTATTATTTCAGAGTTGCTTGGAATGTTGAGGTTGAGTCAGGAAGTAGTGGAAGACGAATGTGAAGAGGTAGATAGGAGTCAGGTCATAAAGGGCTTTCTATACCATGTTAAGAAGCCTGGATTCAATTCTGTAGATAATAACCACTAGTGGTGGTTACACATAAGAGTGGCACAGTTCTGTGTTTCAGCTAGATCACTAGCCACTGTGTGATTAGTTGCTATGTGAATCAGAGGATTACTTGATGTTCGTCTAATTTCTTTTATTTGTCAGGTATCAAAGGACTTTATTCTTTTAATCTGGTTGCTATATTGTCATATTGGGTACTAGCAACTCTAGTTCTCAGGTGAGTGTCTTGGGAAGCTGTAACAATATCTGGAGGTGTGAGTAGGTAGAACACTTGTCAGGGCCGGTTGGGAACAAGAATGCCAGCACAAGCTACAGCATGTCAGTAGTGCAATCAGAATAAGTCCAAATGGACAGACCAAGAGTCAGCATTTGAGATATTACAGGGGTTAGGTGTGCTTGGTGAGCCAAGCTTCACATGTAATTCAAAATCAGAGGATTAACAGGCAAGAGGAATTCACAAGAAGACATGGAGAAGAAAAAGGATTTTCAGCTTCAGAATCAAGAACACTTTAAAGATTTTCCATCCCTGTATCCTATTATTCCCTTCCTGCCTGGACAGAAGTTAAACCTATCCTTGGGTGGCATCTTTCTAGGGAGAGTTAAGGGAAATTCATTGAGAAGAAGAGGTTGGGGGTGGTGTTGAAGGAAAAGGATTAGAGAAAAGATACGGCTCCTATGGCAGCAGCATATTATGGTGAAAAAACACAAATTTTGAATTTAAAAAAGGTCTAGCTTTATATCATAGTTCTGCCTCTTTGTTTTTTTGTTTTGTTTTGTTTTTTGGTAGGGTTTTGCTCTTGTTGCCCAGGCTGGAGAACAGTGGCACGACCTCGGCTCACTGCAACCTCCACCTCCTGGGTTCAAGTGATTCTCCTGCCTCAGCCACCATAGTAGCTGGGATTATAGGCACCCACCATCACACCTGGCTAATGTTTTGTATTTATAGTAGAGATGGGGTTTCATCATGTTGGCCAGGCTGGTCTTGAACCCCTGACCTCAGGTGATCCACCCGCCTTGGCCTCTCAAAGCACTGGGATTACAGGTATGAGCCACCACACCCAGCCCTGTAGTTCTACCTCTTAATGATGGCATGGCCTTGGGCTAAGGACTTAAACTCACTATACCTCCATTTTTTTTTTTTTTTTAAATTTTCGAACTAAGGATTAGAAGAATTACCTCTTAGGAATATCATGAAGATTAGTTGAAATAATGTGTAACACGGTGGCTCACACCTGTAATCCCAGCACCTTGGGAGGCCGAGGTGGGTGGATAACTTGAGGTCAGGAGTTTGAAACCAGCCTGGCCAACATGGTGAAACCTCATCTCTACTAAAAATACAAAAATTAGCCAGGTGTGGTGGCATGCACCTGTAATCCCAATGACTCGGGAGGCTGAGAATGGCTTGATCCTGGGAGGCGGAGGTTGCAGTGAGACGAGATTATGCCACTGCACTCCAACCTGGGAGACAAAGCAAGACTCCAGCTAGAAAGGAAAAAAAAAAATATATATATATATGTGTGTGTGTGTGTGTATATATATGTGTGTGTATATATATGTGTGTATATATGTGTGTGTATACACACATACACACATATATTTTATATACATGAATTCTTTTTTTTGAAAAGAACCATGTTTGGAACAGCATATTTTATTTTTAACCATTTATACCTTCAAATAATTTTATTTCATTTAATTTTTTAAAATTTCTTCAAAAAAAAAAAACAGGATACATGTGCAGAACGTGTAGGTTTGCTACATAGGGATACGTGTGCCATGGTGGTTTGCTGCACCTATTGACCTGTCCTGTAAATTTCCTCCCTTCATCCGCCATCCCAGAAAAAGCCCTGGTGTATGTTGTTCCCCTCCCTGTGTCCATGTGTTCTCATTGTTCAGCTCCCACTTAGGAATGAGAACATGTGGTGTTTGGTTGACTGTTCCTGTGTTAGTTTGGTGAGAATTATGGCTTCTAGCTTCATCCATGTCCCTGCAAAGGCCATGATCTCATTCTTTTTATGGTTGCATAGTATTCCATGGTATATATGTACCACATTTTCTTTATCCAGTCTATCATTGATGAGCATTTGGGTTGGTTCCATGTGTTTGCTATTGGAAATAGTGGGACAGCATCTTAATAAATTATTTTGAAATAGAAAGGTATATTGGCCAAAACCTAAGCATCAGAATGGTTAAAATGTACTGCATTAGAGGTGGAGTGGATTTTATCTTGCTTATGAAATAGGACAAAGGAGAAAGGGGTAGTGGGGGGGCATAGGGGAGCAGAACAGAGGGAGTTGCAAGTGTAGTGGTATGAGGCTTAGGACTGAGTGACATAAAGGATAAGACCACCACTCAGTATCTGAAATCTGGGGACTCGAGCTGACCAAGTATAGTCTCAGTAAGCAAAGCAAACGGCTGACCTTATATCAGATTTTGGGGAATGGTTTGTTTTAGGGTTGGCCTTATCCATAGATGCATGCTTGAGTGAGAGTCTGCCACTAGTCACCTGACTCTCAAAGCTTAAACTTGTCACTGACTGGTTGGTTTCAGAAGTGCATTTCCTGAAGGGAGTTATCGTTGATAGATAAAACAGTTTAAAAGCAGACTTGGTGTTTATTTGTTACTATGACTATAGGGTTGCCATTGATTGATTGACAACTGATTCTGGTACTGGTTACCATGGCTCTAGGATTGTCACTCTTTTCCTAGGAGAATGAGGAGTTATTTTTTAAATCTCAAAGGCCAATTAAGATTCCTTGGTGGGGAGAGGCCAGAGGACATCTCACAAATGGGGAGACGTACCTAATGTTTAAATGGGAGCCCTTTGCATGACTGTAGTCAACTCTCTCCTGCTTCTGCCTCCAAGTCTTCACTAAAATCAGTCACATCTATGAGTGGTTTGTGTATGAGGGATTTTTTTCTCCTCAATGAAATTGAGGAAAGAGTTGGGTCAGTTTGCTGTTAGCAATCAGAAGCCTGGAGGTGGAGATGGTCATTCAGCAAATACTTACTGATTGCCTACTCTGTGTCAGGCATTGCTGTAGGCCCTTGAGACTCATCAGCAAACAAAACAGTGTGTGGGGGTGAGAGAGGGTCAGACAATAAATGACAACATAATAAATAAATTATATGTCAGAAGGTGACATGAGAAATTAGAGAGAACTGTGCTGACCAGGCATAGTCTCAGTGAGCAAAGCGAACTGCTGATCTTACATTGCATTATTGAATTTTGGGAAATGGTTTGCTGCAAGGTTTTTTTGTTTTTGTTTTTGTTTTTGATTTTGGAGATGGAGTCTCATTCTGTTGCCCAGGCTGGAGTGCAATGGCACAATCTCGGCTCACTGCAACCTCCACCTACTGGGTTCAAGCAACTCTCCTGCTGCAGGCTCCCAAGTAGCTGGGTCTACAGGTGCCTGCCACCACACCCGGCTACTTTTTGTATTTTTAGTAGAGTTGGGGTTTCACCATGTTGGCTAGGCTGGTTTCAAACTCTGATGTCAAGTGATCCACCTGCTTCGGCCTCCCAAAGACCTGGGATTGATTAGCAGGCGTGAGCCACCCCGCCCAGCCTGCTTCAGCATTTTCTCATGTTAGGATTAGATCATGCCCATTCCTAAACTAATTACTCAGAAATGGGATTACTATATTAGACTGAGCCTAATAATCTGAGGTAGAACAGGTGTTGGAGAGTAGACATCATGATCATCCAACCCAAAATTTTGTCTTAGTTGAAGAACGGACTTTACTACCAAATATTTTATACTAAAAGTAATGAGCAGATAACAAAGATGTATATACAGTCTGTATTAGATTGCTGGGGCTGCCATAACAACATATCACAAATTAGGTGGCATTAAAGAACAGAAATTTATTTTCTCAAGGTTCTGGAGGCTGAAAGGCTTAGTTTTTCCTGAGGTGTTTCTCCTTGACTTGCAGATGGGCAGTTTCTTGCTGTGTCCTCACGTGCTCTTTTCGTTTCTTTTCTTTTTCTTTTTTTTTCTTTTACTTTAAATTCTGGGATACATGTGCAGCACGTGCAGGTTTGTTACATAGGTAGACATGTGCCATGGTGGTTTGCTGCCCCTATCAACCTGTCATCTAGGTTTTAAGCCCAGCATGCTTTAGATATTTGTCCTAATGCTTTCCCTCCCCTTGCCCCTCACCCCCTGACAAGCCCCTTTGGATGATGTTCCCCTCCTTGTGTCCATGTGTTCTCATTGTTGAACTCCCACTTAGGAGTAAGAACATGCAGTGTTTGGTTTTCTGTTCCTGTGTTAGTTTGCTGAGAATGATGGTTTCCAGCTTCATCCATGTCCCTGCAAAGGGCATGAACTCATTCTTTTTAATGGCTGCATAGTATTCCATGGTGTATATGTGCCACATTTTCTTTATCCAGTCTATCATTGATGGGCATTTGCGTTGCTTCCATGTCTTTGCTATTGTTAATAGTGCTGCAGTAAACACACATGTGCATCACATGCTCGTTTATCTGTATGTGCATGTCCATGGTGTCTCTGTGTCCAAATTTCCTCTTCTTACAAGGGTACCAGTCATATTGGATTAGGGCCCCACTCTAAATAAAGACATCAGTTAACTTAATCACATTTTGATGGCCTTATCTCCAAATATGGATTAAGGCCCACACATATGACCTCATTTAACTTTAATAACCTATTTAAAGGCCACGTCTACAAATATGGTCACATTCTGAGATACTGGGGTTAGGACTTCAACATATGAATTTTAGAGAAACACAATTCAGCCCATAAAATAGCCTATATATTAGAGGTTAATAAGTGCTCTAAAAATTGAAAGAACTTGAAAACTAACATATTTTAAATATTTACCTAATATTTTTGTGTTATCTATGAAAAAACAAAATCATTAGTATAGCCTAATATACCCCCAAATTCTAATTAACCAACTCCAGATTAATGAGATTTCATTGTGTCAACTGAAGAATGATGGTTTTGAAAAGAATGATGGTGTTCATAAAGGATTGCAGCCTGTAGGATAGCCATTCTGACAGGCTAGGAAGCATAGCCTCCTGTCAGAAGCCAGACACAGGCCATTGGAGGGCAGGAAGAATAAGACAGGAAATCATGCTGAATGAGGTGGGTAATACTTGTAGTCAATAAGCTGTAGGAGGAATCATGAATATTTATGAAAGGAGAAATGTGTGCATGAGCAATTGAGCTTCATTCCTCTCCATGGAACTCATGTTCAAAAAATGGCAGCTTTAGCATGATATAAGCATGGAGTTTTTGGCCCTCTGACATCAAAAGGTGAAGCCAGGGACATGAAAACCCCCACTGCACATCCTTCCTAGACTGGGCAGAACCACTCTGTGGTTGGTGGTCTCTTATCAGTAAGGAATGCTAGCTGGTTGTTTCATTGAAAGTAGAAGTGAGGGGCAGCATCAGGCCATTGGTTGATATCAAGGATGGTGCAAGCCTTTTTACCCTTAGGAAAGAAAGCCTAATGGTAGTGAGGGAGGCAGGTGATATAATAAGGCCTGTCTGACCTCCCATCCCATCATGGTCAGGAATTCATTTTTCAAGATTTCTTTGGGGTCTCCTTGGCCAAGAGGAGCTCCATTCAGTCATTTGTGAGACTTAGCATTTCATTTTTAATTCTCAGTTCTATAAGTAATCAATTAGTACAAATAATTTTTTTCGGTTGAGTAGATCATGATGGATTTCATATATTGCCTTCACTACTTTGATTGAGGGGTATTTAAAAGTAAAGTCACACTTACAGTAAAGTAAGAGGTAATCTGTGTTCCCCAAACAAATAGCTACTAGAATGATCTCACCTAGTTTATATGAATTTCAGTTTTTGATTTTAGGCTTGCTCATCCATCAAACAGTGACTATCAATATTTATCATGTATCAGAATCAGCTGGAGAGCTTATTAAAACTCAGATTTTTTGACCCTACCTTCAAAACTTCAGATACCATAGTGCTGGGATGGGACCAAAGAATGTGCATTTCAAATAAGTTTCCAGGTGTATTATCAGGGTTCTCCAGAGAAACAGAACCAGTAGGTTATGTATGTGTGTGTGTGTGTGTGTGTGTGTGTGTGTGTGTGTGTGTGTGTACAGAGAGAGAGAGAGAGAGAGAGTAAGAGATATATTTTAAAGAATTGGCTCAAGCAATTATGGTGACTAGCAAGCCTAAAATGTGCAGTTTAAGTCAAAAGGCTGTCTGCTGACAGAATTTCTTCTTGCTGGAGTATGTCAGGGGGTTGAGGTATCGGTCTTTTGTTCTATCCAGGCCTTTAACTGATTGGATCATGCCCACCCACATTAGGAAGAACAATCTGCTTTTCTCACAGTTCACTGATATAAATGTTAATCTCATCCAAAACACCCTCAGAGAAACATCCAGAATAATGTTTGACCATATCTCTGGGCATCACTGCCCAGCCAAATTGACAAACAAAATTAACCATCACACCAGATGATGCTGATGCTGTTGGTCTGAGCACTTCTTAGACTGAGACTAATCATTTGAGGTACATGGGTGTTGGAAGTTCACATCATCCATGATCGCTACTCCAGCCTAAAATTGTACTGAGACGTGCTTCCCTAAAATGTAGGCTTTTCTGTTGATCCCAAAGAACTGTTAACATAATCTGGATTTATCTATAGACGGTTAGTTTATACTATTGGTATTCTTCTGTTGTGCCTATTACATTTCCATAAGAATGTTTTTTATTTTTTTAAGAATGCTTTCTTTTTGTGAAAACTTTCATATAGAGAACAGAAAAGATGTTCCTTGTAAAAGAATATAATCTTAATCCAGCAACTTTGACCCACTCCTGTCAAAAATAGACTTTTAGAGATGCTGAGGTATATTCTCTGAGATATATAATTGATTTACTTCACTTTTTCAGTCAATTAGTTTATTAAGTGAGAAGAACTAGGTAATGAATTGTTTTGTATTATGGATAATGGTTTTCCAATTTATCTCTATACTGATCTGTTTTCATACACTATGCTGCATTTTCTTGAATCTAGAAGGTAATTCTTATGTGAAATATATCCTAGTATTCATTTGTACACTGTTTTCTTATATTTCAGAGTTGGCACCTTTTCAGAAAAAAGAATTATTTCATCACTTACATCTGAAGAAAAGGAATATAACTTTGAAGATAGAATTTTATTCTCACATGAAATAATACAGTCAGGTACTAGTGAAAGTGAAGATCAAGTAAGTCACTCTAGTGGAAGTCATGTGCCATCTTCAAATGGAATCAGCTCGTCTTTGCCATTGTTTTATTCAGAAGTAGAGGAAATGTATCTAAGCCATACAGAGCATCCAGACAGTGAATATGAAACAATACAATTTTCCTCCAAGAAATTATTTTCAATGATGAAAACCAACAAAAACAAAAATTCAGAATTTTCTTCTGATCTTAGCTTTTCAGCCTCTAGATTAGCTGTAGAAATTGAAGATCCAGATGTGGCACCTTGCCCTCTTGCCCACTTATTTCTCTCTAGAGATCAAGTTAGACTTCTGGAAGAAAATGTGAGAAATCAAATTCCTTCAAAACCCAAAACTAAGTTAGGGATTAGAACTACTTATCAATGCTCAAGATCTCAAGAGCCCTTGAATCAGAATCAACCTTCTGTTGGAATGGTTATTTCTGTCCAAGCACAGGATTCTTTTCCAGGACAAAATGCTTTTCAGAATCAATGTCTTTATGAAGCCCAATTTACTAGTCAAACCCAATATATAAATCATAACCAAGAATCAATTAACAGCCAGCCTGATAACAAGGCCAGCAACTTTGCCCAACCTGAAGATGTGATGAGGAAGCCATTTTCTAGCAGCACACAAGACTCCTTCCAGTCCCAAGATTTGGATAGGAACCAACATTTTGTTAAAATTCCATCAATCGTTGAGGCACAATATTCAGTAAAGGGCCTGGAGTCTGATGAGCACTTAGGTGAGGATCAGCATTCTGTTTGGTTTATAAATTCAAACAAGATTAAATATTCAATTAAGAGGCAAGACACTATTTTTAAGAATGCTGAATTTCTAGTTTTAACTCTGAATCCAAATTTAGTTACCGAAGATATGCCACAACTAAGGAGTGTAAAACCACAAGGCCAGCAACAAATTGTTTCACCAGAATTAAACCAGGATT
Source organism: Theropithecus gelada (assembly GCF_003255815.1). Lineage (NCBI taxonomy): Eukaryota > Metazoa > Chordata > Mammalia > Primates > Cercopithecidae > Theropithecus > Theropithecus gelada. The sequence goes on along the minus strand of NC_037685.1, from coordinate 41,786,322 downwards.
CTGTACATAGCTCAGTGCCTCTTTTGTCTACCATTAAAGGGCAGAAAAATAGAAGAAAAACACCAGACAGTAAAAGCAAACTCAGTCTTAACATTCCATCTCTAAAAGCCAAAAAAACACCAACTTCACAAGTATTTCAAATCACAGTATGTCACACGTTAAAAAATAGGAATGAGTTAGGATGCAAGAATAACACTGAGAAGAAAGAATTACATGAAAGGAAAGATATATCAGATATAGCTTTGCATCTTATTTCTATTTCCAAGCTTATTCTGCCTTATGTTAAAAATTATTCCAGAAAACAACTACTGAAAGTCATGCCGAGTTTAATAAAACGTGGACATTTTCTGCAGAAGCAAAATAAGTCACCAGATACAGAGAAAATCAGTTATGCAGGTCCTCTTGAGGAGACAGGAATCTCAGGTATTACTGAAAAGGAAAAGGAGTATGACAAAGAAAGCAAAGGACTAAAAAATATTTCACCAAAAATGTTACCTCAGCAAGAACAATCCTTCATGGTCAACACTGTTCAACTAAAAGCACCTTGTTTACTAGTAGAAACAAATGGGAAGAGTAAAGAATCTCTTAAAGACTCAATTACTCAAGCAAAGGGAATTGGTATTACAGAATTTCATGCTCCAAATAGTAAAAAACCATTTGATCTGCATATTCCAAAGCACAAGACATCTTTAGAAGAAACCATATCAAAACCTATGCAGAAACTTGTTTTCTCTCCCAAAATGGAATCAAACAATAGAATGAAAATACAGGAGGACCTACAAAGTTCACAGAATTCCTGTCTTCAACTTTCAAATGGACAGGAGTTACCAACCCATACACCAAAAATGCAAAGGTGCTTTCCAAGGGAAAATACACAGAAACAAAAAGGTTTTTTGGAACTTGTTCTGGAGTTGTCAAATGTCCATTTGGTCATTTCCCTAGGAAGCAAAATGCATAAAAGCAGTGAAGAATTAGAAGCCATAAAAATTCAAGTGAGTGCAGAAAGTCTAAATCTGAAGGAAAATACACCATTGATACTTAATGTTACAGAAGATAGTGACCTACATGAAAATGAGGAACTAGAATGCAACACTGGAAGTAACAAAACAAATATGCACCAAGATAAAGAAACGTCTGATGCATTTCACAGTGCCGCTTACACTAACATTTCTCAACTACCTGATACAGAAACACATAGCAGATTAAAAGCCAAGACAGATACATTAAGAATAATAAGGCTCAGTTATTCAGCATCAAAGCAAGAGAAATTACCAGATAAGAAGGAAACACAGAATGCAGACTACATTGATAAGAACTCTACATTTAAAAAGCCACAAAAATGTGATAGAAAGGAACAGGAGAAAGAAGCAAATTCAGAGCTGACACAAGGCTTCAGGTTCAGCGTACATCTAAAGCAAAAGCCTGAATACATCAAATTTGAAATGGAGCGGATCAGTTCAGGAAGTAGCAAAGCCCCAAATAAAGAGCAAGGGGTCCAACTACAAAATCTTTCTACACAAACTATTTTGGAGACTAGTCCATGCCTGATGATGGATCCATTTCAAGTTGAGAAGGTGAAGCAAAGCACAGATAGACCTACAGACAGAGAGGGTGCCAGAGATCCAAAGAATCCACTTACAATACCAGAGAACTTGCCAGTTGGTGAACTTTTAATTGATACAACAGAGCATAGTGTCCCATTTGGTGGAAACCTCCAAAAGACAATAGATAGTCATATTGTAGAAGAAAAGGAAGATGTAAAAAGATACTTACCTGCAGTTGCCCTGGGGTCTTTCAATAACCACTTGCTTACTTTACCATATTTTAAAAGGCAGGAAATTAAAAAAAAATTATCAGAAACAAAAAGTGTACTCAGTGTCAAATATGTAATTATGAAAGTAAAGAAACCAGCAATCTCACTGATGCCTTATAGCAATATATGTGGTACTCCAAACCACAGGAAAAAAATGGGAGGCAATTTTGAAATTATAATTAAACAGATACTGCAAGATAAAATTGTGGCAGGTATGCTTCTGAATGTTATTTACCCTCACATGTCTATTTTGCCTAATACTAGAATGCATAGCAGATCAAATGCAGAGAATCACAGTCATATCAAGCTAGTCCAAGAGGAATCCCAAATTGAAAGGGAAGAAAAGTATCCATATTTCATTAATAAGGGAAATGAATCCCAAAACATACTAGATGCTAAATTGCAAGATGAAGTAAAAGGTGTTAAAGAAACTCTACCAAAAGCAGTCCTGCATGATAGCTGGAACCTTGGACTTGATGCACATCTAGCTAAGGAGACTAAAACAGAGAAAGAAATGCATCAACCAATCCCATTCACAGAAACTATTATGAAGTCTGTTGTGTCTCCCATAATGGAACCATCTCATGTTGAGAATGTGAAGAGTACTCAAACAACACAAACAGGCTGCAAATGCACTGCAGATTCAGAGATGCCTTCTCCAGTATCAGGAAAATCGCTGATTGGAGACCGTTTAAACCAAACAAGAGAAAATGATGTTCCAAGTAATGGAAGTGATACAAGAGAAATGGGTTACTGTTTTGCAGAAAAAAAGACAGAAACACCAAAAGATTTACCAGCAACTTCGCTAGAGTCTTTCAATTACTGCATGCCTGTTTTATCTTGTTCTAAAGTGATGAAAAAGAGAGTAACATTTTCTCTCCCAACAAGCACAGTGAAGGCCAAATGCGTAAATACAAAGGCTGTGAAGCCATCAATCTCAGAGACAGTGAGTGTCACAAGCCACAGAAAGAAATCAGAATTAGACTTTAAGACTAAGTTTAAAAAGTTAAATCAAACTAAAGGATTTGTACCTGAATGTGTAAATACCCTTTGCTCTCCAATGCATAGCAGTTTGCAGACAGAGTTCTGTCTCCCTGCGTCTCAATTAAAGCAAGGAGAAACAGCAGATAAGACATACCTTGATGTCTTTGCTAAGAGTAGTATATCCCATGACAGAGAGGAAAAATTGCAAGATGGAGAGGAAGAGGAACAGAAAGTTTTATTAGAAGCAGCGCCGCAGCTGAGCCAGCAGCTGGGGTCTGATGCGGGTCAAATGAAGGAAATCCATCTTGAATCAGACCCAGTGCTGAACTGTTTAACAATGGAGCTACCTATTAATGGACAACGTATGCAGCACCAAACAGGTTTTAAACAAACTTCTTCAGAGACTAGTCTCCAAATGGGTCCTTCAGAAGCTGAAGAACTACCAAAAGTCAACAAAACAGAAAATGACATAAAAGTCCCTGTAGGTCGTAAGATTCCACCTCCCAAAGTTTTATGGACTCCGGAGAATAGCCATGGCTTCATACTCAATGCATATCAGAAGGATAATGAGCTTGTCAAATCAGATGAGGAAATGAAGCAACCAGGAAATACAAATATTCAGGTACAACCACAAAAACATTTTACACAAACTATTTTGGAGTCTACTTCATGCCCTACACTGGATCAATTTCCATTTGAAAAGGTAGAGAGTTATGTTAGGTTTTCACCTCTAAAGTCTGGGGAAGCAAAGGTTGATGAAATCATATTTTATGCAAGAGAAGGTGGTATCTCATCTGATTCTAGCCATCAAAAGGAACAAGCCGCTGGTAGTGAAAAGAAAGAGACAGTGATTTTTGATTCCTGCATGCCTGCTTTATCTACACCTAAAAGGAAGAGAAACTTAAAACAATTTTCAGACATGAAAACTTTAGTGAATCCCAAATGTGGAATTATAAAAGCAAAGAAGCCATCAATTTCATACATGCTCAATATCAAGGCTAGTGCTGGTCCAAACCGTAGAAAAGAACTGAGCTGTAACTTGACAACCAAAATGAAAGAAGTGCATCAAGGCAAAAAGGGAGCAGATGAAACATATGCTTTCCTGACTATGACACCTGACATTAACAAGTATGGCAAGATAGAAACAGAGAAAGACATGCTAAGAGAAAAAAGACTAAGTTCTACTCAAGTAAAGCAAGATACATCTCCACATGAAGATAGTATTACTTCACATGACATTAAAGAAACCCGTCTTCAAGATGAAGAGCAAGAAGAAAGGGAACCAGAGGCATTGTTAAAAGTAATTCCACAGCACTTGCAACATTTCATATTCCGTTCAGGTCAGGGGAAGGATCTTGACTTTCACAAATTAGAAAACCAAGGAAGAAGGAAAATTCTGTTTGTTACCAAACAAGATGTCCCACAACAACTTCAGCCTGCAGAGCCAATACAAGGAGAGGAGACAAAGAAATGCCTCTGGATTCAAAATGGCACAGTATGTACATTAAATTCAAAACTTCTTCCTCTAAAATCAGAGGACCCACTAAACAGTGAAGTTTTAATTGGTGCAGTAAAACGTGGTGTACCAACTCATAGGAAAGGTGTGGGGGAACAGCACAATTCAGGTAAAGGGGAAAAGGCAGAATTTAATAAAGATCTACGAGCAACCATCCTGGAGTTACAGAAATCACCACATGGTGGGGAGGCACAGAAGGTCAATTTGACTGATATGGAAAGCGAATCTAGCAATGCAATGAACATGAATGTACAACATGAAAGAGAAGATAAAAATATTCAAAAAATGTTACCAGAATCAGTTCCATGCTATAGTCAACACCTCAGTTTCAGTACATATCAAATGAAAGACCCTGACCCTTGCAAATCAGGATCTGAACCGAAGAGTCCTGAAGGCAGAAGTTCTTGGAATTTGTCTCATATAGTGCAAAAAACAGAGCAAGAAACACACTTTAGAGAAAGTGTTTTAGAGCCTATTTCTGGTTACATGATGAAACAAAGTCCTCATATGCAAGAAGGAATAAAATGTGTGGTAGGTCTAAAGACTTCATTTCCCAAAACAGGGAAATCAGAGATTGGTTCAATACCACATGATACCCCTTGGGATGAAAATCCTAGAAGGAAATGGGATAGTTCTATTTCAGAGAAAACTGCATGGAATCCAAAAAACTTACAAACAGTCTTAAAACGTTTAGATTTCTCCAGTCTCATGTCATCTGAATATGAAAGTCGGAGCTATACATTAGAGTTTATAGGCAAGAAAAGTATAACGAGTCCCAAACATGTAACTTTGAAGACAAAGCAACTACCAATTTCGCAGTTGTTTAATATCATAAGATGTTCTACAGAAAACCACAGAAAGAAAAAACAGCACCGCTTTAAGTACAAGATGAAAGGGAGGCAATGGTACACAAGTATAGGAGAGGCATTACGCAGTGCCACTGAATATGCTAAGAGTCCACCATCCAAATCAATGATTGATAAACTCTTATTCAGTACAGCAGCAAGGGGCACTCTGTCTAACAGAACACACCAACAAAATGTGGATGGTCATACTACAGAGGAAAAGGAAGAGATACAAGAAAATGTAGCTGCAAGTTCCTTGGGTCCTTTAGATTTCTTTATGCCTGTTTTATCTGACTCTAAAAACCAGACAAACACAATACAGTTATCAGAAAGGAAAACTATATTGAATCCCAAATGTTTAACTATGAAGGAAAAGAAATCACCAATTTCACAGATACATAAAATCAATAGACACTTTACTACAAAACATAGGAAGAAACTTGAATCCAATTTAAAAACCAAACTGAAAGCAATGTGGCAAGGTGAAAATGTGACTGATACATTTCCAAATACCATTTCCTTCACTCCAGATACCTCTGACATTAAAAGGCAAAGCAGATTCCAAACAGAGATAGACATGAGAATATCAGGGTTAAGTCATACACAACCAACACAAATAGAGTCACTAGCTGAAGGGATAGCAAGGTGTTCTGACAAGAGAAGGACTTCCAACTTGGTAAAGGGAACAAAACTACATGATAGAGAAAGTGGGGAAAAGAAGCAAGAACATCTTACAGAAATGGATCCATTCTATGCAGAAAACTTCAAGGCAAATACACATCTTAGGAAGGATCCTCATCTTGGTAAATCAGAAGATGTGCTTTTGGGAGAACCTTTTATCTCAAAAAGTCAGTTTTACAAAGGGAATTCAGAAAAAAATGTAAAAATAGAAAAAAACAAAAATGGAAAAGAAAGTCTCAAAGTTGGGCTCCCAAGGATGGAGAAATCAGATAATTGTGCAGAACTCAGTGAGGCAACAGATGATGCCATATCAAATAAATATGATAAAGAGAACATTGGCCATTCTGTTTTCAAAGAAAAAGCTTTCTGTAATTTGGCAGCAATTGTCCCAGATTCTGTTGGCAGGCATTCGCCTGCTTCAGAAGAAATTAAAAGACAGAATGGCAGCCTTAAAATAGCTGACAGGTCAAGTCCTCAAGGTAGACCTTTGCAGGCAAAGCAATCAGCAGTTTCACAATCACTTAATACTGCAGGTTATGCTATTGTAAACTTTAATAAGGAACAGAAACAGAACTTTAAAGCCCAGAAGACAGAAGTAGAGAGAAATAAAGTTGCATTAAATGCCCAGCTAAAATCTATATATGTTTCTATACCTCGTCTACTATGCATAAATATGGAGCAATCACCTAGTACCTGGGATATATATGAACAATCTTCTGAAACAAGAAATTCCCTAAACAAAGCAAAAGTGAGGGAGAAGGAAGGGTATGGACAACAGGTTTTGTTTCAAACAGCTCCACAGGATATCCAGCCATCTGAGTTTGAAGCAAATCAAATGAGAGAGCCTGGTCCTTTCAAAACAGAAGCATCTTTAATCAATACAGTGTGTTCTAGGAACATCACTCCCGAGAAAACAGAAGCTGATTTAATAGATGAAGAAGCAAAGATAAATGTTGCAGAAGAGTTTAATCAAGAATCTGTTTTTTTCTCTAAGATACATCTACTTCAAATTGAAAACAAGAAAGAATCTAAAACTGCAGACTGGAAAACAAGGGCAGATCCCAAGACACTTGCCCTGCAAAAGAAACAGCAAGAGCTGTGTGTCTCAGGAATTCTCTGGAGTTATCCTAATCCCTACACATCTATTTTTCCTAAAATCATAAGACATAAAGATAAGGCAAAGACAGCTGATGTGGAAAGTACTATGCATACCAAACAGATAAAATTGAAGGCAAAGAGAATACCAGTTTCCCAGCTGCTTGAATATGGTACTGCAAGTAATAAAAAAGAACTGAGAGGTAACATCCAGCAGCAGAAGTCATTCCAGCTGAGTAAAAATGCAGTACATCGAGTTCTAAAGGCTGTTTATGACTCTGGATACTATGTGTCTAGCATTAAAAAGCTTACAAAAGTAAAAATGGAGAAAGACGAGTCAAAAGACAGGGCATGCATTCTTCCACAGCCAAAGCTGGAGAACCCGCTACAAGAAATGCAAAGGTCATTGTCGGGATGTACTGATATGTCCAACATTCTCAGAAAACAGGAACAAGATATTAGAGAAAAGGAACAAAAACACCAAAGCATTTCAGAAGACATATCCCAATACTATATTGGACCGTTAAGGATTAGTTCACAACAAATCAATTACAGTGGTTTTGACGCCCCACGAGTTAGAACAGATGAAGAACTTGAATTCTTCATTGCACAAAGAACAAAGGAAAAAGATGTGGGCATTGCCAAACATTCAGTTTCAATTCCATGGGAGAGAGAAGAATCAAAGAGACTAGATATTCCACTAAACTCAAAAGGACAGAATATATTTTTTACAGAGTTGGATGCTTCTCAACAAAAGACTTGCCAGGAGCAAGAATTGCTGAAACAAGAAGATATTTCTATGACAAACCTGGAATCTATGGCCTGCCCCATTATGGAACCTCTTCATTTGGAAAACACAGGAAAGGTAGCTGAGGAAGAGGATGTGTACATTAACAGAAAAAATAGTTCACATGTACTGGAAAGAGAAGGATTAAAGGAAACTGCTATCTTTGTAGGTTCTAAAGGACAGAAATTTCTTTATACGAATTCAGAGGTCCAGAACAAAGTGCCTGCAGTGCAGAAAGAACAGGTGAATCCAGATCATGTTCCTGAAAGTATTCTGGATTCTGAATCTTTCCTCAATAAAGACCCTCTTCACTTAAAACAGACAGTGAATACAACAAGAAAAGAACACGTTACCATCTCTGAAAGTTTCAATGAAAATCTCTGGGGAAAAGAGCAATCAAATTTGGATATTACATTAAAATCAAATAGACAGAAAATTGACTTTTCAAAAACATTGAGGATGAAGCATCTAAGTAATTGTTATCAGAATAAAGAGAATATTCTGGAATCCATTTTCCCTTGCATATTACATCACCTTCATATTGAAAATCACAAGAAAGAAGACTCAGTAGAAGAAATCATGAGTTCAAAAGTTTTAAGCCCAATGGTAGAAAAAGCATCACACAAAGTAGGTATTCTGGTGGATCAACCTCCATGTTCAGAAGGAATAAATCTGCATATTAAAAGAAGAAAAGAACATCTACAAGAAAGTACACACGAAGCTTTTCCAGCATCTGTTTCTCACTCTCTAACGGACATACTTCAGATTAAGTCACCAAAGGTAAAGAAAGCATTAAAGGCAGTTGATAGTTTAGGGTACCACACTTCAAATACAAAAGGAATTGGCTTGCTTTTTCCAAGACAGGCAGAGGAGGAAGAAAAATGTACATACGAGGCTCTTCCAAAGCCTGCATCTCACTCCAAAACAGATCTATTTCAGTTCAATACATCTATGCAACAAGAGAAATTAGATGCTATGGATATTCCACATTATGACTATTTAATTTCACAGACTAGAGGAGCAGTAAAACAAATGGATGTCATAGTTGGATATACTCAAAACAGTAAAGAAAGACAAGCCTTACTCAAAACAGGCCAAAAATGGCAGTACCTACCAATTTCCTGTGAGAACTTTTGGGAGCATATATCTTATCCTCAAAAGTATCCTTGTCTCCTGCAACATTTAATGCCTCAGGAAAAGGAAACATTATCAGAAGGAGGTAATTTATCAAGCCGGACACCAGGACTAGACTTGTTTTCTGAAGATCAACTAAGCACTATAACTAAGAATGGACTAGAATGGATTATGCCCTTGAGTACTCCAAGGCAGATGAAAAAACAAGATACAATGCTGCTCTTAGGATCATACCATAAAACTATAAAATATCCAAGTCTCTTATTTCCAAAAGGAATGAAATCATCAGATGGGGTACAGGTCTTTGATTTAATATCAAATAATAGCTCACCCAAGTTAAGACTTGGGAAGAAGATAGAAACACATAAGGCAAATGAAAAGGTACAAAAAGAACTATGTCTGCCTGTAACATTACATTCTCTTTCTGCATCCATGCCTGTTTTGCAAGAAAGTAAAGGACAGAAGGATAGTATAAAACAAGTTATTAGGAAAGGCGTGATATGCCACAAAAGAAGAACTTCAAAACTGAAGAAATCAGTATTTTCACATATACTCAATACCAGTGACTGTGGTGCCCCAAGTAACAGACTAGAAATGCAGTGGAACGTGACAGAGAAAACGGTCAATGTGAAACATAGAATGAGTGAACTAGATTTGGTTGCAGCAAAAATATGTGAGTCTATTCTTTCTTTACCTCACTTCAAATTGAATAAAGACACAATTGATGGGGTGATTTCAAGTAATGTTAAAAGGACAAAACAACATATATCACAGGGAGAGAAGAAGGATAGAGTGAAAGCAATGGATGTGAAAAGAATAAAAAGCCCTAACATCATTTTGAAGCCAAGGAAGTCATCACTGCCACATATACTCAGTATTAAGGTATTTCCTTTGCTGTTGGACATTATAAAACAAGAGGGCAAGATGCAAGAAGGTAAAGGTAAATCAAGTATGAAACTGACAAACTTGTGTACTTCTTTACCATCTCTATCACATAGTAATTCAAATTCAAGAACAAAAGCAGGTAAAGGTAAGTTAGGAATTCTAAAGGGCTGCCTTCCACCACTAAAGCTCCAGGCATCATCAAATGTCAGACTAGTATCATTTGCAGAGTCAGTTAATAGAGAGAGTTTAAGTAATGTAATAGAATCAAAATGTTTTCCACAGAAAAAGAAGGCAGATGGAGAAAATATAGTAGATGTGAAAGACATAATGGGCCTCATATGTATCACTTTGAAAGGAAATAAATCACCTTTTAAACATTTACTGCATGGAAAGGAACCACAATGGAGCAATAAAAAACCAGAGAAAATTATGCAGGAAGATGAAAGTAATCTAAATGTAGTTCAGAATAAACTCTGTGCTTCTATTCTTTCTCCACTTCACTTGGAATGGAATCCCAGAATAAAAGAGGTGTACATGAGAAGAATAACAAGATTCTGTCTTTCATTATCAACACACCAGGAATTATCAGATACAATGGAAAAATGTGAGCAGCCAATTGATGATAGTTTAAGCAGTATCAAAAAAGCAAAACATATGCCACAGAAAGACAAAGACAGAGTGGAAAAGGCTTTGGAAAAAAACATGCATTCCAAAAGAATGGCTCTTGAGGTGAAGCAGCCTTCAGTATTCCAAGAATTAGTGTTGAACATCAAAGAAAAAGGGGGAAAGATTCAGAAAGATAAACAAGTTGAGATTTGGAACAAACCTTTTGCTTCCATCTCTTTTCCACCTTACTCTAAAGTGGGCACAATTAAAGGAGAGGAAGCCGTGGAAATAAAAATGAGATCCTCTTTTTCACAACCAAATCTCCAAGAGTCATCAGATACAGAGAAAATAGCATATGAAAAGTGCATTTCTGATAATATCTCAAACCATGTAAAAAAGGCCCTAGAACCTATACTACAAAAAGAACAGGAGAGGCAAAACATGGAAAAAAATAGGCCTTTGAAGAAAATGAAATCATCAGTTTCACAGGGAATTCAGTTGGACATCAAAGAGCAAGAGAAAAAGATAGAACATATTAAAGGTGAAACAAGTGTGCTTCTGATGAATGCCTGCACTTCCATCCCCTCTCCTTCTCATTTACAACTGGAAACAAGGAGAGAAAAAGCAGAGCATGTCACTGAAATAACAAGATACTGTCTTCCAGAACTATCACACCAAAAATCATCAGAGGCAGGGGAAAAAGCAGATGGACTGGCCAGTAAGGGTGATATCACAATCGAAGTACAAAAGGCAAAAGATTACACGCAACAGAAAGAAAAAGATGAAGTAAAAATATCTGCTAAGAAAGACATAATGCATCCAGAAGACAAAGGTCTGAAAGGAAAGAAGGCACTTTCACAAGACCTACCACTGAATACTAAAGAGCCAGGGAAAATGGATCAAGAAGCTCAGGAGCAAGGGAAAGAGGACAGAGAAGGTGAGGAGCAAGGAAAAGAGGACAGAAGAGGTGCAGGACAAGAAAAGGTTGATAGGGAAGACACAGAGCAAGGGAAAATGGATCACAAAGTTGAAGAGCAACAGAAAGCAGATGGAGTAGGCATAGAACAAGGGAAAATGCACGGAGACAAGAGTGAACAGGAAACAGTTCTGTTCCTATATTTGCCTTTCAATTCTTCTCTAACCCATTATAAGTTGGACACAAGAATAGAAGGAGAGAGAGACCAACGAGGAATAATCAGACCTGGTATTTCACAACTAAGGCCTCAGAAATCATCAGAGACCGAGAAAAAAGCAAATGGAGTGCCTAGTGAGGGTGATATCACAAGTGAAGTACAAAAAGCAAAAGATTACATGCAACAGAAAGAAGAGGATGAAGTAAAAACATCAGCTGAGAAAGACTTAATGCATCCAAAAGACAAAGATCTGAAAGGAAAGAAGGCACTTTCACAGAACCCACTATTGAATCCTAAAGAGCCAGGGAAAAGGGATGGAGAAGGCCAGGAGCAAGGGAAAGAAGACAGAGAAGGTGAGGAGCAAAGGAAAAGGGATGGAGAAGTTGAAGGGCAACAGCAAGCAGATGGAATAGGCACAGAGCAAGGGAAAAGGGATGGACACAAGAGTAAACAGGAAATAGTTCTGTTCCCATATTTGCCGTCTGAGTCTTCTCTAACTCGTTATGAATTGAACACAAGAAAAGAAGGAGAGAAAGACTTACAAGGAATAATAAAATCTGCTGCTTTGCAACTAAGGCAGCAGAAATCATTTGATGCAGGGAAAATAGCACATACAAACTCATTTGGGGTGGATAGCTCAAATGATGTAAAAACAGTACAAGAATACAAGCCACAGAAAGAAGCAGATAGAGGAGAAATAGTAAGTGTGGATTATATAATGCAACCTGAAGGCACAATTTTTGAGGCAGAGCAATTATCACTTCCACACACACTCAATATTCCTGGCAGCAGTGGCTCCAAAACTAGAGAAGTACCAACAAACATAAAAGAAAAATTGAGACATGTACAGGAAAGAAAAAGTGAGCTAGATGAGTTTCTGACAATACCTCCTCTACCTCACTGTAAATTAGACAAAGGAACAGCAGGCAAAAAAGAGGAACAAGGAGTAACAAGATCTTTTCTTCCACCCTCATGGCACATAGAATCATCAGATACAGGGAAATTAAAATATACTTTGTTGTATTTGAATGATACCACAGATGATTCAAAAAGAACAAAATACATGGCCCAGATCCAAAATGATAAAGCAAATATTTCAGAGAAAAGTGTAATGCATCTCAAGTACATAGCTGTGAAGGCAGAGAAATCATCCCTTTCCCATATACTAAAAACGAAGGAACTGCAGGTGACCATCAGTAAACAAGGGGAAAAGGCACAAGAAAGTGAGGTGGAAATAGTTGTGCTTCTGAACAAAACTTGTCCTTCTGTCACTTCTTCAGCTTTCCTTGAGTTAGACTCAATAAAAGAAGAGGAAGGCGAACCAGGAATAACAAGAAGCTTTATGCAACCTCTTGAGATCCAGGAATCATTGCCTTCAGGGCAAACAGCACCTACAAAGCCAACAGAGAGCCTTGTAAAGAAAGGGAAACAACTTCTCCCACAGAAAGAAGACAGAGTACAAACAGTATCCACGCATGGCCTGACGCACCCCAGTGATGCTGTTTTCAAGGTGAAGACATCAGTACCTCCACTAGTGTTCAGCATCACTGAGCACAGTCCTCTGAGCAAGAGAAAGGAGCCACAGTGGGGCATGAAAGAGAGAGCAGGACAGAAGCGGGACAGGACAGGATGTCCTCACATGATTCTGGCAAAAATTCATCTGTTCATGCCTTCTCTCTCTCGCCATAGATTCTCTCCTTCACAACTAAAGCTTCCTATATCATCAGGTGCAGGAAAAAGCAGATGTGCAAATTCAAATGAAGGTATTAGCTCAAATGAAGTAATACTAAAAGCAAATCAACAAATGCCATATAAAGAGGCAAAGGACAGAGTAAAAATAGAAGGCAGGGAAGGTAGAATACTCCCCAAAAGGGTACATTTGAAACCAGAGGCATCCCCACTTGCACTTCTATGCAATAGAAAGAACTGCCCTTTGAATATTGAAGAGCAAGGGGAAGGAGTACAGGAAAGCAAAAAGGAACCTGGAGTGGTTCCAAGGAAACCTTCTCCTTCATTGCCTCCTCCTCCATTTTACCTGAATTGTGACACTAGAAGGAATGAAAAGGAAGGCACATTAGGAAAAACACAATTCAGTTTCCCACCACTCAAGATTCAGGATTCATCAGATTCAGGCAAAAAAGCATACGCTGAGTCACTGCATGGTTACACGTTAAGCAACTCAAAAGGACCAGTACAACCCATAGCACAGGAAGAAGAGAAAGGTGAACTCAGAATAGATACGGAAGACAAAATACTCCCCAAATGTACGGACCTGAAGGCAAAGCAATTACTACTCTCAGAGAAACTCAGTACCGAAAAATTGCAGTGGAAAAGTAAAGAACAAAAAAGAAACATTCAGCAAGATAAAAATAAACAAGTTATGGGTCTGACAAGCATGAATACTTCTTTACTTACTCCACCTTATCTTAAGTTTGATACAATAGAAGGAGAAGAGAACATGGTAAGAATTACAAAAGTATCTCTCCCACAGTCATGGTCCAAGGACTCATCAGATGCAGGGAGAATAGCATGTCCAGAAGCAACCCATGGAGAACTTTCAAGTAATGTAAAGCAATTAAAAGCACACCTGCTACGGAAAGAAGAGAAGGATAGAGAAAAAGTTGTGGATACGACCAGTGTACTGGATCCCAACAAAATGTATTTGAAGGCAAAGAAATTGCCTGTCTTACATACACACAGTTCAAGTGATCTTCAGTGGAAAACTAGAGAGCAAGAGGAGGAAAAGATCCAGAAAGTTAAAAGTGGGCCAGGTGTCTTGTTGTCTAAGAGTCCTTCTAGATCCTCCCCACTTCACCTTAACATGAGTGCTGGGTTCCAGGAGGAAAGCATACCGATATTAACAAGATCCTCTTTTCCCCTAGTAAAACTCCAGGTATCACCAGATACTGAGGGAGGCACATATATAAGGCCAATTGCTAGTGGTATTTTAATCTTTCTACAAAAAGGAAAATATGTGTTGCAGAACAAGGAAGAGGAGGATGTGCAGGTAAACATCGTAATATTCCCCAAACATCAGGAAGAGAAGACGCAGGAATGTGAAGCTGAACCAGGTGCGGTTCTGACCAAATCCACTTCATTGCCAACCCTATCTCAACTGGAATTGGATAAAGAAACACATTTAGATAATGAAATGCTACGGCTTAAAAGACCTATTTTGCAGAGAATATCACACATAGGGGAGACTGTACATAGAGAGTCCATTGTTGGTGATATCTCAAAAGATGTTAAAAATGAAAAGCAACATATCCCTCAAAAAGAAGAGAAGAACCAAGAAAAAATAATCGACATGAGAGGCACAGATATAACTTTGAAGTCAAAGAAGTCACCTCGTTCCTGTATGCTCCACAGAACAGAACTGCACGTGAACTTTGGAGGGCAAGGACGAAAGGAACATGAAGGTCAAGATAAACCACCAGGTGTGATTCAAAGAAAACACTGCATACTCCTTTCCAAACCATTACCATCTAACCTTAAACTGGGGAGAGCTACGCATGCAGATGAAGAAAGGCTTGGAGGTAAGACATCCTTTTTACTTCCACTAATGCCATCAGCATTACCAGATACAGAGAAAACAGCAGATGCAGAGGCAAGGAGTGGTGATGTAAGAAAAGGAAAACCACATAGGTCACAGAAAGAAAACAGGCATGAAGTGAAAAGGATAGATATGAGGGTCAGGATACACTGCCAAGAGCCAAGGATTTCACCAATGTCACATATCCTTAATGCAAAGGAATTAGTGTTGAATATTAACAAACTGGAGAAAAAAGTACACAAAGATAAAGATGAAGCATGTGTGGTTCTGTCAAGGACTTTTCTTTCTGTATTATCAGCACCTCCTCTTTATCTGGATTCGGGGAACAAAATAGACAAAGACACACCAGGAATTACAGGATCATCTTGTCCACAGCGAAATCTCCAGGTACCCTCAAATACCCAGAAAATAGCAACTAGAGACTCAGTTGAAGGTGATGATAAAAACATTGTTAAGCAAACAGAACAGTATGTGCCCCGCCCAGAGGCAGAGCAACAGTGGACGGCAAACTTCATGATCAGCATCCAGCAAAGGAACGAACCTTCACGAGTCAGGTCAGAAGGAGATTTGAATCGGTTAGTTTTAAATTCAGAGGATGAGGACATTTATTTCACAGGGTTTGGTACCATAAGAAGTGGGAAAAGGCTAGAACGGCTCTTTACAGGGAAAAAGACTCAGCAAGAAACTGAAATAATGGATAACTTAAACCATAAAATCAGTCCTAAGGTTTCAGTCTCACTGCTAAGGAAAATATCTGAGGAACTGTATGTCACATTTGGCACCCCTACAAGTTCAAAAGGATTTTCTGTTTCAGAGAGAGATGCTCACCAGCAAGAAACTTCATCAAAACTATCTCCAGAACTTGCAGGTTCATGTAAATTTGATAAGCCAGGGAAAGATGTACAAAGTAATGAAAGAATCAGCAAAATGTTTTCTCCCAAAGTGTTAGCACCACAGACAAAGGGATCACTCAAAAAAATAAGTATCATCATCAGTTGGAATGCCCCCCAAAATATAGAAGAACAAGATATTGTCATGAAAAAGCAAGTGATCCAACGGTGTGAACGTGGACGCAAGACCAGGCCAAACACTATCCTTTCTCTTAAGTTTCCACTTCAAAGTGGAAAGCAGAAGACACTATCAGAAACAGATGTGGACAAGAAAACAACAGCACACCCCAGCCTACAGATGCTACCAGGAATACACATGGATATGACAGAGATTGACCGTGCAAAAGGGGGAAAGGAGCAGGCATTGCTCATTTCAAAACAAGAGGAAGGTGTTCTGGAATTGCTTCCAAAGTCCCTATTCCCTCCCTGGACTTTTCCATTTCAATCAGGAGAGCTGAAGGAAAAAGATCAAACAGACGCAAACACCAATATAAATCTAGAGCATAAAAGAATAGAAATGGACAATGGTACTACTGTGAATCAGAAAGAAGGGAAATTAAAAATAGGTGCAAACAGAGCTTTACATCTGGAAGAAGAGAAAACAGAGATGCACAAGGCCAGGACTGCCAATCTGGAGAAGAAGAGAGGAAGAATGGACACAAGCAGTAGTGCACACCTGCATCTTCCATCTCTAAAGGCAGAGGAATCTCAAATGAAGACTCAGGTCATCACTGAAAGGGAGAATAGCCACCTAACCATGCAAAAGCAGAAAAAAGAACTAGAAGCATCTAATGCAAAACAAAGCATTCAACTACAAAACTTATTTCAAAGAAATGTTCTGGATTCATTTTATTCATATGTTCCTCTTTCTCCCAAATGTAAAGACCAGAAAGGCAGATTAACAATAAGAGATCTGAAAAGAGAATTGAGCACCAAATATTTAACTATGAAAATCCAGAATCACGCAATTCCACAGATGCGTACTATCACAGGGCGTGGTACACCAAGCAATAGAAAGAAATTAGAGTATGATGTTAAGCTAAAGAACATGGTTTCGTGGAGTAAGGATATCTCAGGAATATTTATCAGAAGTCTTTCTATTTCCATGATGCGTTCACCTCACGCTGACTCTAAGACAAACCGAGAAAGAGAAAAGAGAATCTGTCTTTCTAAATTCCAGGAAAAATCACCAAACACCAAATTCCAGAAAATGTTTAAGAGAGACACTTTAACAATTGTAAAACGGGAACAGAATTTTACAAACACAGTTCCACAAGATCCCCAGCCCTTTGCAGTGGACAAACAACAAATGCAGAAACTTTCTAATGTCAAATCAGAAGCAAACCTCAGAAGTGAAATGAATAAAAAATACTTAAAGGCACAAACCAAAGAACAGATTGTTCCAGGGCATGATGTCTCAAGGATCATTAAAACACCAGAGTTACGTATCATCAAGCAGGAAGAAAAGATTCCAAAACGCGTTCTGACACCCACAGAGTGTCCATCTATGCTTGAAGATCCAAAGTTACCCAAGCAAAGGGATCAGAGTGAACCAGTATGGGATATGAGCACACAAAAGGTTCAGCAACAAAAAGCTTTCCCAGGAACTGTGCCCATACCGCCTCAAGTTAAAAGTAATGAAGTCAAAATAGTTGCAGACAGTACAAATGCAGAACATTTACTTCCCATTTGTGAAGCAACCAAAGATATCTCTCAATCCCAGGTTAAAAATATGATCCAAGACAAAGTTTCTTCTGATAAACTGGGTAACATACAAGCCTATAAGCCTGACGACTTGAAGTCACCACCTTTTCCAGAGGGTCCAGATACAATATCAACAGCAATATACCCCAAACTGCAGCACAAACCCCTTTTAGAACAGTTTACTCCCAAAGAAAGAAATAAGCTTACTAAACATTTAGAGTCAAAAGCACTTGAAATACAACTGAATCTGCTACCAGAGATGGCAAGAAAATCTTTACAAATGTTCAACTTTTATCCAAAAGGGACTATTTTAAAAGATAACAGTTGGAGGTTCTATTCGAGACATAAAACAGTGAGCTTTATGTCTCTAGAAGGGACTGATACCATAGAACCTAACTCAAAACATAAATACCAAAATGATTCCCCTCTTGTCAGCAATATGAAGACACTGACTGTTGATGTTTCAAGTGGTGGTGAGGAGACAATCACAAAGCCACAGAGTATTAATAAGCTAGAAAATAGAACATCTTCAGTGACTTCTGCTAGTGAGATGCTATTGCCTCATACCCTCCAAAAGCACTCAGTAAAAGAAAAAGGCAAACTCCTCATGCACTTTTCTGTGAAAACATTGGAGATACAAATGAAAGCCTTTCCCAGAATTGTAAGAGAATCTTATGCAATGACCAGTGCTCGTGAGAGAAAGAAACCCTTATCTAACTGTATTCATCCTGGTTTCACAGGACCAAAACGACAAAACAGAATATTGTTACTTTTTGAGGAAAAGTCTCTCCATCAAATAGATCTTGATTTACAATACAAATACCTTCGTTTTCTCCTAGGGCTTCCTGTTGGAAGTACGTTCCCTGAGCCAAATTTACTTCCCAAACATAATAAGTTAAACACAATTGCAATGTGTAAAAAAGTAGATGCTGGTGGAGAAAGTGGTAGTCTTTCCATTGATACAGAACTGTTAGAACAACATATTTCTTTCAAAAAGCAAAGTCCCCATGAAAACTCATCACTCATCGGAAAATTCCCAGAGCCAACCCTTGTGTGTGCTTCTGACCGTGATCTGCACAGCCTGAGGAAGAAAGATCCTCAAGTTCTTTCAGGGTCAGAATTCCATGTGACTCCAGAAAAAAACAAACAATATCACGTATGGTTTCAAGAAAGGAATGCATATGAATCTGTTGATTTAAGGACCCAGAAAAATGCTACTGGTTCAGCTGTTTCACATGAAACTCAGATTTCTGAAGATTTTATTGATATTCAGACAGATATTGAGAGTCCAGCTGACTTGGACAAATGTTCATGTCTTGAAGTAAGTGAGAGTGAGGAATGTATGTTTCTGGAAGCCAACACTTATTTAAGTCAGGAATCAGAAAACATTCTATTTGAATTGCAGACAGGCATTCCTTTGGAAAATCTCTACAAAATCACAACTGATTTGAAATCATTTTACAGTGAAGATTCAGGTTCCCATTGTACTAGAGAGTGCAGAAAAGAAACCTTAATTATTACATCACCTTCCTGTAAGTCCCACAAAAGCAGGAAATACAGATCATCTTTCAAAATGAAATCTCCTGACTGGTTGTGTCATAGTTCATTAAATACTGTGGAAATTCAGTCTAGGTCATCTAGTGTATCATTCAGTGAAGAGAAACTTCCATGGACTAGCAAGAGCAGAACAAGTTACTCTTTAGCTTCCTTAACTGAATCAAATATTAAATTACATCTTGCAAAAAAACAAGGCACGTCTCACATGCACCCAGAAAGCAAAGAAAGAAAGAAGGCCAGATCTGATTTATTTAGGAAGAACAACAGTCATTGGGACCACAATTACAGTTATACACACAGTAAAGAGAAATGTGACAGGAAGAAGAGAGTGTATGATTATGACTCAGAAAGACTGGATTGTTTCCAAAGCAAACATAAATCAACATCAAAACCTCATCACAACGATATCAACTTCTATTCTGAAAGAAAACAAAACCAGCCCTTTTTTTTTGCCTGTGTACCAGCAGACTCACTGGAGGTTATACCCAAAACCATTCGCTGGACTATTCCCCCTGCAACCTTAAAGAAAAGAAACTTCAGAGTTCCCCTAGTGGCAAAGATTTCAAGTTCTTGGAATATATGGAGTTCCTCAAAAAAGTTGCTGGGGTCGCTCTCGGGGTCCCTTACTACAGTTTTTCGCAGCTGACATTACCATAGCTAAACTCCTCTGAAGTGGACAGCTGGTCGCTATTGTGATATTCTGTTAATAAAATCATATAATGTCCAATGGCTTCCTCGTGAAGTGTTTTTATATAAAGATAGAAAGTAATCCAATCTTCTAGTGATAGATTGAAATTTGTTATTTACCATTAACAATTTAGAAAGTCCAGGCACTTTTGCTGACTCTGGCAATTTTGCGTACCGTTTCATCAGGAACCACCAGACTTCACCAGAAACGGATACATCAGATATGGTAAGGTGCAAACCAATAGGTTGGGACTCATAAAATGTGTGACTTCACATAGAGATGTCCTTGCTGTTTGTGGTATCGGTATGAGTTTATACTGCACAAACACAAAAACTCTGGCGAACCCCATGTCATGCAATTCCCATCAAAAAAGAAAGACTAGTAAATGGATAGTGCATGCTCTGCTCTTTTGAGTATATTCTTGTCAGAAGGGAACATCCTTTTTGACTAGAAGTTGTAGAGAAAGATTAGCCGCTTATAATTGTACACACCTGATGAAAAGAAGCCTTTTTCTGCCGACTAGTTTCTCATATTGTGCATTTCAACCCGTTTCTCCTCTCTTTGCACAATCCTTTGGTCCTGGACACTGTAGGAGGCTTTCATGTTGGGATGTAGCCCCTGACTTTGCCCCCTTATTTCACCACCTAGGATATGTCCTTTAAAGTGGGCAGAAGGATTCCTGGAAGCTATTCCTACACTTTGATAGAAATATATATCAAAGTGAATGTCAATTGCACAAATATATAGCCCACTACATCTAGTCTAAATGCACCCTAACTCAACTTCCCCTAAATCTAATCCCCAAAATATTTGTAACCTATCCTATACTCACTGACTTGAAGTCAGACGTGATGGAGGGTAAGTCAAAATGGAAATAATATTTTTAACAAATTGCAGTAAGCCTATCTTACTTTTACAAATCTTTGGGGCCCTGAAGCTCAAGCTTTTTCAGTTTTTATAGTATATCTGCTTATGCAGATAGCATCAATTTATTATTTTCCATATTGTAAGCAACAAATTCAAAGTCTACCATATACCATGCCTTGTCCTGGATACTGAACATAACAAAAATTAACAAAGCACAATCTTTAATTTGTTTTAATTTTAATTTTTATGAATACAAAATGGCTGTACATATTTATGGGGTTTATGTGATATTTTGATACAAGCATACAATGTATAATGATCAAATCAGAGTAATTAGGGTATCTGTCACTCAAACATTTACTATTTTTTAAACTATCTTTTTTGAGACTAGGTCTCATTATGTTGCCCAGGCTGGTCTTGAACTCCTGGGCTTAAGCCAAGTAAGTGGGATTATAGGTGTGTGATACCGCACCTGGATTAACAAAGCATAATCTTTTTTTTTTTTTTTTTGAGATGGAGTCCCGATCTGTCGCCAGGCTGGAGTACAGTGGCGTGATCTCAGCTCACTGAAACCTCTGCCTCCCAGGTTCAAGCAATTCTCCTGCCTCAGCCTCCCGAGTAGCTGGGACTACAGGCATGCACCACCACACCCAGCTAATTTTTGTATTTTTAGTAGAGACGGCATTTCACCATGTTGGCCAGGATGGTCTCAATCTCTTGACTTCATGATCCACCCACCTCAGCCTCCCAAAGCGCTGGGATTATGGGTGTGAGCCACCGTGCATGGCCAGCACAATCTATTTTTTAATTTCCATTTTTATTTTAGATTCAGGGGTATACATGCAGGTTTTTTACAAGAGTATATTGCGTGGTACTGAAGTTTGGGCTTCTATTTATCCCATCACCCAGATAGTGAACATAGTACCAATAGGACTCCCTCCCTTCCTCCCTCATTTCTTTCTTTTGGGGTCCCCAGTGTCTATTGTTCCCATCTTCAGGTCCAAGTGAACCCAAGATTTAGCTCCCACTTATCAAGGAGAACATGTGATATTTGGTTGCCTGTTTCTCCATTGGTTAATTTAGGATAACTGCTTCTGTCTGCTTCTATGTTACTACAAAGGACATAATTTTGTTCTTTTTTGTGACTGCACAGTATTGCATGGTGTATATGTACCACATTTTTCTTTATCCAATCCACTGTTAATGGACACCTATGTTGATTCCATCTCTGCTACTGTGAATAGTGCTGTGATGAACATACGAGTACATGTCTTTTTGGAAGAATGATTTATTTTCCTTTGGGTATATACCCAGTAATGGGATTGCTGGGTCAAATGGTTGTTCTATTTTTGGTTCTCTGAGAGATCTTCTAACTGCTTTTCATAGTGGCTGAACTAATTTGCATTCCCACTAACAGTGTATAAATGTTCCTTTTTCTCTACAACCTCACCAACATCTATTATTTTTTGACTTTTTGATAATAGCCATTCTGACTGGTGTGAGATAGTAGTATCTCATTGTGCATTTCTCTGATGATTACTGATGTTGAGTATGTGTTCGTATGTTTGTTGGCTGCTTGTATGTCTCCTTTTGAGAAGTATCTGTTCATGTCCTTTACCCACTTTTTAATGGAGTCGCTTTTTCTTCTGGATTTATTTAGGTTCCTTATAAATTCTGGATATAAATTTTCTGTTGGATGCATGATTTGCAAATATTTTCTCTTTCTGTAGATTGTTTGTTTACTCTGTTGAGAGTTTCTTTTGCTGCAAAGCACAATCTTGACTTGCAAAACTCACAGTGTCAGGTCAGGGAAGGGAGACAGTCTCTTGAAAGGTTCCTAACACATATAGACACATAGACATATAAACAAACACCACCTGGTGGCATCTCATTTCCCCAGTACACATTCGTTTATTACTGGTATCTCTGCTGGCAAAAAGAAAGCAGTCCTGAGGCCACAATTATTTGGCCTAAGTCATCTATCAGGAATTACCTATTTGGAGTAGATGTTGACAAAACGATAAACGTCCAAGCCAAGTCTTCTGGTGACCCACATGTTCTGGCTTCTTTTAGAGATGTAAGACTCTGGGGGAGCCAAAAGGCACATGTTTGCTCTTGGCTTTAAATTCCCATATTATAACAAATGGTCATGGTGTAGCCATATGCTATTAAAACCAGGGAGAGATATTTAGGCTCAAGTTTTAAGGTAATGAGGGAACTTGGTGGGGTGGGGTGGAGAGAGTGTTTGTCATAAGCGATTTCCCTGCAAGATTTAGACTTTGGCAAGAGAATTTCTGAGTTTTACCGCATACAACTGCACTTTTCGGGGCCTTGACCCAGTATGTGGAAGAAAAAGAGAAAGCAACAGGAATTCATTTTTAAGTCAGAGGTTCCCACATTTTATCAATTACTGGTGCCCTTAACATCTCTAACTTTTCCACTGCACCTCTAGGTCAAAATAAATTGCTAATGATAGCACTAAAAGTAGCTTAGGTCTAAACAATTATTACTCATATCTTTTTTCTTTTTTGAGACGGAGTCTCGCTCTGTCACCCAGGCTGGCGTGATCTCGGCTCACTGCAGCCTCCACTCCCTGGTTCAAGCAATTCCCCTGCCTCAGCTTCCCGAGTAGCTGGGATTGCAGGCACCTGCGACCACGCCCAGCTAATTTTTTTGTATTTTTGGTAGAGCCTGGGTTTCACCATGTTGGCTCAACTGGTCTCAAACTCCTGACCTCAGACAATCCAACCACCTCAGCCTCCCAAACTGCTGGGTTTACAGGCATGAGCCACTGTGCCTGACCTTATTCATATCTTAACAACTTAGTTGTTGCTTAAAGAATAGTACATATAAGTTGAAATAAAAATATTTTTATTTCCTCTTCTTTTTCTTTTCTTTTGTTTTCTTTTTTGAGACTGAGTTTCACTCTGTCGCCAGGCTGGAGTTTAGTGGCGTGATCTCGGCTCACTGCAACCTCCACCTTCCAGGTTCAAGCGATTCTCCTGCCTCAGCCTCCCAAATAGCTGGGACTACAGGCACATGCCACCACGCCCAGCTAATTTTTGTATTTTTAGTAGAGACGGGGTTTCACCATGTTGGCCAGGATGGTCTCGATCTCTTGACCTCGTGATCTGCCTGCCTCGGCCTCCCAAAGTGCTGGGATTACAGGCCTGAGCCACCGCGCCTGGCCTATTTCATTCTTAACCACAATTACTGAGTGAGATGTGTGTGCCTGTTGGGCATGACATAACTCCTCAAACTTTGGAATTGGATGGAACACCACGCTGATTCTTGTGCGATACTTGCTTTTATTTCAGCAATGGCTGAAAACTCAGCTCGACAAAGAAAGTATGTAATGGAAAGGGATGTAAGTACCATGCAATTATAAAACTGTGAACTCTCTTGAGCTAATAATTCATACAGTGTCCAACAGATGCCGCTATGTTCACAGCTCAAAAATGCTCCATGTCACTGCAAAGCGCATGTTTGGAACTGCTGCCTCAAATTTGTTGCAATGCTTTGTTTTCTGTACTTTGTTCAAAAACAATGGGATGATAAGAGGTGATAAGAGTGAGAGAAGGGGACAATTGAAAGCAGTGAGAGACTCAAGCTGGATTTATGGCATTCTGCCACCAGGTTACACCACGTACACACAGCCACTCTAATTGGAATCACTTTACATTTGTGACAAAACTCTGGTGGGCCTTAGTACCTTCCCATAGTCCATTCTCTCCCCAACTCTCTTAGCTATTTTATTTATTTTATTTATTTATTTATTTATTTATTTTGAGACAGAGTCTTGCTCTGTTGCCCAGGCTGGAGTACAATGGCATGATCTCAGCACACTGCAACCTCTGCCTACCAGGCTCAAGTGATTTTCCTGGCCCAGCGCCCCGAGTAGTTGGGACTACAGGTGCCTGCCACCACACCCAGCTAATTTTTTTTTTTTTTTTGTATTTTTAGTAGATACAGGGTTTCACCATGTTAGCCAGTCTGGTCTTGAACTCCTGACCTCAAAAGATCCTGTCTGCCTCAGCCTCCAAAAGTGCTGGGATTACAGGCATGAGCAACAGAACTTGGCCCTCTTAGCTATTTCATACCTTTGCTTCTCTTCTCAAACTTCGAATACCTTCTACCCACACTCAAAGGCAGATGATCTTGCTTCATACTTCACTGAGAAGAGACTTCACAGACTCTCTTCACATCTCCACCTACATACTTGCCTCTTCACCTATTGCCCACAGATGAACAAAGCCATCTCAAGCCAATGCCTCAATTTATGTGCCAAATCTCATTCTTTCTCATTGTCTTAGTTCACTAGGGCTGCTATAACAAACTGCCTTACACTGGATAATTACTAAAGAACAAGAATTTATTTCTTACAGATCTGGAGGCTGGGAAGTCCAAGATCTAGGCACCAGTGGATTCAGTGTCTGGTGAGGGCCTGTTCCTCACTCGCAGCTTCTTGCTGTGTGCTCACACGGTGGAAGGGTCAAAAGGGCCAAAAACGCTCCCTCAAGCCATTTTATTTTTTAAGGGTACTAATCCCATTCACCTAGTTGCTTCCTAAAGGCCCCACCACTTACCACTCTTGGATTGAGGATTAAATTTCAACATGAATTTTGGAGGAATGCAGACATTCAAACCAGAGCACTCATACACTCATGGAGTCACTTCAACATTTCTCCTCTCTCTCTGCTACATTAGCATTTTTTCATCCTCTACCAGATCATTTCCAAGAGCATACGTGCTCTTATTTCCTTCATCTAAACAATAAATAAATAAAATTAAAGTCATCCATTAACCCTTCTTGCCCTGCCAATGCCTTCCCCATTTATTTTCTCCTCTTTGCAACAAAAGTCCTCAAAAGAATTATCTGTACTTGCAATCCAATTCCTCTATTGCTGTTGTCCCATAAATCCACTCCAACCTTTCTTTCTCCCATCACTCACTTAAACTTTTCTTATCAAAGTCTCCAGTAGACTCTACTTTGCGAAATTCAATGCTAGATCTAACTCCAAAATACTATTTTTGATTAGCAATATTTAACACAGGTGATTGCTGCCTTTTTCTTGAAACATTTTTATTCAGTTGGCTTCCAGGATACCACAGACCTCCGTCATCAGCTCCTACATCTCAGGTGCATGTGCTGGGTTTTGTTTTTTTTTTTTTTTCTTTTTCTTCCTCCATCTTTGGTGATCTTTTTCAGTACCATGGTTTTAAAGGCATTCTGTCTACTGGATTACACCCAAATGTACATCCCCAACCTCAACATTCTCTCCTAAAATCTAGACATGTATGATTGCCCTATTCAATATACCCACTCGTTTGAATAGTAGATATTTCAAACTTAACGTAACCAAACCAGAGCGCTGATCTTCGTGAGCAAACCTGTTCTACCTATAGTCTTTCCCATCTCGGTTGATGGTAAATCCATCCTTCCAGTTGTTCAGGTCAAAAACCCAAGGGTGTATGTGTTCCACACAAGGAGGAGTAAACACATTCTACCATATCTCTTCCTTCAGCTACAGCTAAAAACCCTGGACGAAACACATAAAATAAACAGCAGAAGACTGAAAAGTGGAGAAAATATGGAAAATTAGCTAGATACTTTAGGATTCAAAAAAGGATATGGAGGTTAGTTTCCTATTTAATTTTTTCACTTGTATATTCTGGACTGGAGAATCTCAGAATCTGGAAACACCATACAAGTAGCAGACAAAAGAAACACCCCAAGAAAAGACTGCTCTTTTTAGCCAAACGACAAGGAAAGGGGGCATTGAGCAGGACGGAACCTTTTTGACAACACCTGTCTTACTCCAGAGAAACATCACAAATAAATCCCATCTTTTTTTCTCTCCACTGGTTACTGTGCCCAGCACTGGAACTATGGGCAGAGCCCTCATTGCCATCACTGCCCTTGAGCAAACAGGGGATAAATTCATAGTTTAAAATCTTCTGAAAAAGAAATCTCCAGTCCCAGACGATTTCGCTGGAGAATTCTACCAAACATTTAAAGAAGAAATAATATTAATTTTACATAATCTTTTCCAAAAAATAGACGAAGAGGAAACATTTCTCAATTCATTTTATGAAGTCAGCATTACCCTGAAAGCACAACCAGACAAAAATCATATCAAAAATCGTCGGGCACGGTGGCTCACCCTTGTAATCCCAGCACTTTGGGAGGCCGAGGCAGGTGGATCACCCGAGGTCAGGAGCTCGAGACCAGCCTGACCAACATGGAGAAACCACATCTCTACTAAAAACACAAACAATTAGCCAGGACATGGTGGCGCATGCCTGTAATCCCAGCTACTCGGGAGGCTGAGGCAGGAGAATCACTTGAACCTGGGAGGAAGAGGTTGCCAGTGAGCTGAGATCATGCCATTACACTCCAACCTGGGCAACAAGAGCAAAACACTGTCTCCAAAAAGAAAAAAAAAAATTAGCCAGACTTGGTGGTGTGCACGTGTAGTTCCAGCTACTTGGGAGGCTGAGGCAGGAGAATCACTTGAACCCAGGAGGCAGAGTTTGCAGTGAACCAAGATTGCACCACTGCACTCCAGCCTGGGTGACAGAGCAAGAGCAAGAATCCACCTAAAAAAAAAAAAAAAAAAAAGTACCAAAAAAAGTACAGACCAAAATCTCTCATTAGTATAGATGCATATCATCTTCAACAAAATACTAGTATACTGAACCCAGCAATATATTTAAAAATGAATATACACAAACGAATGTGTTTTATTCCTAGAATTTAAAGCTGACTCAACAAAAATCAGTCCAATCCATCATATAACAGGCTAAAGAAAAACGACACGATATCCAGTGGTGCAGAAAAAGCATTTGACAAAATTCAACACCTATTCATGATAAAAGCACTTAGTAAACTCGGAAGAGAGGAACTTCCTTATCCTGGTAAAAAGCATCCACAAAGATCAGGCCGGGGATGGTGGCTCATGCCTATAATCCCAGCACTTTGGGAGGCCTAGGTGGGCGGATTGCCTGAGCTCAGGATTTTGAGACCAGCCTGGCTGACAAAACTAAATTCTAGTTTTTCTCTACTAAAAACACAAAAATTACCCGGGCTTGGTGGTGCACACCTGCAGTCCAGGCTACCCCGGAGGCAGAGGTTGACACCTTACAGGTGTGGGCCACTGCGCCTGGCCAATCTCCTGGTTTGAATACCTACTATAATTATGTAAGATGTTATCATGGGGCCTGGTGTGGTAGCTCACACCTGTAGTCCCAGCACTTTGGGAGGCTGAGGCAGGAAGGTCACTCGAGGCCAGGAGTTTGAAACCAGCCTGGGCACTCAGTGAGAACCCATCTTTACAAAAATAAAAATAAAAATAAAAACTTAGCTGGGTATGGTGGTGCATGCCTATAGTTCTAGTTACTTGGAAGGTTGAGGCAGGAGGATTGCTGAGCCCAGGAGTTCAAGGTTGCAGTGAGCTTTGATTGTGCCACTGCATTCCAGTCTGGGTGACAGAGCAAGATGGTGTATCTAAAAAAAGAAAGAAAAAAAAAAGATGTTATTTCATTTTTACGGGGTGGGGGGGTGGGAAGCTAGGTGAAATGTACATATTGTTTTTGCAACTTCTTGTGAGTCTAAAATTATTTCAAAATAAAGGGTAAAGAGAAAAAACATAGTCTATAACAAAAGACCATAAGCTGGATGGCTTATAAACAACAGAAATGAATTTCCCACAGTTGTGGAGAAGTTTATTTCTCACAGTTCTGTGCCCAGTGAAGAGACTCTTTCTGATTCACAGATGGCACCTTTCTGCTGTCTCCTTGAATGTGAAAAGGAAGAACTCTGAGCTCTTCAGCTCTTTATAGGGCACTGATCTCATTCAGAGGGCACCACACTCATGACCGCATCACCCCCAAAAGCCTCACCCACTAATACCATCACATTGAGGATTAGATTTCAATGTGAATTATGAATTAGGTGGGGGTGGCACAAACATTCAGGTCATAGCAAAAACAAAACAAAACAAAACAAAAAACCTTTTGGCTCCTATGGAACTCTTCTCCTTCTCTCATATCGCACAGCTAATTCAGGAGAAGACCCAGATCCAAGCTACCAGCATGTCTTGCATGAATGAGTGCAGTTCCTCTTTGAGGTCTCGCTTCTACTTCTGTCACTGTTCAGCAAAGAAGCCATGGCGATATTTAAAACTTAAGTCAGATCTTTCTGCTACTCCTTATTTCACTCAAAGAAAAACATCGAAGTTTTCACAGCAGCCTCCACAGTCCTACATGATCTGGCTTTCTGATAACCTTCTGAGTTCTTATTTTTCCCTGACTCCTTTCTAGCCACACTGGCCCCCTTGCTGTTCCTTGAACACACCACATATCCTCCACCTAGGGCCTTTGCTGTAGCTCTTCTCTTCCCAAAATGCTTTCCCCGAACAGGTGTGGAATTAATTGAATAATAAAAGTGTTAAAATGAGAAGACCACCATGACTCACATTCTAAAAGGCTTCCCTTCTTTCACTAAAATATCTTAGATTGGCTTCCCTGGGTGTGACAATCTGGTAACACCCAGGAGTTCCCTTGAATGATATGCACTTCTAGTGTCCACATCGTGGTCCTTTGCACGATCATTTAATAATAGCAACCAGTAGGATTTTTTGGAGATAGTAATTACCTAATCTTGGGCCAGGTAGAGCAAAATGGGCCTAGAACTCATGATTGTTTGGAGCAGTGATTCTTCCAGAGATATCTGTGGGCTATTTGTTCCAGAGATATTTGTTGAGCTGGACAGAAAGGTCAGCAAAGGAAAGAAGCCTACCCATGGGGATGGCCATGCAATGGCAATTTGAGCATGTAAAGCAACAATTACTATCAGTTTCAAGAGTATGAGTATATAAAAGCGAAACAAAAACCTTGAATCTATGAGTATGACACCATGAGTAAATGTATTAGTCTGTTCTCATGATGCTGATAAAGACATACCTGAGACTGGGTAATTTATAAAGAAAAAGAGGTTTAATAATATCACAGTTTTACATGACTGGGAGGCCTCACAATCATGGTGGAAGGCGAAAGTCACGTCTTACATAGTGGCAGGGAAGAAAGAACTTGTGCAGGGAAACTCCCCCTCATAAAACCATCAGATCTCATGAGACTTATTCACTATCACTAGAACAGCATGAGAAAGCCCTACTTCCATGATTCAATTACCTCCCACTGGGTCCCTCCCACAACACATGGGAATTGTGGGAGCTACAATTCAAGGTGAGATTTGGGTGGGGACACAGCTAACCCATATCAGTAATGTGAAATATGCCAAACGACAGCTCTTAAGGCACACCTAATTTGTAATGTTGTCTTTGACATCAGGCAATGCTGTCTAATAAGCAATCCAGGTTCTGATGGCAGTGCAGTGAATTTCTTAAGTGCAAATTACTTAAAACAAACGCTTCTTGCCCCACTCGTCTTCAGACTTATTCAAATTAGTATGATTACAAAGAAAAAAGCATTCTTTTTAATCAGAGGGGAGATCCTCATGCTCCCTTCTGCATCTTCCAGACATTCTGCCTCTATCAGAAAATCCTTCTCTGCTATCAGCCTCCACCACAAGCCTCTTATGCTCTCCCATGGACGTAATATTTTGAAACAAAATTCAGAAAGTTTTACAGCTGAATTTGCTTTTTAGCTCTAAAATACACTTCTGTGGAAGGAGTAAAATTAAGCTGGATACTTCCTCCAGTGGTGGAAGGAAAAGAGGAATTTACAGGGAAAAGGAGAAAAATCCTCGAAATGAACCTCTCGAGATATCCTCCAGGTACACAAGTCAAAGAAGAACTATTCCTGGTAAAGGGAAAGTGGCATGATCCCCTGTGGCTTGGCTCTCTACCCTCTCTTCTTTCTGCACTGAAGCTAGAGAGCTCCTCACAGCACTTTGAAAAACACTAAATAGTGGCTGAAATAGATGGAGCTCAAAGAATGTGCTGTTCCATCCACAACCAACACAAATAATGGATCCTTACAAATAGAACTGAAATGTTAACTGCATCCCAAATTAATGGTGCTGAAAAGAATGTATTATAGACCAGTGTCTCAGTCTAAATGTGGATGATACAGTCATCACTGTGCCCAGACATCTGGTACATAAACACTTGGATATTTTGGAACAGGGTGAACAAACACAATGGCAAATCTCTGAAAGGCGACTGGCCAACTGAGCAGAGAGGTTAGCAGAACTGACCAGCACATGGAAACAAGTTTTGCTTGCCCATTGACAGGACATGACTTGATTGCATAATGTTGAATTTTTTTCCTTTTTTTTCCTCCTTTTTGTTTGTCCTTCATGTCAGATGGGTAATGTGCTGACATTATAACAATGTTGGAGGGAGGCACATCTCATATGTGAGTGTGAAAACCCAATCATCACATGTATAAACCACAAAAGGGTCTCAATATACCTTTAAATAGGAATCTCAAATTTTAAAATATTTTGAAAACACTGAGCCTTATGTCAATACCAAAAAGTCAACTTTGAAATGAAAGGTTGTTTAAAATATTCTATTAGGCCACTTCAGAGTCTTCAAGGGGTGGAAGCTATTACTATCTCCCTATCTTTTGTAAAAACAAAAACAAAAAACATAAACAGGGGTAGATAACCTCTGAGTAAATTTGATAGGTGCAAAATTCTCTCTTTAATTATTTCCGCAATAATTATCTATCCTTTTTATCCAACATGATAAAGAGTACTTATCCTCTTGTACCAGATATCATAGTATTTTAAAAGAACATTTAAAATATGAATAATATATCGTAGATAAAATACTCAAAGGAAAGATCTGGAAAACCTGTAATACTAGTGCAATGAAATTAACACAGCTTCGGAATCAGACAAGCCAGAATTTGGTTCTTGTAACCAATTTATCAGTGGCATCTTGAAACCAAAGCAGTCTCAGGGACCATCAGAAAACCAAGGCCACTGTGTACATGTGCGGCTGGGGGAGCCTGGGACTGAAGACCTTATTCTTTATCTTCTACTTGGAAGAATCCTAGTAAAATCCTAGAATTAATGTTCTGACACGAAGACAGGCAAGTCACTGACTTGCTAAAGAATCACATCATTTTTGAAGCAAGAGGTACTTTGGTCTCATCATCCAACCAGCTCTCCCAATTTGACTTGATGGTTAGAGTGGACAGAGAGGGTCAGAAGTATTGGTTTATGGGCTAGTTGTATGTAAGTATTGTCTGTGTGTGTGTGTGTGTGTGTGTGTGTGTGTGTGTGTTCATCCTTACCTTATCGGTCCCATCTTAAAATCCAAAGAGGGTGAAACATAGGAGGAGAGCAATTCTGTTACTTTGCAGCAACCTAGTGATAGAGCTACACAATTTAACATTCAGTTTCTTCCTAGAATTCACAGTTCACTGCAGGGAGAACATACTCACCAACAAAGCCATTTTTCCTAATTTCATTTTGAGACTCATATGCATTTCATATTTAAGATTATTACTGGTTTTACTAAAACACTGTCAAATATGTATTCCTGGTTCCTTTTGTGCACCATATGAACATACCCATGACTTTTCTAGCAACTTAAATGGGTTCCCCCTAAATATGTATAAAAGCATAACACTATGACAGGTCTTGCCCTGTCACCCAGGCTGGAGTACAGTGGCGCAATCTCAGCTCACTGCAGCCTCCACCTTCCAGGCTGAAGTGATCCTCCCACTTCAGGCTCCCAAGTAGCCGGGACTACAGGTGCACACCACCATGCCCAGCTAATTTTAATTTTTGTAGAGACAATGTCTTGCCATGTTGCCCAGGCTGTTCTTGAACTCCTGGGCTCAAGCAATCCAGCTGCCTCAGCCTCCCAAAGTGCTGGGATTACAGGCGTGAGCCACTGCGCCTGGCTCATTAGTCTATTTAGATGATGCATATCATCATAGGATTGCAAGAATTATTACAAAATAAGCCATATCACCTCTCCTTGCTGACAAAAATAGACTGGAACTCTGGAAAGGGAAACTTCCCCTTGATCCAAGAATCTGCACTGATTATGAGCTGCTGCACAGGAAATTTACCAGGCCTCAGCATTACTCTGTGTCCGTTCTAAGTTAACGTGTCATCAATTCTTCAAAACTCAGCTGTTGCTGGCATATCATTTTCCAAAGGGAGAAGATAAGTTGCAATATCCATTCTAAACATGAAATAATACCGTCTTGATGTATATAGCAAAGCTAAGTAACCATACCGCGTGTGACCATTCATTAGGGAAATCTGCCTGCCCACACAGCTGGGAGGCTCATCAGCCCACATGCATTGAGCACAAGGCACTCTTTTTTTTTTTCTTTTCTTTTTCCAGACAGGGTCTTACTCTGTTGCTCAGGTTGGAGTACGGTGGTGCAGTCATAGCTCACTGCAACCTCAAACTCTAGGGCTCAAACAATTCTTTCACCTCAGCCTACTGAGTAGCTGGGACTGCAGGTGCATGTCACCACACCTGGCCAGTTTTTTAATTTTTTGTAGGGATAGAGTCTTGCTATGTCGCCCAGGCTGGTATCGAACTGCCTTGGCCTCCCAAAGCTCCGGGATTGCAGGTGTGAGCTGCCACCAAAGAACTCTTTATATACATAATGTCATCTAATTCCTACAGCAGCCCTGCTATTATTACTTCCATTTTATAGATACGGAGACTGAGGCTCAAAGGTCAAATAACTTGCCCAAATTTACCAATTAAGGGGCAGCGTCTCAGTTCCACCCTTGGTCTAATTCCAAAGCCTCACTTAGAGAACAGAATGTACAATTCACATCACCTTTAACCTGCACGTTGTGCACATGTGCCCTAGAACTTAAAGTAGAATAAAAAATAAAAAACGATCGGGGTGAGATTTCAAAGGCAGTTACTTCAGGCTGCACTTCCATACGTAGAGAAGAGCCAATCATTCGCTTCCCGTCTGAAAAGTTCCAGGAGCTCCAAGCTCTTTGCCTGTCCTTGAACACACTCCTGCTTTTCCAGAGCTGTTGCTCCTCTCAGGTCAGCAGAAGCACACGGGGAAGTGACAGGACCCTGACATGGCAGCCAAGAGACGTGGGGTCAGGCCCAGCTCTGTTACTATCAGCCAGAGCTTCCTGAGTTTTCTTTTGCAAAGTAAGAGTATTGTACTAGATCCACGATTTCAGCCATGCTATATCCAAACTCAAATAACAGATGCCCGACTTTTTAGTTAGCTTAATCTCAACAGTCTCTTTCTACCCTAAAATGCCATAGTTTGCAGTGATTTCTCACGAAGCCCTCCTTCATAGCTCACCCAGCCCACTGTGATCTCTCTCTCCTCTGAATTCATGACTCATCCTCGCCATATAAAATGCTGCCCCAACATTTAGCAAGGCTGGGACAAGAATATAAAGGGAGAACCATGTAGCATTTGTCTAAATATGTAAAATTTATAAATCAAACTAATAAGCTGTCATATATGCTCTATTATTCTACCCTGTCAAAATCATCTTTAGCATGCACTGAAAGCCCGGGCTTGAATTTAGAATCCTCAGAGCTCCTGGAGGCCTGTTCTGGAAAGTGACAGTGAATGCAGAGCCACTCTCGGTCTAGGACTCTGGCCCGCAGCCCTCCCAACTTTATCTCCAACCTGGCTCTGTTTCCACAGCAAGAAGAGGAGTCCCAGGTGTCGACACACCAACACACACACATGCCATCAACCTTCACACACACACACACACACACACACACACACACACAGAGCTGTCTCTTGCCTACCACTGGGTTCCTTGGAGAACAGATCCGAGAAGAGGCACATTCAGGAGTTGTGCCTCTCCCCAGATGTGGCTTAGAGTTGGCTCAGGACTTTTTGGACAGGGTATTCTGGAATCCCAGAAGCACAGAGCAGGGTCCAGAAGAAGGTGGGTGGCCCCTTACTTCCTGCCTCCCCTCGCCCCTCTCACACACACCATGCACTCCTTGCTTGGAAGGTGGCCTTTGGATGGAAGAAAAGCCAGGCTCTTGAAGACATGTGTGCAGAGCAGGGGACCCTGTTGTTGGAGTGTGAAGGCTGCACTAACTTCCTGACATGACCTTCATCCTTTCTTACCTTTACCTCACCTACTTTCCTCTTGTCACATATCATCTTGAGAAAGTTCTGCTTCCTATGAGTCCCAACCTTTCCCTAACTATCAGGGATGGATAACTGTCTTAGTGTGTTCAGGCTGCTTTAACAAAATACCACAGACTGGGTGGTTTGTAAACAATAGACATTTATTTCTCACAGTTCTGGGGGCTGGAAGTCCAAGATCAGGGTGCCAGCATGGTTGGGGGTCTGGTGAAGGCCCTCTTCTGAGTTACAAACTGTGGTCCTCTCGTTGTATCCTCACATGGTGGAAGCAGGGCAGGAGAATTCTCTTGGGTCTCCCCTCTAAGGGTATTAATCCCATTCATGAGGACTTCACCCTCATGACCTAATCACTTCCTAAATGTCCCACCTCATTATGCCATCCTAATGAGAGATTTCAACACATAAATTTGGAGGAGGAAGTGTACAAACATTCTGTCCATAACATAAATAATTGAATATTTTACTTTCAGGCTATTGAGTTTTTCCTCTGCAAAATGCTTTTTCTGTTACAAAAATCTTTATTTAGAATTTATACAGAGTTCTAAAAACCTAAACAATCCATAATCAACCATTTAGATTTAACTGTAGATCACAAGAGTCAGAGCTATAAAGTATTTCTTCACTTAGTGTTTCCTCATCTTTAAGTCAATCTTCTAATTCATTTGTGGTTTACTGTAAATAGATTTCTCCAGCATATTCATCACATAGAATATGAAAGCTATACTCTCTGAAACCATGTATATCCATGCATATGTTTCTGTTGCTACCTAGATGAAGGATACTTTGGCTGGGTATGGAAATCTTAGCTTGTAGTCTTTTTCTAGCACTAGTTAATATATACAATCCAACTGTTTCCTAGCTTCCAGTGATGACAGACGAGGCATTCCACACAACTCCAAATCCTTTGCTTTAGTAAGTTTCTTATTTTCAGTCTGGAAGCTTTTCAGTTTCATCTTTATGCTTAGAGTTCAGCTATTTTACTAGGAAGTGCCTAGATCTGGGCCTTCATAATCTTTTCTGAAGAGGCATGCACCCTCTCCTTTTATAAAGTTGTGTCTCTCTCCTACTTACGGGTCTCTTCATCTATTACCTGTCCAGTGTTTGCCCCTCTGTTGGTTTCTTTTTCTTCTCCTGGAACTTCTATTATTTGCATGTGAAGTTTCTTAGATCTGTCTTCCAAGTTCCTCATCTTTCCCCTCACAATTTGTGTCTGTTTTGAAATTAGCTTTCATTTGATTTCCTAGGTCACAAATTTGTGTGTCAA
Organism: Theropithecus gelada; assembly: GCF_003255815.1. NCBI lineage: Eukaryota > Metazoa > Chordata > Mammalia > Primates > Cercopithecidae > Theropithecus > Theropithecus gelada. The sequence goes on along the minus strand of NC_037685.1, from coordinate 41,750,223 downwards.
CAATAAATAACCTCTCTTCAGTTAATCTACTGAATATTTTAAAGTAATCATTTGCTTTGATGGAAGTAAAACTTTTATTGAGGGATAACACACATACATGAAAATGTACAGATTATACATGTCCAACTCAATATATTTTTGTGAAGAGAACAAGAAAATAACATAATAGATTATATAATAAACCAAAATAGAAATTATTAATCAATGGTTTATAATTTCTCTTTCATCACATAGCATATGAGAGCTATACTCTCTGAAACCGTGCATATCCACGCATATGTTTCTGTTGCTACCTGGATGAAGGATACTTTGACTGGGTATGGAAACCTTAGCTTGTAGTCTTTTTCTAGCACTAGTTAATATATGCAGTCCAACTGTTTCTTAGCTTCCAGTGATGACAGACAAGGCATTCAACACCACTCTAAATCTTTTGCTCTAGTAAGTTTCTTATTTTCATTCCGGAAGATTTTCAGCTTTTCAGCTGATAAATCAATGGTTTATAATTTCTCTTTTCGTTTATTATTTAATCTGTTATGTAAAAGACTTTAAGTTATTTTATTATACAAATTTTAAACATGCACAAGATTGCAGAGAATAGCACATGAACTCTTCAGATTCAACAGTTCTCAAGAGTTTTCCATACTTACCTACCCACGTCCATTTTCTTTTTCTTTGTTAAAGTATTTTAAAGGCAATCCTAGACAACATGTCCTTTCTCTTCTGCATACTTTAGCCCCTAAAGTATAACAGCATTATCTTCCTTGCTCCCAATGTTATCACACCTAATAAAATTAACGATAATTCTTCAGAGACATTTTATAATCAGACCATGATTAGATTCTTCCAGTTGTCTCAAAAATACTTGTACAGTGTCGGGTGCAGTGGCTCATGCCTGTAATCCAGGCATGGTGGCACATGCCTGTAATCCCAGCTACTTGGGAGACTGAGGCAGGAGATTCGCTTGAACCTCGGAAGCAGAGTTTGTGGTGAGCCAAGATTGCACCAATGTACTTCAGCCTGCGCAATGAGAGCGAAACTCCATCTTAAAAAAAAAAAATACTTGTGCAGATTGTTTATTTGAATTAGGATCAAATCAAAGTCCATTCATTTCATTTGCATATTGTAATTTCTAAGTCTTTTTTAATCAAATTGATTCCTCCCTCTCTCCCTTGCTTTCTGACGTTGGCTTGTTTAAGAAGCCAGACAAGCTGTCCTATAGAATGTCCCATATTTTGATTTCTTTTTTGCTTCCTTGTGGTTTTAACTTCCTTCTTTAGCCCTTGTGTTTCTCTAGAGGCTTAGTTAGATTCAGGCTTAACTTTTTTTTTTTGGCAAGAATACATTACAGTTGGTGCTGTGTGCTTCATATCACATTACATCAGGAGGCACCAAATGATCGGTTTCCATTTTTAGTGATGCTGAGATTGATCAAAGAATTCAAGTAGTGACAGCCAGACCCCTCCATTCTTCCCCACCAACCAATCCTGAAGTAATGTTGTCCTCTGGTGACTGCTGTGCGATTCAATTGTCTCACTAGGGGTGGCAAAGTGACGATTTTCTCATTCTGTCATTCCTTATTAACTTATTAGCTGGAATTCCTCAGTAAATAATAATTTTCTCTCTCCAATTAGAGCTATTTAATTATCCTGAAAGACAAGATGAGTGCTTAATTCATCTCTTTTAATTGTAAATTTTCAGAGTAAGGAATTGGTGTCCTGGTATTTGCAATAGTGTCCAATGAGCTGGAGCTCTCTTTCTCTCATATGTTCAATTTATTCATTTACTTGAGTGAATATATTTTTCTTATTCATGCCCAAATTGTGCCCTTTTGGTATGACTTTATACTTGTTTCTCTTTTGTCATACTGAAAATTTTGGTTATTAATAACATCAGTCTAATTATCTATTTTTATTATCCTACACTATGTAAAAATTTCAAAATACTAGTAATACAGTATACCTACTTAAAATTAGACTACCCAGTCAACTCCAACATTTACTCACACTTGTATTTGCCCTTAGAATATATCTCTATAAGCATGCATAGTCAAAATATTATGTTCTAAAATCACTTGAAACAACTCTTCTATCTGTATGCCATACATGTTGACTCATTTATTGTTGTTTGAATTTAATTTTAATTTTTAAGCTTTTTTTTGAGACGGAGTCTCACTCTGTCGCCCAGGCTGGAGTGCAGTGGCACGATCTCGGCTCACTGCAAGCTCCACCTCCCAGGTTTCCGCCATTCTCCTGCCTCAGCCTCCCAAGTAGCTGGGACTACGGGCGCCCGTCACCATGCCCAGCTAATTTTTTGTATTTTTAGTAGAGACTGGTTTTCACCGTGCTAGCCAGAATGGTCTCAATCTCCTGACCTCGTGATCCACCCGCCTCGGCCTCCCAAAGTGCTGGGATTACAGGTGTGAGCCACCGCACCCCACGTAGTTTTTAAACTTTTATTTTATTTTTGAATTGTCTCTGAAATCAAAGCTATATAGCAAATGACTCTCAAGAGAGCCCTGCTTACATTCCTGTCCCTTCATTCTATTTTCTCCCTCTCCATAAAAGCAGCCATTTTTGTTAGCTTTAATTTTATCTTTCTAGTCTTTCTTTTAACAAATATAAGCAGTACTTGCATTCTCGTTGCTTGCTTGCACATTGGGTTACATACTATATATTTTTTATTTTGAGACAGGGTCTTGCTGCGTCACCCAGGCTGGAGTGCAGTGGCACGATCACAGCTCACTGCAGCCTCTACTTCCCAGGCTCCAGCAATCCTCCCACCTCAGCTTCCCAAGTAGCTGGGACGAGAGGTGTGTAGCACTACGCCTGGCTAATTTTTGTATTTTTGGTAAAGATGGAGTTTTGCCATGTTGTCCAGGCTGGTCTCCAATTCCTGAGCCCAAATGATCCACCTGCCTCAGCCTCCCAAAGTGCTGGGATTATAGGCGTGGCCACTGTGCCCAGCTGGTTGCATACTATATGTACTATTTTCAGTGTACTTTCTTCATTTAGCAATATATCCACCACTCACTCCACAGCAGCATGTGGTGGCCCTCCTCATGCCTCTTACTGCTACATGGCATTACATTAGGAAAATGTGTCACAGTTTATGTGACCAGTCCCCTAATTAGATGCATAAATCATTTTATATTTTTGCTAGTGTGCCTTTGGGAAATTGAATTGCTGGGTCAAAGTAGAAATGCATATAATTTTTTTCCAGACATTGACAAATTATTCTCCATTTTACATTGCTACCAGTTTTAGAGTGTCTGTTTCTCCAGTGTCTTGTCAATAAAACTTATTGTCAAACCTTTGGATTTTTGTTACTATGACAGATTAAAGCTGGGGGCAGTTGCTCATGCCTCCAATCCCAGCACTCTGGGAGGCCAAGGCAGGCGGATCATGAGGTCAGGAGTTCAAGACCAGCCTGGCCAACATAGTGAAACTCTGTCTTTCCTAAAAATACAAAAAGTAGCCTGGCGTGGTGGCAGGCACCTGTAATCCCAGCTACTCGAGAGGTTGAGGCAAGAGAATCGCTTGAAACTGGAAGGCAGAGGTTGCAGCGAGCCGACATCACACCACTACATTCCAGCCTGGGCGAAAGGGTGAAACTCCATCTTGGAAAAACAAAAACAACAAAAAACAGTTTAACATGAAATCTCAATGTAATTTGACTTACATTTATTTTACCTGCGTGCAATTCAGCATTTTTTCGTATGTTTAAGGTCATTTTTATTTTTCTTTGAACTTTATATTTTTGTACATTTTTTACTGTAAGTTAATTTGTACATCTTTTAAACAAATTTTCAGAGACCGATATGGTTTGGCTCTGTGTCCCCACCCAAATCTCACCTTGAACAGAGATCTAGCCCTTTATCAGAGACTTAAATTGCAAATATCTTTTCCTAGTTTGTTCATTTATCTTGTGATCTTGCATCTGAATTTTTTTTTTAGATGGAATCTCGCTCTGTCACCCAGACTGGAGTGCAGTGGCATGATCTCGGCTCACTGCAATCTCCACCTCCCAGGTTCAAGCCATTCTTCTGTCTCAGTCTCCTGGATAGCTGGGATTACAGGTGTGTGCCACCACATCCAGCTAATTTTTGTATTTTGAGTAGAGACGGGGTTTCACTGTGTTGGCCAGGCTGGTCTCGAACTTCTGATCTCAGGTGATCCACCCTCCTTGGCCTCCCAAAGTGCTGCAATTACAGGCGTGAGCCACTGCACCCAGCCTCGCATCTGAATTTTTTGTCATACAGTATTATTTAAATCTTATGTGGTCAAATTTGTACCTTTTTTTGAGACAGAGTCTTGCTCCATTGCCTAGACTGGAGTGCAGTGGGGTAATCATAGCTCACTGTAACCTCAAACTCCTGGGCTCAAGCAATCCTCTTGTGTCAGCCTCCCGAGTAGCTGGGACTATGGGTACATGCCACCATCCTGGCTAATTTTATAATTTTTAGTAGAGACGAGGTCTCGCCATGTTGCCCAGGCTGGTCTCTAACTTCTGGGCTCAGTGGATTCTCCTGCCTTGGCGTCCAAAAGTGTTGGAATTACAGGTGTAAGCCACTGGGCTCAGCCTAAATTTGTACATCTTTTAGACATTGGTTTTGGATTTTCAATCATGGTTTTAAAAGTTTTCTTAAATCACAAGTTATAAAGAAATTAACACATCCCTTCTAATGATTATAGTTTCATTATTTACATTTATATTTCATCCATTTGGAATTTATTCCTGTGTATTTTTTTCCACATAACTCAATATTATTTATTAAATAATTCAAAACTTCCCCATGACTTGAGATAATACCTTCACTATTTATTGAACTTCCATAACCATATATGTTTGTTTCCAGATGTCCTACTCAAATGCAAACTTTGGCCTGTTTTTCTATCACATATCAATACCATGAAGCTTTGAATATAGAAGTTTTATAATGTTTTAAATATCTGATGGGATTAGCCTCCCACATTGTGCTTTTTTCCAGAACTTTCTTTGATAGTCTTGTTTATTAATTTTACTTATTTATTCATTTATTTTTTGAGACAGAGTCTTGCTCTGTCATCTAGGATGGAGTGCAGTGGCACGATCCTGGCTCACTGCAGGCTCCACCTCCCAGGTTCAAGCGATTCTCCTGCCTCAGCCGCCCAAGTAGCTGGGGTTACAGGCATGCACCACCACACCCAGCAAATTTTTGTATTTTTCAGTAGAGACAGGGTTTCGCCATATTGACTTGGCTGATCTTGAACTCCTGACCTCAAGTGATCTGCCTGCCTTGGCCTCTCAAAGCACTGGGATTATAAGCATGAGCCACCTTGCCCAGCCTATTAATTTTTTATTTAACACAAACACTATAATCTAGCTCCAGAGGGCAAAACCAGCATTTTTAATGGAATTGCGTCAGATTTATATAGTAAGGGGGAAATTACATCTTAAGGAATTAAGTCCTCTTATCAAGAACGTATTATGTTTTTCCAGTTGTTTAAGCCAACTTTGTGTCTTTTATTAGTATGCTGTATAATGTTACTCCAGTCAGTAATGAGCCGCGTACATGACCAAACTACCTGACTAAGGAGTGTGGACCAGGAAGAGATGAAAGAGATAGGGTCAGAAGTCTTTTAAATTAAGTTTTCAGGAGGCTGTTCCAATGATCAACAATATCAGATGCCGGTGGGTGTTAGGGAGAGAAAGGGCCATTGAGTTTTGTTGGTGGTTCACAGAGTTGCAAATATGGCAAAGATTAACTTCCAGGGCCACAATGATGTGACCAGAGTTGGTTAATGGAACTTGAACAATAACACCATAACCTGAAAAGGTGTCAAGAGTTTCAGGGCACCACCATAGTCCCATGAAGGGCCCAAAGGTCAGGCTGTGGGGGGCGGCAGGGACAGCACACCCTGCCATGAAATCGCCCTGTTGTGAGGCAAGTAGGTCAACTTGTGGCAGGAGCTTAGTGGGAACCCCGCATCATAAACATGGAGTCCTGAACGTCGTGCCCATCCACAGTGGTGGGTGCGTTCCCACATTCAGCACAACAACGGGTCCAAGGAGCAACGTGGCCATCTGCCTAATGCAGACTCCACCAGCAGCTTGGCTCTAATCGGTCTCATCAGAGAAGGGGCCCTGACCATTTCCATCTATGTGAGTGACCCAGATGTTTCTCTCAGCAGTCATGATTTGTTTCCACAGTTTGTGTGACCTGCAGATGGGATGCTGTTAATCTGGAATCTGTAGTTTTCCAAGTGAGACTGACCAAACACTTAGCCATTGACAACAGCCCAAAGATGACTAAAAATAGGGCAAGTTGCATCAAAGGCAGTCTTGGCCAGACGTACAAGAACAGCCATGCATTCTGCTTCTGAGCAGAGAGGCTGTGTAGTCCCAGCAGCTCAGGGGACACCACTGGGGTTCAGCTTGGAAAAACCATCAGTGACCCAGGCCCCTGCATTTAGGGGAACCTCTGTAAAGGGAGGGCCCCAGGAAGCCATAGCTTTGCCTCAGGTGGGAGATAGCATTCCCCTCAGAGGGCTTGTGTCCACTGTTTTGTGTACAGCCAAGATGCTGCTGGGGCCAGGCTGTCCGAATTCCATTTTCCAGCCTAGGCTTATTGGACCCTTCTCACCATGTTAGCGATTGAGTCTGGGTTTAAACGGACCAGAGAGTCACAATGGCTTTACAGGTCAGGTGTGCAGTTCAACTAGAGGACAAGACCAAGCTGATAGCTGATTTTCAGAAGGAGTCTGCCTGGTGGTCACAACAGGGAAGTGATGAGTTCAACACTTCTGGGTGTGTGTTTGGGTGGAGGGTGTCTCCCATTGCCAGGGACTCCATTTGGTATAATCATTGGTCACCGTGACCTGAAGCTCAAAGGAACCAGGAGTGCATGAATCTCCTAGGGCACTAGCATGTCTCTGCAGGTGGCTCTTCCCAATCAGAATCATCCCCTCTGGCACTTTCAGGACAGGGAGTATCAGGCATGTCAGTTCCCATCATACCTCTAGATGGAGAAGGAACTACAGCAGCTGCACTGATTAATTTTATACCTTACAAGAAAAACGTAAATTTTATATTCCTGTTGGAAGGACCCTTTGTATGTATTTCTGCTTGGGTGCAATCAGGAGAAAGAAACCAGCCAGTAATTTAAACAGGGAAAGTTGAATGTAAAAGAATTAGGTATAACAAGGGATTGGAATAATGAGGCATTGACTAGTAAAACGAGAACCCTAAAAAATGTGGAAATAACAAATATAAGCAGCAGCCTCCATGCTTAAGGCCAAGATAGAAGTTGCCTCTCCCCTCAAAAGGGCTGAGATCCAGAGCCTGCTGAGAGGGCGTGGCCATGGCTCACTGGATTGCGGAGAAGTCGCTGTGGTGCTGCGCTAGTCACATTGGTCAGAAATTTGCCCCAGAGGGTTCTGGGAAAGCTGTTTGTAGGGAAGGGCTGAGCTACAAAACTACTCAAGGATGCTGGTAGGGGGGTGAGTTGCTGCTGCTGGGTGCTGCTGGCTGCCATGCCTTGCGGAGACTGAGAACTAGAGAGGTGATGAGCTCTGCAGGAGCTGGGTCCTGGGGAAACCATGGCTCTAAAGGAGCTGCACAGTGGGGAAGCCGCCAGTCTGCAGGAGCACACCTGAACCAAAGGGCAAAACCCTCTCCTCTGTCTAGTCCACTGACAAAGTTTAGCATTGTTCCAGCTGGCAGAGTATTGAAAGGGCCCGCATCCATTTGCATAGAGTGGGCAAAAAGGGTGAATTTGGAGCTGCAAGGTGGTAAGTGCATGATTGACACAGTGCATCTGTTGTAAGGGACCTCTACTTGTATCTGTATCTTTAAAAAATAACTGGAAGCTAATAGGAGAAAATATTAAGTTAACATTCTATGTGGTGGGAATTTTGGTATTTCTTATATTCATTTTATAACTTTCTATATGTTTTAAATTTAGTAAAGAAAAATCTTAGTGAGAAAAAGTGATCGGTATATAGTAGTTCAATCTCTCTAAAGTAGAGAGTATAAGAGTCTTAAGCATCTCTCTACTTGAAAAGAAACTGACTTGCATAATTTTTAAAAATTGTGTGACCTAAATTCTGTTGAAGAAATAAAAAGAAGTTGCTCCCAGTTTTCATTCGTACATTCATTTATTCTTTAAACTTTTAATGAGCATTTTTTTCCATGCCAGTAACCAGACTGGGTACAAGGTCTCAACCCTCATGTTCCTTACAGTCCAGTGGGTAGGAGGCAGAGGCAGATTCTTAGATAATTAAAGTGGACTTGATGCAGGTGATGCCTCATTGTGATGCAGGAAACAGTAAGAATTATCTAGGTAAAGAGAGGCAGGACACATTTTTCAGATAATGAATTAAATGTTTGGGAAGAAAAATGTCTAGCCCAGTTTGTCACTTATGAAATAATTAACCCAAGAGAATGGAAAAGGTTACACTCTAAATAAAGAATGTCTGTAGACATGAGCTATATTTTAAATAAAATCATTAATAAGTTTGATGGAGTCGAAGTTTTTATAAATGATCTATGAACCTACAGCTCCTATTGTGCCAGAAAAGCTAAAAAAAGAGAGGCTATATTTGGGCCTCAGTCAGTTTCTTGGCTATCTGCTAATGTTGATGGTTTTAAGTGGTTGGGATAACGTGGCATGCATTTCAGACTAGAATCAACACATTCTGGGACAGGTGACATAGACAGCTTTCATGAGATGAGCGTTTTATCACATTCATCTTCTGTAAAGTGAGAGCAGTGTGACATTTCCTTGCTCTCCTATTCATCCTGGGCTTCTTAAAGAGATATTACAACATAAACTTGAGGTTTTCTATGCATGTGTAACTGAGTATTTCTGACTTTATTGTCTCTGTATTAAGGCATGCTGTAATTCTTTCTTTTGGGAGCAATCCCTGTGTTGTTATTCCAATACCTAGAGTGATTCATACGTCTGGAATGACAAGACGATCCCATATTGGAGCCACTAATAATGCCATCGTTATTGCTGTGCTGGGAAGAGATCCAAGACTAGTAACTAAATCAGCTGATCTTTAATGTGTGTAAAGCACTTAAGCTACCCTGCAATTCAGGGTTTCAACTTGCACAGACTTGACGATTGAATTCTGATTTCCACTCAGGGTTTTCTATTAACATTGTGAGAAAGGATTAGTAAAATATTAACTTATGGAATTTTGTTCTGGGAGAACTAAAACAGAAGCTAACCTATTATTGCAAAGAAAGTCTCTTAACTAAAATGTTAAATCTTGAAGAATATCTTTGCTATTTACTTTTATTATGTGTGCAGTTATTAAAAGGACGTTTTTAGAGTATTTTTAGGCTTGCAGCAAAATTGAGCAGAAAACACATAGAATTCCCATACAACCCACATGCCACTCACCTCTCCCCAGCCTCACCCACTATCAGTATCTCACACCAGAGTGTACATTTGTCACAACTGATCAACTTACATTGACACTTTACCACCCAAAGTCTATAGTTTACATTAGGGTTCACTCTGAATGTACATTAAGACAAATATATGACATGTACTCACCATTGTCCTCTCATATAGAGTAGTTCCACCACCCTCAAAGTCCTCTGGGTTCTACCTATTCATCCCCCGCAACCCCACCTCCTGGAAACCACTGATCCTTTTACTGTCTCCATTGTTTTGCATTTCCCAGAATGCCATACGGTTGGAATCATACAGCATGCAGCCTTTCCAGACTAGCTTTTTTCACTTAGTAATATGCATTTAAGATTCCTCCATGTCTTTCCATGGCTTGATCATTTCTTTTTAGTGCTGAATAATAATCCATTGCCTGGATGTTCTACAGTTTACTTATCCATTCACCTATTGAAGGACATCAGGGTTTCTTCCAATTTTTGGCAGTTACAAATAAAGTTGCTTTGGAACCAACCCAAATGCCCATCGGTGATAGACTGGATAAAGAAAATGTGGCACATATGCACCATGGAATACTATGCATCCATAAAAGGAATGAGATCATGTTATTTTCAGGGAACACGGATGAAGCTGGAAACCATAATTCTCAGCAAACTAACACAGGAACAGAAAACCAAATGCCGCCTGTTCTCACTCATAAGTGGGAGTTGAACAATGAGAACATATGGACACGGGTAGGGGAACATCACACATCAGGGCCTGTCGGGGGCTGGGGGGGCTAGGGGAGGGATAGCATTAGGACAAATATCTAATGCATGTGGGGTTGAAAACCTAGATGACTGGTTGATAGGCACAGCAAACCACCATGGTACATGTATACCTATGTAACAAACATGTACATTCTGCACATGTAACCTGGAACTTAAAGTAAAATAAAAAAATAAAATTTAAAAATAAAGTTACTATAAACATTCATGCACAGGGTTTTTGTGGACATAAACTTAGGGTTCCATAAGTTTTCAGCTCATTTAGGTAAATACCAAAAACCTTGTTTGCTGGATTGTATAATAAGAGTACGTTTATTTAGTTTGGTAAGAAACCACCAAGCTGGGCCGGGTGTGGTGGCCTGTAATCCCAGCACTTTGGGAGACTGAGGGGGGTGGATCATGAGGTCAGGAGATCGAGATCCTCCTGGCCAACATAGTGAAACCCCGTCTCTACTAAAAATACCAAAAATTAGCCAGGTGTAGTGGTGGGCGCCTGTAATCCCAGCTACTCAGGAGGCTAGGACAGGAGAATCGCTTGAACCTGGGAGGTGGAGGTTGCAGTGAGTCAAGATCGCACCATTCCACTGCAGCCTGGACAACAAGAGTGAAACTCTGTCTCAAAAAAAAAAAAAAAAAAAAGAAAGAAAGAAAATCACCGAACTGTCTTCCAAAGTTGCTGTACCATTTTTGCATTCTCACCAGCAATGAAAGAGACTTCCTATTGCTTTGTATGCTCACCAGCATTTGGTATTGTCAGTGTTCTGACTTTTGGCCATTCTAATAGGTATATAGTGGGATCTTGTTTTAATTTGCATTTTCCTGATGACATGTGATGTTGAGCATCTTTTCATCTGCTTATTTGCCATCTGTGTATCTTGTTTGGAGAGGTTTCTGTTCAGATCTTTTGTCCATTTTTGATTGAGTTATTCATTTGCTTATCATTGAGTTTTAAGAGGTTTTTTTTTTTTTGCATATTTTGGATAAAAATCCTTTATCAGATATGTCTTTAGCAAATATATTCTCCCAGTCTGTGATGTCTTTTATTCTCTAGGTGGTGTCTTTTGCAGAGCGGAAGTTTAAGCTTTAATGAAGTCCAGGATATCAATGTTTTCTTTCATGTCTGGTTTGTTTTTATTTGACTCATTATTTTCTTTCTCACTGCCCGTGATGACTAATAGGCACCTCTCCTCCTCTTTCTGTGCCCCAGTTGGATTATGCCATTTCTGTGGATCCTACACAATTGCCATGAGCATCAAATGACATGGTGTTTACAGATGGGGTTTTGAAACTGAAAAGCAGCTGTACACCTATCAGGTGACATTACGAGTCTCTTGACAGTACACACACACACACACACACACACACAGAAACACACCACATGCACATATATATCCACATGCTTTTCTTTCTTTCTTCTTTGGCCAGTGGGTTGTATTCATTATACCAATTAAAAAGAGACCATCTTTCTTTAAAAAACAAAAGAAAGAAAGAAACATGTAATAAAGATACCAATTTTAGTCAGGTGCAGTAGCTCACATCTATAATCCCAAAGACTTGGGAGGCTGAGGTGGAAGGATCATTTCAGCATGGGACATCAAGGCCGCAATGAGCCATGATTGCACCACTGCAAACCAGGCTGGGCAACAGAGCAAGCAAGACCCCAACCTGTTAGAAAGAGAGGAGAGAGAGAGAGACCATTTTTTTTGTATTACAGTTGACAGTAGCATTTGAAATCTAAGAGAGAACCTGTAAATGTCATCTTTCATTCCAGAGGTTTTAGAAGGTTAACTTTCTCCGTCTCAGAGAGAAGCGTATCTATTTCAGTGCCCTCTGTCTCTGGAAGGCACAAAAATTCTCACATGACCCAGGTTCCTCATGCCACTTCTTGGTCTATCTGTGCACTTCCTTGTGAAATCTAGTTTTAGCAAGAACCCTGCTAAGTCAGTTTAGCCAAAACCTTTGATATCTGATCATCTTCCATCTTCCTCATCTTCAAGGTAAGGTTCCTCATCCTCCACCATCCCCTAGGTGACGTCTCATACCCCGATCTGTCTTCAGCAAGAATCCTGTTAGGTCGATTTAGCCACAATCCTCCTTACCCGGATATTACCTCATAGTAATTTTCTATCCACTGACCCCTCCCTGCTCCTTGACTGTAAGTTCTTACTTGCCCCTGCTGTGGTAGAACTTGACTCTGTCAACTTGAAATAATCAGAAGAATTAGAACCCAGCTTGAAAGAGGTTATTTAGGCTTTGAAAAGCTGAGAATATAGAATATCCTTCCAGGAAACACAGACTCCGGAGAAATGAGGTGGGTGCTCTGACGTTAAAAATTAAGCTTTTGCTTATATAGGCAGAAAACAGAGAAGTTTAGTTTGATTATAACGTTTTCTATACAAGGTTGGTTTATGAGTTACAACAATTTAAATAGTGATAGTTTGTTTTCTGTTTGTTTGCATTTTCTTCCCAATTTAAAACAGTATATTTAATATTGCGTCTTTAGACAATATTATGTGATAGCCATAAAGCCTTTGTGTGAGAAAGGTAGGGAGAAAGTTTATCTATAATGAAGATCCACAGTGAATAGGGAAGAGGTCTTCCTCAGGGCCCTTAAGTCATTTACACTTAATAGAACAACGTAGGGAAGGAAAAAGACTAATCTCTAATCAGAGAAACACAGGTTTCAACTGCCTGGGTTACGTTTGCCTGCTTGCCTGACTCAGGTCCCATAATCACATTCCTTTAAGGGTCAAAATAATTTAAAGTTCCAAAAGCTTAGATTTTAAGTTACTTATTTTCACAAGTCCCATCTCCCCCATCACAAAATCTCACTGCTGTAGTTCCTCCACCAGCCCTGATGGTCCTGAATAACATCTGCTTTACTGTGCTGTAACAAGCATCCCTGAATAATGTTTTCTTTAACAGAAGCGCCAAGAACTATCTTTGTGATTTTGCAAGATTTTCCCAGTTTACATTCATCTCCTGCTTCAGGGTTTTCTTTCCATTTATTTTGACAAAACTAAATGAAACTTGCAGTTAACTTTAACTGACTAATTAAAGACAACAAAAAGCAAACAGAGCTGGAGACAGAGAGAGAAAAAGAACCCCAATGAATTAACTGTGGCAGCACCAAGCGATTTGATGTTTTCTGGCCTATAGGCCTGGCTACGGGGCACCTAGAACCCTCAGGGCTAGAAGTTCCAGCTGCCCATTGACTAAGCTCTAGGAAAGGAGAGGAAGGAGCAGAAGAGGGTGGGGAGGGGAAAGGAGAAGGGCAGCATGTGAAGCTCTAGAAGCTTCTGATTTATTTTGCTGAAGATCTAGTCATCAGCTATAGAAAGAAAGGTGTCATTTGGTAACTGTCATAACCAGGTAGTTTATGATAGCTCATATTACCTCTATCCCACTGTAATGAGAGTATTTATTTGAAGCTGTCTCTCCATCAATTACAGGGAAAGATCTTGAGAAAAAGACAATTTCATGTAACATCTTTCAATATATTTTATTCCATGGTACTTTAGAATTTCTGTTATATAGCAAATGGCATATTTAAAAAGTACCCTTTCTAAATTTCTGTTGTTGGTATATAAGAATGCTGTTTTTGGGGTTGGTTGTGGTGGCTCATGGCTGTAATCCCAGCACTTCGGGAGGCCGAGGCGGGCGGATCACCTGAGGTCAGGAGTTTGAGACCAGGCTGGCCAACATGGTGAAAACCCCTCTCTACTAAAAATACAAAAATTAACCGGGCATGGTGGCGCATGCCTGTAATCCCAGCTACTTGGGAGGCCGAGGCAGGAGAATCACTTGAACCCAGGAAGCAGAGGTTGCTGCAGTGAGCAGAGGTTGCACCATTGCACTCTAGCCATCTCAAAAAGTAAATAAATAAATAAATAATGCTGTTTTTGTACACGATCTTATACTCAGTTGATAAACTCCTTCATTAGTTCCAAATAGTTTGTCTATAGAACTTATTGCATATTCTAGATAGAAAATCATGTCGTCTACAAACATGAAACTTTCATTGATTCCTTTCCTATTGTTACAGCTCTTATTTCATTTCCTTGCTTTTATCATACTGTCCAGACTTCTGCACAATGCTAAAAAGGAACAGTGACAGTGGATATTGTTGCCTTTTTCCTGTCTTTGTAATTTTCCTCCATTTAATGTGTGTATTATGTATAAATAATGAATATATTTAATGTGGGCTTTCAGTGGACACGTGTTGTCATGTTTATGAAGTCTACATATATATATATACACACACACACACACATACACACACACACATATATATACACACATTTTTTTTTGAGGCAGAGTTTTGCTCTGTCACCTAGACTGAAGTACAAGGGCACGATCTCAGCTCACTACCACCTCTGCCTCCCAGGTTCAAGCAATTCTCCGGTCTCAGCCTCCAGAGGAGCTGGGACTACAGGCAGCCACCACCACACCAGACTAATTTTTGTATTGTTAGTAGAGATGAGGTTTCATCATGTTGTTTAGGCTGGTCTCAAACTCCTGACCTCAAATGATCTGCCCGCCTCAGACTCCCAAAGTGCTGGGATTATAGGCATGAGCCACTGGGCCCTGCCAAAGTCCCCTAATATTTATGTTGGTTTTAAAAGACCATGAATGATGTCGACTTGTACTAAACCTTGTTTATATATCTTTCAAGATGATCATATAGTTTTTCTTCTTTAGTCTGTTAAAGGGAGAAATTACATACAAATTCCCTCTTTCTCACCTCCCACTAATATCACAGGATGTGCCCTGTATTTTTCTTCATGCTTATAGAATAATCATTTGACAAGAGTATGCACACAGCCACACACACACACCCACACACACCCACACTATCAGGCTAGACTAGAAGTATGTGTGATAACAAACCCCCAGCATCTCAGTGGTTTGTCCCCTAAACGTTTGTCTTGGTCATATAAGATCTGCACGCAAGGGGCAGTGGTTGTCCATGAGAAGGTGCAGCTATGGAGGCAGCTTCCTTGAATGCCTTCATTATTTCTGCATCCAAAGACTTTGCTTTTTACTAGAGAATGGGGGCAAAGCAGATTGGAGAAGTTCCCAGAGGCTTTTCCTTCCAGAACCTGGTGGAGTTGGTATGAGAAAGGTGCTATGTCTCTCAGAGACGAAGGAAACAGAACCACAGAGCTGAAGAGGCACATCTAGGCCACTCATTTGGAAAGGGGGAGGGCTCAGCTTCCAAGGAACAGGCTCTCTGTTGCTTCTCACCTGGCTAGATATTTAAATAATTCAGCCTATTTCCCCCCAAACCTTGACGGCATGGCCTCATGGGAGAACATGTCTCTCCAACTGAGTCCATTCCTTCCCCTGTTCTAGGGGAAGGAATGAAAGGAATTCCGCGTTGTGGCACATCCCAGAATAGTTCCACCAGGTAAACACATTCTTTCCTAATAGAAATCTGTTGGGAAAAAATGATCTTTCTGAACAGTGGTCAACTGCTGTTGCTAAAATCGGAGCATGATTAGCGACAACTAAGTCCCCTCTCAAAAGTGTCATGTCCAAGCAGCAGACGGCACTATGGAAAGAACGGACAGCGTTGGAAGCATCTGCTCCTGGCTGGGAGTCGTAGGATGTCAGAGTCATGGGGCAGTCTCTCCCGCTGCTTCCCAGGCCTCACAGTAAAACAGGAACCGAGGCATCCTTGCCCCTCCTCAGCTTCAAAGCTGAATCACTGTGAAGAGATGGTGTTTCCACACTGATACAGTTATTTCACTTTATTTATCTGAGGATGAAAGTGAGCTGCTGAAAGGTATCATTTATTAAAGTGGAAAATAGAATCAATGTCATTACCAGAGTATCCCTTATTTCAAGCACATTTTCAGTGTCAGATTTTCTCATCCAAACTTGTTTCCCAAGCACGGCGTTCCTCCATGTAATTAATATCACATGCTTATAGCTCAGCTGCAAAGCATTCTTGGCTATTTTGATAACATGAAACCTGGCAGTTACCAGTTGTGATTTACACGTGGTTGCAGTTGGAGATTTTTCTAAAATTACAATAAAATTTCTTTGTAGGGAAATCTGTTTTAAGGACTGGATTGGGGAAAGAAAATAAAAAAATAGAAGTGAACAACTAAGTGAGTCTATTCTCCAAAGTGCATATAAGTTTATCAAGGCAACACACTGGCCTTCGATCAGAGCCACTTTACAAGGCAGGTGATTTATGGACAGCCAGGCCGTCCCCTGCAGTGAAGCATGGGGCTTGAATGCTTAGGGACAGTCATGTGCTATTTTTAAAATGAAAAGACTATAACTTCACTGCAGTTTCCAAACCTATTGGATTATTTTACTCCTATGCTTTATTCCCTTCTTCACTGGTAATTTTGGTCATCTAAGACGAAACAGAAGTAAAATTTTCCATGTTCATAAGTCTGACAAATTTTAGTTTACAAAATTCCTTTCTCTGCAGGTAGAGATTTGACACTGTACATGAGTGGATACGGGATTTAATTGTTACCAGAGCCAAATCCAAGGCAGGAAGAATCCCATCTGAAGATCCCAGGGCACAGGTGTTCTAAGTGGCCTCAATCATTGCATCCCATATAGAAGCAGCTGGCAGTCTCAGTGGCTGCTTTCAGGGGACTCCCCCAGAAGTCTAGCCAGTGCAGGGCTGGGTCAGGGGGCATTGCAGCATTCCTGGACTGTTCGACAGATAGGGTTCTGAGCTTTGGGTCACTGTGTTACCAGCTAATTGAGGGACCGGAAGTTATGAAATGGCCTGATTTCACTATGACCTTTTCTCCATTACACACTGAAAATCACACACATCGAATGTCAGCGGTTCCCAGGGTTCTTGAAGAACATCTGTGTCTCCAATGAAACCCTCACTTCTCTGAGAGGGAATTCCCATTGAGTCTCCCTTATAAGTAGGCATGCATTTGTCTGATCAGTATCTCTTCCTTTGTGGACCTTTTAGGAAAGATCAGTGTGGAAATCAATGAGCCTCCTATTGATATTCTGGGATGGGAACAAGAATAGCAGCCCATGGCAAGCTGTGGTGAAACAGCCAATCACGCTATTGTCAGTGGTCCCCTGGGATCACGTGCCTGTTATGGAGGAAGCAATGGAGCCAGGGGAGAAATGGACATCATCTAGAGGTTTGGACTTGGGGAAGTGCAACTCCATTGCTTTGAGTTGCAATAGCTGGAGGAGACTTCAGGTTATTTTCCACCGTAGAAAGGGTGGGTCTCCATTGTGAAGTTGTATTTATGGAAATAAGGAAGTATGTATGCACTGGGTGAGAAGAAGGGTAGGAGGGCTATTATAACCCTTGCCTTTTATGAGTTATGACCCTGCATCCCTTTTTTGAGCTGCCAGCCTGCTCTTTGTGATTTGGTGCAAGGCTTCCCACACAACCCAGTGCTGACTATAGGGGTGAACTTAGGACTAAGTTAGAGCACTCAGAATCTTTTTCCCTAGACATTGAGTCTTGACCATAGATACACAGTGATGGATGGTGACTGCAGTTGTGGCCTTCAATGGCAATGTTTAAAGAGAAGGTCTGAGAACTCCTGCTGCTGAGATCTCTGAAACCAGAGCAGCCCTGTACCCTTTGTATCTCAAGGCCGGATGTGTTATGGGACCAACAAGTTCATATTCTACTGTGTAGTAACAGGCCAATGCACTGAGACAGCCAGGAGGCAGCAGAGAAAGTGTAATGATTGCAGGGCTCCTAGCAAGGAGATGGGAGGAGACCCTCAAATCCATCTCCCCGAGAGTTCTGAGTTGCGGTTTTAAAGGGGATCTTGGAGGGTGAGGGGCTGGAAAATTGGGGTCATTGATTGGTCAGGGCGAGGAGGATGAAATCATCAGGATGTGGAGCCTGTGTGCTTTGGTGAGTCAGTTTCTTGTGGGGTCCTTCAGACCTGCTGATGCTGGTGGTTTTAGTGGCATGCAGGATGTGAAAGTATATCTCAAAGGAAAACAACATTTCATTTCATAAGGTTCCAGTTGTTATCTCCAGAGCAGATAAGGGGATCTATAATCTTGTAACAGGGTCTATGTGATTCTAGGACAAGAAACAAACAACAACAAGGAAGCATGTCAGAGAACAGGCCACCCTCACGATCAATGCTGGGTGTGCTGCAAGCTTGTTTCAGTTTCATTTCTCTCCCTCCCTTCTTCCCTGATTACTTTAATGAAGTTTATTGGGATGGTTTCAGATGCTCAGCTTTCCACATGATTAGGTGAGTGACCCAGAACCCTTCCAAAGAACCCTGTGGACTCAACCCTCTGCTTGAACAACATACAAGATAATATGAGACATTTATTTATTGAGGACCTTCTAAGCACCTGGCACTGTGCCAGATTCTTTCAGATGTATAAAATTTCACTTTCTCCTGATGATTCCGGAAAGGAATGACGGCATCTTATGAAGCTGTAGCAGATGCTGTCCTGGCCTCACTCACATCTCTCAGACGTGTTGGAGTGCCCCGGCTGCTGCTCTGCACGTGTAGCTGAGGTCCTGGTGGAAAAATACCACCGGAGCTCTCTGAAGCTGGAGTGGAATAATTCTGAAGCGTGTGTTTTGCCTCCTTTCCCAGTGTCTCCCCATGGGGCTAAACTCTGGTCACCTGCTCCTGTTGCTGGTCTTGTGGCACACATGTGGCAGGATGTCACCCTTTCCCTGGGTTGTGTCCACTTTCCTTGTTGTGTTATTCATACTCTCCAAATAAAATGCTTTCACTCAAATCCCTGCCTTTGTGTCTGCTTCTTCAAGAAACCGAACTAAGTAAGATGGGGGCTTCTGGGACGCTTGGAAGATGCAGCTCAGGGTTGGTCCTGTGTTAATCCCTCTATCAATGCGAATCCACCTCCACCGTATGGATGAGAACACTGAGACACAGGAGA
This sequence comes from Theropithecus gelada, assembly GCF_003255815.1. Lineage (NCBI taxonomy): Eukaryota > Metazoa > Chordata > Mammalia > Primates > Cercopithecidae > Theropithecus > Theropithecus gelada. Next base: position 41,731,170 of record NC_037685.1, on the reverse strand, counting down.
GGCGAGAACAACTCACCTGACATCACTCAGTCAGTAGACACCTGGGATGGCAATTGGGGTTCACCCTTCATGGCAATGTTGATCCTTTTCCTGGCCCAGGGTGGCTTGACCTTTGCACTGTAGACATTCTGAGCTGGGTAATTCTTTGCTGTGCAGGGCTGCCCTGTGCATTGTAGGAGGTTTTCCTGCATCCTCTATGCACTAGATGCCAGGAGCATCCCACCCCTTATTGTGATAACTAAAAATGTCTCCCCAAAATTGCTGAATGTCCCCTTGGTGGGAGGGGAGGATTCTCCCTTGAGAATCACAGCCCAAGAGAGCCAGATTCCGTAGGAAAAAGGGCAGTGCCCATCCTGACGGAGAGAGGCGAGTGACAGCACACGGACAGCCTCCTTATGGAGACTTTGATCCAATCTTGTATCTTCTGACTCCAAATCTGGCCCACTTTCCATTATGTAGGCTTCTTGGGATCAATTGTTCCATTGCTGTACTTGTTAGAAAGTTCTTTCCTGTTGAGCCCAAATCTGCTTCCCGGTAACTGACTTCATCAGTGTGCCCTCTGAAGCCATGCAGGAGTTCTAATCCTTTTCATGGGCTGCACTTCAACTATTTGAAAACAACTTGTGTGTCCCTGCCCTGTGCCCCCCCTGCCCTGCCTCCCGCCAATCCCTCCCTGAACCTTTGGAGCATCCCCGTGGCTGCTTGGGCACTCAGAGGTTCACTCAATAACAAATTCAGCAACTACAACACCTACTATGTGCCAGGTGCTACCCTATGTCAGGAACAATTCTCAGACAGGGAATTCAAACTTCCTGGTTCCTTCTCAAACCTGCAAACAAGAATTGCCAGAGCCTGGAGTTCATGCATGTTAAAGCTTCCGAGGGATTTGGGCATAGTCTGCCTACAGTTAAGTCCAGCATTTAAGAGCCTTTGATCTACCGTGGTCTAGCTCCAGGCAATAGAGCTCTGATTTGTATCTTAAAGCAGCTATCTAAAAGATGGCTTTGAAGAAAGTATTAAAAAGGAACTGTTTTTAAAAATTATTTATTTATTTATTTTTATTATACTTTAAGTTCTGGGGTACACATGCAGAATGTGCAGGTTTGTTACATGGGTATACACGTGCCATGGTGATTTGCTGCACCCATCAACCCGTCATCTACATTAGGTATTTCTCCTAATGCTACCCCTCCTCTAGTCCCCCACCCCCCAACAGACCCCGGTGTGTAATGTGTCCCTCCCTGTGTCCTTATGTTCTTATCGTTCAACTCCCACTTATGAGTGAGAACATGCAATGTTTGGTTTTCTGTTCCTGTATTAGTCTGCTGAGGATGATGGTTTCCAGCTTCATCCATGTCCCTGTAAAGGACATGAACTCATCCTAAAAATAGGATGCTAGGTTAAAGAGGTACATGTTTCTATCAAGTCACACTTTCAGTAAAATAGCTTTTAAAAAGTTTATGTAAAAAAAAAGCCTAGAAGTTGATACAAAAACAATGTTCGTGAGGTTTCCTTCTCTAGATAGTAGAATCAAAGGAGATCAACATTTTTTCCTTTGTCCTTTGCTTCATTTTAAAGCTTGTAGAATGAATGCGTATGTGTGTCTATGTGTGTGTATATATGTATATAAATATACACACACATATTCATGTACATTGCCATTAGTTTTTAAAAGATTTTTGTAAAATTGTACTGATGGCCATCTTTTTGCTATTTCTCATAGGGACTGATGACACCTGGAAGAAATAAGTCACAGACATGCAGAATGCGATCATAGACTAGAAGCATTTGGGGAATAAGAAAGCATTAGAACGACAGAGCTAGAACAAATGCCGGGTCATCCCCCATCATTTAAGAAAGTGGGAAAGGTGATTTATATGGGACCACAGCACATCTAGATGAACATCCTGAGTGAAAAGAACACAAAATAGTGACACCAGAGAAATGAGTACCAAGGGTGGGTACAAAAACATAAAAGGGCTTTTATATCTACTCAAGTTAAAACACCATTCATCCAACTCCCTGGTTGAATGTAGCCTATCACAAATGATTCTTTAATTCCCATTTGTCTGAGGCTTTACTTTACATGACCTATATTCTATTTTAAGGGTTTCTGAGCTTCACAAATGAGCACATGATTTTCCTCCTTCCCTTTCGACTGTCCCTTATTTCAATTACATAAATCACAATGGCTTACTTTTTCTTGGAAGAGGTTTTCTGATTTCCTCTTCTCTTGGCTCCTTCTAAATTCCCCGGATTCAGCGTTAAGCCTTTGACTCCTGTCCCTTCTCATGGATAGACATTCTCCTTTCTTCCTCCCAAAAGCATTCCTTTCCTCTTGGTAGATCCGTGAGTTCTTTCTGGCTGCCAGGATATGGGTGCTAGGCAGAGCCTGGGTGGGCATGTCCTCCCTGTGGCTACCGGAGTTTGGTAAATGAGCACAAAATTCGCAGGTCTGTGCAACTGTCCAACACCCACTTCTTTGAAAAGTGAATTGGAAGTCTAATGTTTCCTACCACATCGCAGCAACTGGATGCCACAGGGGTAGCCTCTGTTCTGTTGCAGTGATATTCCTGAAACTTTTGAAGGGAATTCCATTTAATGTTGCTAGGACTGTGTGTGTGTGTGTCTGTGTGTCTCTGTGTGTGTGTGTGAGAGAGAGACAGAGAGAGAGAGAGAGAGACAGAGAGAGAGAGAAAGAGAATTCTAGCAAAGTAATGTGTCTATGAGGACTGGTAGATAATGCTACCCTAAATAACTTGGGCTTCCACTGGCTGGCTTTTGTTCATAAAATGCTAATCCTTTCAGGTGTAGACCTATATAAAACATTGGGGATTAAAGGTGCACAGAAGCCTCCAATCTCTTCTGCTGCATAAGGTAAAGATATGTTTAACAATTCAAAATTATTCTGGGCTTACTAACAAGGAGTCATTTCCAATTCTTTATTAACTATGAACATGTGATGTAGATCATAGACGTGCTGAACTAATAACAGTCAGTAGACTATAGCAGTTCTTTTGCAGATGGCTTTTCAGAGCACAGCTGTCTTTGGGAAAAGTTAATTTATCACATCTACAGTGATGGAGAGGTCATCATTTCATTGCACGAGGAAAACTGTCCTTGGTATTTGACTGAAAATAGTCCTTTCCTTGCATGGAAAATGAAGATGCCTTAGATTGAATGTGCACGGTCCTATGGTGACAGGTTGAAATTCCGTATACAGCGTCACACTGTGTATTTCCTCTGTAACTTTGAAAACAATAACAACAGTTGATATCGCATGAGCAGGAGGCTTTGCATGGGCGACCCCTCTTAATTCCCACAACCATAGTATGAAGCAGGTGTCACCGTCATCTACGTGATTTACTTGGATTGTACATGGCACAGGCAAGAGTCAAAGGCAGGCAGGTTTCTCACCACAGTGCTGAGACGTCTACACTGCGGACCCTCCAGATACTTTCTAACAACCAGTCTGCTATTTTCTAGGGGGAACAATCCACTTCCTGCAGCTGTGAGAATGTTGGAAAGAAGGAGCAAGTGAACGCCTGCAAGAGAAACAAATCCTCCTGTGAAGCAGAGCCTGGTAGAGCATTCTTGGCTGGCTTGGTGAGCTGGAAAATTGGGGCAAGTAGTTGATTATGTGATTCTAGAGTCAATGAAAATGCCACATTACTTCCACCACAATCTCATTGCTTTGAAATCTGTTGTGCGGACACGTGTGGGGCACACAGCCTCCCCCAGGTGTAGACAGAATTACCCACATGGTGGGGGCCTGGCATTCTTTCTCATGCTTTGTTCCCTGAGGGCAATTTCGTGCCTGCACGGCTGGATTTAGTGCTGGTCTTAGGTGAGCTAGTCAGTCGTGGCGTGGCTGGCGTGTCCAGTTTCCACCCTCAGTTGGATGGAACCTCAATGTGATGGGCAACTCCTGTGTGTGAGGAATAAACCCAGGACAGTAAACACAGATGAGAACCATTTACATTTTGTAAAAGGGACTAGAAAATGTCACTGTGACGGTGTAGACTTCAGATACACAAAACATGACGAGAAATGTCAGGACAAAGCAGGCATGGAAAAACAAGTCAGAACCAAGGCAACTTGGGCTGCGTCCTGCCTGCTGAGTAAGAATGGAGACTTGGGCTGGATGGCCCATCCTGGCTGTGACTCCTGGCATCATCCCTGGCCAGCTGTGCTTGGTCTTGTGCTGGTTTTTAATCTCTCTGAGCCTGAATTTCTCTCATCTGAGACAAGGCGTCATGCCAGTGTCTACCTTATAGGGTTTTTGTGAGGATTCAATGAATACACATCAAGCCCTTCAAGAACTATGCACAGCAACAATGTGAGAATTCCTCCAGCAATGTCAGGCATCGTATTTTAGGACCAATCAATGATCCCAATAGCTAGGTCTCTTGTTCTGGACCAGGTACCATTTCCTGCGCTTTAATAATCACGTTCACTCTTCTGTTTCTCACGGCAGCCTTGGGAGGTAGGCAGATATTATGATCGCCTTTTCGCTGATGAGGAAATGGGCCCTGAGGGACTGAGTGAGTTGCCCAGTGTTAGAGAGGGAGCCAAGTCGAGCTCCTGGCCCCCGTCCCAGTGCTTTCTACTGTCTTGCAATAGAGCCTCAGAGGAAAGCAGAGCAGCCTTGTGTTGGCTCCAAATCCCAGCTTCTAATCCATGATGTCATTAACCCCAGAATCCACACGTACCCCCAGTGGTATGCAAGTCTGGACAGATTTTATGATTCAATTCCAGAAGTTATTAGAGATACAGTATGGAGTTCCAGAACTTAGTGATGGGCTACAGTATTTGGAGTGGGGAGGAGGATGGCAAAGAATAACTTTTCAAAAGAACAAGAACTTGCTGTAGGCCCCTGAGCAACATAAAACTGGTTTTCAGGCCAAAGCTGCTGTTTTGGCATTTCTTCACGCACATAGGTTCAGTAATGCTGAATGGTTTCTCTGCATCTTGCTCTGCAAAGCCAGGATAACAGCTCCTTGGGTGGCTGCTTTGCTCACTCAGGGAACTAAGCTGAAAAGCAGGCATTCTTTTCAGCTAAGATAAACTACACCTTTCGGAGCCCTTCGGGAATGTCTTGGGCTGAGCGACTCGGGCCTTGTCCAGCTTTTTCCTCTCAGCAGGCTCCGGCTATGGACGTGTGTCTGAGCTCCGCGCAGCAGCCTGGGCGCCGGGGGGAAGGACTGAGCTCCCCGGGTGGCTGGTTAGAGGCTGAGAAGAAGGGGGCTTCGCAGAAAGACAGCACCGGGGGAGCCCTAGAAGGTAACCTCCTTCTTCACCGCTTCAACAGTTGTCCTCAGTTGCTTTCCTGGCGATGACATATTCAAGTAAATTTCAGTGACAAGAATTTCCATTTCCTTTTAACACTAGATTTTTTACTATAATGAAGCTTAGCAGAAAAGTGCTGTTTTGCAAGCATAAACATAATTCCTGTTTTTTCATTATTTACTTTTAAAAGTAATTCCTGTTTTTTCATTATTTACTTACCAAAGTTCACACATTTGTTTTTATTGCATGTATAGATTTAAGCTTGCTATATTTTTGTAACAAGAACTTAAAAGAAGAAAAAAAATCTAGGTTCGTTTCTGCTTTTCCCCAAAATACATTCTTGGCAGCTTTGTCATATAGCAAATCTTTAGAAATCAAACTGTATTTTCCCATTAGGACAATGTAACAGTTTAGGGTTACATTTCTGGGCATGGATTCAGTTGTAAATAAACAATAGACATAACAAATAATATAATAAAAGCCAAGATGCAGCATTTACAGTGTTTATAATTAAAGGTGGTAAAAAATACATCCCAATTCTAATAAATGAGAATGTTGTCTATTTTTACTGAATTGTTTACATAGAAATGCAACTCTACCTTATCTGAAAATCTGATATCTCTAAAACTATCAGAATAGCACAGATAGAATAAATGAAAATATTTCAGGTGTAATAAACATACATTTCTTTATTGTTGTAGAACTTCACAGGGTCTTATGAGAGAATACATGTATGTCTATATTTCCTTGCAATGTTGATTGGAAAAGTGTAGCTGTCAAGCTTAATATTTGTCAGTTTATTTACCTGTGAAATGATGAGCCATTCAAAATCAGCCTACTTACTCTTCCTAGTCTCTAGAGAAAAATAAGTCCCCAGACGGTGACATATGGGAGGAGGGACAGGCATGGCCTGGATGAGAGTGGGGCAGGGCAGGGAAGCAGCAGGGGCTGGTACAGGTCCCTGATACTCTGAGCCACCACCCAGCAGTGTGCTGGTGATGGCTTGTACTGGCACCTGAATTTCAGTAATTTTTTTGTAGCTGGTTGTTATATATAACCATCATTCAAATTTAAGTTAGAATCTTATTATTAAATAGATTATATTAAAGACAAAGGATGTTAAAGACAAAGGTATATTAAAAGCGAAGTTGATAAATACTCAAAAGTCATCATCAATTATTCTATTACCTCTTCCTAATATCTACGCTCTCGAGGGTAATCGTGTCTATGGTGCCTGTATGGTAGGAACACTACACAGTGGCGAGGTACTGCACGTCTTTCCCCAGCGACGTCATGCTGCTTCTCTGAAATCGGCATGGTGGGATTAATGGTTATTAAACATTCATCACCCTATTCTTCGGCCTTCTTCCTGCCTCTGAACCAGAATTCAGAGTCAGTCTCTCAGTTCTGTGTGGTAGGAGCTGGGATTCTGTTAGATGTCGGTGGCTTCCCAAAAGAGGTGGGGAGAGCTACAGGGCTCCCTCCTTTTTCTACAACCTCCCTACAGCCTCCTACCAGGGCAGGTGACAACAAAGGACAAGGTCTCAGGACTGGATTGGCTACCTTTATTAGAGGGGTCTTGCAAGTTCACTGAGGTCCCAGGTTTCTGGAAGCTCACCTTTTTTGTCAGGGCCGAGAATTCTCCTTCAAAGTGGTAGAACATACTAAATCAAAGTCCCAGGCGAAAACAACACTGTGAAGGGCCGAAGACACCCGTGATGCTGATTTACAAATGAGTCACTTCATTCCCATTTTTTTCAGTGTGCTGCACACTGATACTTTTGTACTATACAACAAAAAACGAATTTCTAGATAAATTAAATGAAAATATATAGAGACATAGAAAATACAAGCTCCGCGTTTTGTTCGTGGATTCAACAGACATGGTCAAATGGTTGTGACTGTTTCTAAAGGCTCACTCCAAATCCCTCTACTTACTGTGGAGCTGTTACTGGCATTTGCAGAGCAGTGGCATGGAACTGTTCCAGTGTGTATGGAATGAGTGACACCCGAAACACCCAGAGGCCCTGCCCCTGACCTGAGGGATGCTCTGCTGACCAGGTTTCTCCCAAGACCCACTTCCCTTTGCCTCGTATTCACCTCCTTCTGCCTTCCACCTCGAGTGCCTATTTCAGATTAAAACACTTCCAATGTTCACCGGCTGCCTCCTCTACCTTTCTCCAAAGCCCGTATTTTACCTCCTGTTAAACGTTTTACAGTCATATCCCAGGCCACAAAAGGCAGCTTTCGTGCAAACAAAACTGACCTTCCTCCCCGCCAGTCTCCGCACTGTTAATTCTTTCCCACCGCTGGGACCAACACCTTTTCCTCTGCTCCTGATCCTTCTTCTGCACACTTTGACTCACTGCTCTTTTTACTCCCAAACACTCTGGAAAACCTGCAAACACTTGTGATTCCTTGGTGTCAGACCGATCAGGTGCTCTTTTCCTCTCATTTTATATGTCATTTGAGAGCTGCTAGCGTGGGTCATGGGTTTAAAGGAGTATTTAAAGCAATAGTAACTTAATAGCCAGAGCTCAGTTGACATCCTCCCCCAGGGATGTGGGGCTGGCTGGGCTTGGATGGCTTCTACCTTTTGAGCAGCAATTGTAGGAAAGATTGAAGGAACACGCTCCAGCCAACATGTGGGAATGTTACTTCACTTCAAGACCTAAAAATAGGCAGGTCTGGCTGGGCGCGGTGGCTCATGCCTGTAATCCCAGCACTTTGGGAGGCCAGGGCATGTGGATCATGAGGTCAGGAGTTTAAGACTAGCCTGACCAACATGGTGAAACCCTGTCTCTACTAAAAATACAAAGATTAGCTGGGCGTGGTGGCACACACCTGTAATCCCAGTTACTCAGGAGGCTGAGGCAGGAGAATCGCTTGAACCCGAGAGGTGGAGGTTGTGGTGAGCTGAGATTGTGCCACTGCACTCCAGCCTGGGCAACAGAGACTCTGTCTCAAAAAGGGGGGAAAACAAGGCAGGTTTGTGTTTACCTAGTTGCTCTGTATCCAGACAGCTCATTTGTGCAATTTTGCTGGTAAATTCGCCATTTTTCCATCAGCAAAACATATGGTGGGGACGGATCCACACCTCTTCTGTCCTCCCCTAAATAAAGAAAGGGCCCAGAGCATTCTCTGGCATTTTGTCATGTGATAAAAATGTCACATCCAAATTTCATGTCCCCGTCATCCCATGTAATTCAATTTTGTGCCAATTTGCAGGCGTTCTCCTTGATAGCATCAGCCCCTGTGTTTATGGAAAGGTCGCTCAATCTAATGCCGTCTTACAGTTGTACCAAGTGTGTCTTTGCACTGGATTTTAACAAATCATGAACTCCAGTTTATTTCTCTACTTCACAGAATCCAACAGGATAGAACCATCTCTTCACAGCCTCCAGAAATTTGTTCCTACAGATTACGCCAGCTACACTCAGGAGCATTATCGGTTTGCAGGAAAGGAGATTGTCATCCAGGAATCCATAGAGAGTTACGGAGCGGTGGTGTGGCCAGGGGTGAGAGAAGTGTCACGTTTGTGATGTCAGGATTTCTGGAGATAGCAATTCCGTACTTCCGAGTTGCCTTGGACAATTTGTTAAGTTCCTTCATATCCTGTGCTTCTCAATTTGAGAAGCCCCTGAGGGGGTGTTGGTGGTGGGCTTGGGATCAGCAAAAACAGTATTTCTTTCAGAAACACCGGTTTTACTTTAAGCTCTGTTTCTTGAAACATTATTTTTATATTAAATAAACTCAGCTATATGAGGAAGTGAATGCAAAGCTTATATACATTGTTAAGAAAAAACCCAGAGATTTAGAGTTTAGATACTGCAGTGGGCATCTCTGAGACATGCCCGTCAACCCTCAGACATTCATCTCTCTCTCTCTCTCTCTCTCTCTTTTTTTAAATTTTGAGACGGAGTCTCACTCTGTCGCCCAGGCTGGAGTGCAGCGGCACGATCTCGGCTCACTGCAACCTCCACCTCCTGGGTTCACGCAATTCTCTTGCCTCAGCCTCCCGAGCAGCTGGGACTATAGGTGCGTGCCACCACGCCCGGCTAATTTTTGTATTTTTAGTAGAGATAGAGTTTCACCATATTGGCCAAGCTGGTCTCCAACTCCTGACTTCAAGTGATCCGCCCACCTTGGCCTCCCAAAGTGCTGGGATTACAAGTGTGAGCCACTGCGCCCGGTCGCCAGCCGTTCATCTCTTTTCCATGGGGGCTGTGTCGGTAGGGACGTTTGGAAGCATGACTTTGTGGCATGTTACCCCTGTCACAGTCCTGAGAGGATGGCGCTGAAATGGGGGCAGTCCTCTGGATTTTGAGTCAGAAAAGCTGCCATTTCCGGGCTGGGTGGTCACAAATGTTCACTTCACCTCCATTTGCCTTCATTTCCATGTTTAAAACCTAGGGTGGTGGTAATGTCTACAGCACTCCTGACGTGGTTGTCAGAATTGTGAGAATTAATTTCAGGTTGTGAGATTAAATGAAGTCCTAGTGTAAGCTCAAATGAGCTGTCCTCATTAAAGTAATATTCTTGCCACCTTCAGCTGAGGAAATGGGGATGCAGGCCCGTCTGCTGGCGTGGTAAAGCTCCCGACTGGGGTGCAGGGCAGAGCCAAGTTGGGCAGTGGCCCTCGGAGCCAGCGGGTGTCGCTTTTCCCACTGCAGACGTTGTCAGTGCTTAGAAAGGCTCCAGATCAGAATTTCTCAATCTGCAGTCTTGTTAAAATGCAGATTCTGATTCAGGAGTTCCGGGGTGGGGCGTATTTCTTACACATTGCCAGGTGATGCGTATCTGCTGGGCCAGGGCTGCCACACTGAGTAGTCCTGGTTAGTGGTCCCATAGGGCTCCCTCAGGTCATCTGGTGATGACACAGGATGGGGAGAAGGGCAGCCAAAGGGTTCCAGGCTCTTAGGGTGTCGACTTTCACTCACTCCCAAACAGGGAGCTCTATTTTTACACCTTATGCATATAATTTCCTTCAACCAAAGGCTTTTCTTTGCCTTAAAAACAAGTTTGAAAATCATCAAACTACTCACAGCTTCCTATTGTAACACATTTGGCAAATAGATGACAGCAGTGGTGTAGCGAAAAAGTGGTGTAGTAAGAGATCAGAGGCCGGGCATGTGGCTTACGCCGTAATCCCAGCACCTGGGGAAGCCAAAGCAAGAGGATTGCTTGAGCTCAGGAGTTTAAGCCCAGCCTGGGCAACATAGTGAGACCCCATCTCTCTTTTTAAAAAAATAATAAAAACGAAGAGATCAGAAATTGAAAAAAGAATATTTGTCCACCTGACTGTTTTATTCTGAACAAGGTATCATTCATGCACCAAACACTAGCCTCTCACGAAACCTGTTCCCTGAAAGCTGCATAAGAAGGGTATCTAGAGTGGGATGGCACCCTTTTCCTGTGCGACTTCAGGTGCAACTCTGTGAAAAGATCCCTTCGGAGTTTGCTAACAGGACTGGGGCTGGGGGGAATGTTTACAATGTCAAAAGACATAGCTGTTCCCGAGAAAAGCTTGGTCTCCAGATGACACCCTGGGGTCAGCCCCTCACAGAGCAGGGCACCAGGAAGGATGCCTGCAGCCATCTCCAGGAAGTTTCTCAGAGCTGCCCTCTGAATGGCTCCAGGTGACACTCTCTTCCTGATATTGACCTCCTCCCCCCCAGCCCCCACTGCAAATACTACTCTTCTTTCCTCAAGGACCAAAGAACTCCTTTCTTTAAAACTTCCCTTCTAGACTCTGGAGCTCCTTGCAGTGTGCTGCGGTTGGTGCTGTTTATGTCACACCCATGTTGCTATTTCACTCACCACCCTGGCCTTCCACACCAGCTGGCTTCTCCCCGGCCCCTTGAAGTCGGCCCTGACTCCTCGGCAGCTCTGTGGTGATCCCTCTCCCCTCAACCTGCTGTATGCTTCCTCTACAGCACTTACCTCCCCAGAATGCAGTTTGTAATTGGCTGACATGGCCCCCAAGCCCCACTAGTGAGTTCCCAGACAGTAGAGATGACTGCGTCATACTCATCTTTGCTTGTAGCAGTTCAATATGAACAGATGAAGATGAAATGGAGTGACACACAGGATCAGGTTGGCTACTAAACCTACCACTGGTAATCCTAAGAGTGACACATCTCAAATCATCCTGGTTGCCCCTACTCCAAACTGGGCCCCAAATAGAAAGTAGAGTCCAGAGGAAGATGGGGGCATATCGTTAGCTAGGGCCTAAATGTGTAAGTAAATCATAGAGCTCATTATTTTTTTAAATCTCAGTGTTCACATTCCTCACTCTAGGTTATTTATACTCAAATTTAAGTAACTTTGTCATTTCTTCTCATAACTCTTCCTAATCTCTCCAATCCAGGGCACTGCTGGTTGATTCCTCATGGCCATAAATGTAAACACCTCAGCAATCAATGCAAATCAAATACCCTTTACTCTTTGTGGAAAGGTTAGAGGAAGGTGGAGGCAGAAGAGAATGAATAAAGAAGAAAGGGATGTTTGATTTCCTGTATAAAAAACTAACAATATTTAGTTATATATTGTTATATATATAACTAAACGTTGATATATAAAACATTTCATATGTATTATATATAAAATTTAGTTATATATTGTTATATATACAACTAAATGTTGATATTTACATATTATATATAAAATTTAGTTATATATTGATATATAACTAAATGTTGATATACAAAACATTTTATATATCATATATAAAATTTAGTTATATATAGTTATATATAACTAAATGTTGATATATAAAACATTTTATATATATTATACATAAGATTGTTATATATTTTTATATAGATAACTAAATGTTGATATATAAAACATTTTATATATATTATTATATATAACTAAACATTGATATATAAAACATTTTATGTATTATATATAAAATTTAGTTATATATTGTTATATATATAACTGTTGATATATAAAACATTTTATACTATATATAAAACATATATTGTTATGTATATAACCAAATGTTGATACATAAAACATTTTAAAAAATCTCCTTGCTACTACTCAAAGTGGGTCCATGGGCCAGCAGATGAGCATCATGTCAGGGCTTGTTTAGACGTGCAGGATCTTGAGTCCCACTCTCGACCTACTGAATGAGGATGTGCATCTTTAACAAGCTATCCAGGGGATCTTTTTGCACACTGAAGTCTGAGAAGCAATTTCTGAACTGTCTGTTTCTTAGAAGAACCACTTTTTAAAAAGTCACTAACCCATTGTTCAGTATGGCAAAGTGCTAGCCAACCTGAATTTTGGTAAAGGAGTCAGCAAAGAGGTGTTCAAGTTTATAAAATGACATTTAAAAAAATTATTTCTATAATTTAAAAAACTGTCTTACAAGAAAGAATTCTAACATAAAACAACATTCTTAAAGCAGCTGGAGACCCATGATTAAACCAGTAGAAGAAGTTGCTGTTTTTTCAGCCCAACATTGTCCTAATTTGAAAGAGCTAAGCTGATCTACCATTCTTCCTATGCTTTGGAGATTGAGCAAATCTGATGGAGGCAATTTTAAGAAATCTGTTTCCCCAGTTCCTTAGATGCAATTTATTATAACTTCTTTATTTCAGAGGTCTATATATGGCATTGAGTGTACATTTGGGTTCTGATGAATATAAACTGAACATATGTAATAACATGTCTTTTAGTATTTAAATTTGGGTGCCAGAAAGGGTTGCTACTGACTTCCAACGTTCCGATGCCCACATGAAAAGTTATAATTATTTTTCAGGCTACGGCTTTGTGTCAGTATTTGGAGAAACATGCCGAGGAACTGAATTTCCAAGATGCAAAAATACTTGAAATTGGTGCTGGACCAGGCCTTGTTTCCATTGTGGCCAGTATTTTAGGTTTGTTTATTCCTGACCTACTATCCAGACCTTTACTGTAACAATAGCAAGTGCTTACTCTATGACAGGCTGTGGTTTAGGTGCCTGGCCCTGACTTCACTCAGTGACTCTCCCGAAAATGTCATGCAGCAGGAATTACTGCTGTTATCCACAGAGATAACTGAGTCTCAGAGAGGTTAATCAACTCCAATCAACCAGTTTCCATGGGACGAAGTTGAGTCCAGAGGCATGACTCAGTCTCTGTTGTCAATCTCGGGGGTGGGGTGAGGTGCGGGAGCTACTGACCTCAGGTGGTTGGAGGCCAGGGAGGCTGCTCACCATCTTACAGTGCACAGGACAAGACCACCCACAAGGAAGAATTAGCCAGCCCACATTAGGTCAAACATGTCCAGCCCACCCACCAATAGAGCCAAGGCTAAGGAATCCAGTTGTTTCTTGTGTCTCTCCCTGTGTCTATGTACACTGTGGTTGCCCAGATGTTTCCAGGTCATTGTTGCAATTTTTCTTTCTCTCTTAGGAGCTCAAGTCACAGCAACAGATTTGCCTGATGTCCTGGGAAACCTTCAATACAATCTTTTAAAAAACACACTACGATGCACAGCACATCTGCCTGAAGTGAAAGAACTGGTATGGGGTGAAGACCTGGACAAAAACTTTCCCAAGTCAGCTTTTTACTATGATTATGTCCTAGCCTCGGACGTGGTCTACCATCACTACTTCCTGGACAAGCTGCTCACCACCATGGTGTACCTTTCTCAGCCAGGGACGGTGCTGCTTTGGGCAAACAAGTTCAGATTCAGCACTGACTATGAATTTTTAGATAAATTCAAGCAAGTTTTTGACACAACACTGTTGGCTGAATATCCAGAGTCATCAGTCAAACTTTTTAAGGGGATACTAAAATGGGACTAAATCCAACAAAATGCCTTTCACAACGTTAGTGTGTCTTTTGAGCGATGTGTTAGAAATTGCTTTGTTAATAAAGACTTCTTTTATAGGATTGAGAAGGTAGTGCATACAAACAACTTGTATACTTGGAACTAATGTAACAATACTGCAGAAACTTTCTAAGATAACTTAAGATTATCTGGTTAATCTAAATATCTAAAAAGAAAAACTATAAAAACATGAAAAGTAGCTTTGTTGGTTCCAACGAAGTTACATGTTTAATAAATCTTATATGGATAAATTAATAAGTGAATTTCTTCCCTATTGCTGCTATAGAGCATATGTTTAAACTTGTCAATATACTGCTGTCACATGCTTTTTGAAACTGGGCTTGACAGAGTCACTATCTCTTAGTTTGAAGACTCTACTTTTGCAGATTTTTAACTGCAGCAAAAAGAGGATATTGAATGATAGAAAACAGTTAATAGGCTTAAAGTTGATTAAAAGTGAAAAATAAAACTGCTGGAATAAGAACAATGTTGTCTTAAGAACTTCTTAATTTACAAAGACTCTCCCTCCGTGTCCATTATCTTAATAATTTCTAGTTAATTTCTATATTGTCTGCTTTTTTCACAGTATTTTAGGCTCTCCGGTCACATACTGTTCTACATCATATCTCTATATATCTCTATATATCTCTATATCTATATATATAATACATATTATATATATTTGCTTTTACAACCATTTACGAAAAGGTAAGAACCTTCTTAGCCTGTACAAAGAGGCAAGTTAGATTTGGTTCACAGCTCATAGTTTACCAACCCCTGGAACTGCAGGCAATCCACAGTGAAATTATTAGAATTTGTAAGAGTTTAGGCAAGGTTGCCAAATGTCAATAGTGAAAGCTCAACCTTATTTGTAAATTCTAACTACAGATAGTTAGAAAATGAAATTTAAATAAAGATACCACTTACAATTGCAATATTGAAGACTGAGGAATCAGTCTAACAAAAGATGGGCAAGAAGTTAATGCAAATGTATCTAGCATTATCGAGACAAATTAAGACTAACATAGGTAAGTGGGGAGACATCAAGTTTATGCACTGGAAGACACTGTAAATATGTCAGTTTTCTCCAAATTGATCAACAGCTTATGTGAAATCACTGTAAAAATCCCAATATACTTTCCTGTGGAATTTGTCAAGCTAAGTCTAAAATCATGTGAAAATAAAAAGGCCAAGAAGAATCAAGGCGCTCCTGAAGAACCTGGTGGGAAGATCTGCTTCATAAGAAGTAGTACTTTAAAGAGGCAATAATTGAGACAGCAATTAGTATGATTTGCTAATATTAATACATATGGGTATTTCTTAAAGTGATCTTTAAATTTGCCTGTAAAACAAGAAGTATCTGTAAGTTTAAGGAACAAATGGGCATTCTAGCCATAATTCCAAAGACTTAATTGTCTCTATTTTCTCCTTTATTGATATTGCCTTCTGAGAATGAGTCTCTAAGGTAAATTTCGTGATGTTTTTAAACACTCTTCAATTTTTCTTGATGGTGATTAAGGTTTCTTCTTTTAAAATAAACAATAGCTGATTCATCAACAGCAAAATCTACCTGATACAAACCTGTTTCCAAGATTTTAAGACTAATTTTTTTTTTTTTTTTTTTTTTTTTGAGACTGAGTCTGGCTCTGTCGCCCAGGCTGGAGTGCGGTGGCCGGATCTCAGCTCACTGCAAGCTCCGCCTCCCGGGTTCACGCCATTCTCCTGCCTCAGCCTCCCGAGTAGCTGGGACCACAGGCGCCCGCCACTTCGCCCGGCTAGTTTTTTTGTATTTTTTAGTAGAGACGGGGTTTCACCGTGTTAGCCAGGATGGTCTCGATCTCCTGACCTCGTGATCCGCCCGTCTCGGCCTCCCAAAGTGCTGGGATTACAGGCTTGAGCCACCGCGCCCGGCCGACTAATTGTTTTTTAAAAAGGAAATCATGCTTCCCCCTACTCCCACATATATATAAGCGTGTGTGTGTGTGTGTGTGTGTGTGTGTGTGTATATATATGTACATACATATGGTGCTAAAGAAGTTGCCTTTCTCTCAAGCAAAAGGGAAGGAAAATGAACATTCCTTTTGCAATGTCCTTTACGATACAGAACTTATAAGATCAGAACCCCCAAAGCAGAAGATAAGTTGTAGGAAGAGGCAGTGTGTCTTCTACATTTGGATGCTATGTGAAAAGCACAGGGTGTCTGCCTGGTGACTTCCAATTATTCCACCCAATTTTACTTGGAGCTGCTTCTCTGTCTCGTGTGAGCAAGGCCAGGAAAGTCACTCAATCTGGAAAACGTTGATTTGTTAGTATGAAGCCCAGTAAGCAAGTCAGTTGATTTCAGCTTAAAAATAGATGTATACATCAGTGGAACAGAGTCCAGAAACAGACTCACACATATATGGCTAACTGATATGTGACAAAGATGCCAAGGTAATTCAACGGGAAATTATAGCCTTTTAAATTAGTGATGTTTGAACAAATTGTACACACATACACACACACACACGACCTTGACCCTTCTCTCATACTACACACGAACATTAAATTGAAATGGATCACAGACCTAAATATAAGAACTAAAGCTATAACAACTGTAAAACTTCTATAGGCAACATAGGGTAAAACCTTTGTTACCTTAAGTTAGACAAAGATATCTTAGATGTGATACCAAAAGTACAACTTGTAAATGAAAAAAATGCTGAGTTGGTTCTTATGAAAATTAAAAAGTTTTGCTCTTCAAAAGACTATTACACACACTGGGCCAGGTGCGGTGGCATGTGCCTGTAGTATCAGCTCCTCAGAAGGCCGAGGCGGGATGATCACTTGAATCCAGGAATCTAGCTTGGGCAACATAGCAGAAACACACTGGGAGAAAATATTTGCATCACACACATCTAAAAAACAGCTTGTATCCAAACTCTCACAACTCAAGACAGACAATCAAACAACTGAAAAAATGGGCAAAATATCGGAATAGAAACTTTATCAAAGAAGATATACAAATGTCTAGTAAGTTCATTATTTACTGGAGAAATGCAAATTAAAATGAGATACTGTATCACAACCAGTAGAATGGCCAAAGTTAAAAAGGTGACATCATCAAGTGCTGATGAGGATGTATGAAGCTTGCAACTCTCACACATTGCTAGTAGGAATGTCAAATGGTACAGTCATTTTGAAAATGGTCTGCTAGTTTCTTACAATATAAAAAGAAATATACCATGTCTCAGCAATTTCATTCCTAGATTATCTATACAACATTACTTGAAAAGATATGCCAAAGGCCTTGTAAACAAACTTTCACAGCAGCACAGCAGCATTATTCCTAATAGCCTCAAATATAAACAATCCAAACATCCATCAACTGGTGAAGGAACAAAATGTGGTACATCACACAACACAGTATACACAGCAGCAACACGGAATGAACAGATACACCCAAAGTGGCTGAAACTCAAGAACATTACACTAGGCAAAAGAAGACACAAAAAATTAAAAACTGTGATTCCACGTATATGAAATTTCCAGAAAAACTATAGGATTAGCAGTTCACTGGCTGTCTGGGGCTAGGGGTGAGAATGGAGACTGGCTACAAACGAGCTTGAGGGAGTTCTTTCAGATGATTCGGAAGTGCTAAAAACCCAGACTGTGTTGATGGCTGCATTCTAGACATTAAACTGCACACTTGAAATGGTTAAAGTTTATCATACGTACATTACACTTCAATAAAGCTGTTAAAAACCCCATGGTTTGTCCCAAATGTTATGCAAATTTTCTTTCAAATCCTAGATCTTTCAAATACACAATGTAGAGGAATCTACTAAGAAAATTAAAGCAATGAAACTCGTTCCTTTAAATCTCTCAAACTTTTCACATTTCCAGGGCAAAGGAATATGATCATATGCTTATTTTGTAAATCAAGTGTCCTTTTAGAATGGCTGAATTGATTAGTTATCTTTTTCTTTACATTATTATAGAAGATTTTAAATAGATGAAAGTAGACGAACTGTATATTTTAAATACGTGCAGTTTATTATATGGCAACTATAGCTCAATATTCTGCTAAATAAGTGTATTTCAATTCATGGAAAACCGTGGTTAATCTAAACCACTACTTTCTCTGCTCTCATATTAATTTGAATCAAATCAGACAAATCATTCCTTTTGTAAATTCAGCTTGTATCTATACAAGATACATAATAACAATACTATCACATCTAAAATTTTATATTAATACATTAAAATATGCAGTGTTCAAATTTCCAATTGTCTCGTGTCATTACATTTATTTTTAGTTTCAATCAGAACCCAACCAGGTCCAAATTTGGTTAATTAGTTATGTCTCTTAAATCTGATCCTCCCTTCATCTTTTTTTTTTTGTAGAATTTCATACTACTGCATTATGCAGACTGCATCATTAGTGTCGTTTAACTTGTTCCTCAATCCTCTGTTGTTTCTGTAAATTTTACATCTTAATGACTCAGGCTTGAAACCATCTAGCCCAAGCCCAACTTAGATCTGCCAAATTCCAGGCAAGTAACACTTACTAGTGAAAATAAATTATTGTAGACAGCTGAGTTTTGAGGTAGCTTAACTTTTAAAACCACACATAAACTGAAATTACAAAATGTATTTTCAGTTACTTTGTATTCTATTTGCATTTTGGGTAAGACCTGGCCGATTCTAGAGTGAATTTGTTTGACATGACTGAGTAAGCAGGCAACCCTAGCTGCACAGTGAAAACCTGACAGCTGGCACTGACACTGGACCTGTAGTTATACATGTTTGTCCTTCGAGAGGACTCGGCTTGAATTCATTACATACTTGTCTGATGTTTGAAATCCTCTCACAAATCAGGGGTTCTAAATGAAACTAAAACAGTACATTTGCAGAACTGAGTGCAGAGATATTTTGCAGCAAAGTGCTGGCAGGTACTGCACCATCACATCCTGACCTGGCTCTCGGTACCAGGAGGGCAGGTGGAAATTCTGCTGATTGGGATGCCCAAGAACCCTTCATGTTAGAGCATCACTTACATCTTCCTCTTCTGGTTTTCAGGATTTTACTTAGTCAGCTACCCTTTCTCAGTTTACCACCCATGACTACCGATAAATTTTTCTCCCCTTGGTTTACTATGTTAACACAGACTCAGGCTCATGAAGTTCAGTTTCTCACTTTTTCATTTCTCAGAAAATTCTCTCCATTCAAGGTTTTCTCCCCTTCCCCTTTTGGGGAGACAGCAAGGATCCCTCTTACCTATCTCCCTATGAAGGCTTCTCTGACTTAGATCCTAAAGGGAAAGACAAAGACACATGTATTCTGAATGCTGGGTTGTTGGGAGGACAGAGAAGGAAACACAGTGGAGGCAAAGACTCAGTTAATTCAAATGAAATAATTTTCTAGTTGGAACAGTCACATTGATTCAACACCATGATTTTCTTAAGGAGATTCATGAGGGTCAAGTGATTTGGCTTGTCAGTACTTGAGCCAGGATGAGACAGCAGAGACCCAGGCTGTAGCTTCCAGTCATCCAGTCCCTGCACATTTCATTAGAGCTGGGGGTGGAGAAACGGTTTGAGATTTGTGGTGCCTAAGAAGAGGAGCAGGTGGGGCTCTTCTGGGGTAAAGAGAAGTTCTCCCAGGAAGCAGGCTAACATGAGGAAGGAAAGAAATCCCATGAGATGGCAAAACTCCTCCCAGTAACAATTGGGAACTGCCTCTTCTTATTGGAAAGGGGCCACAGAACTAGTATTGGGCACATACTATGTACTGTCTCTAATGGTTCTTTAAAATGTTATTTTTACCTAGTTTTTTCAATTGTTTTCAGTGGGTGTGCGCAAACATTGGCTACTATGACCAGAAACGGGAAAACTGCTTGACTTTTTGAAGTACCATCCTACTGCTTGTATTATTTTTAATGTAATCACATAGAAACAGTATTGATTTTACTGAGGACATCTTCTGGAGCTTACTTGGGTCCACTTGTCACCACAGAAATGCAGAATGATCCAGACAGGAAACAGGAGCTAACATGGCAGCTTTGTATAACTGCCTCCAGTTACAGGAGTCATAAATGAATAGGCATGGCTCTGTTTCAATACAACTTTATTTACAAAAACAGGCAGCAGTCCAGTTTGGGTTAAAGGGCCAAACGTTACTGATTCCTGCTGTATGTAGTACTTACCTGAAATAGCAAAACCTGGGTTGTAAAGCAAGGTCTGTAATTTAATTTCCGACAGGTGATCAGCAGTATAACCTTGGGAAGTCATCCTACCTTTACTGAGCTTCTCCATTCTCTTACTGGACTAGACCTATACAAATGGGGACCTGTATGTCTGTGCAGGTGACAGTCTGAGTGTGTGAGAGAGAACATGCATGTAGCTGTTCATGGATGGACTTCAGACCCTACATAGCCCAGAAGTTGTAAACAATATGCTTATACATGTATTTATGTTTCTCATAAAGGCTCTAACACTTTCATGAGATACAGCAAAAACAGGAATGACTAGATAGGATTACTGGTAGGCCTTTTGCAGCAGTAAATTTTAAGAGAACAAGATAACAAAAATACATACACACAATTTGCCATTAGATAAGGGATCATAAACTTAATACTACTTGTGTCTGTTTATTTGGTGGAGGAATGACGAGAGATGCACATGTAGTAGCCAAAGATAAAAATAATAAAAAAGTTAATCACACAAGAATTGGAAATATATTCAAATAATTGTAAGCCTATAAGAAACACTGTAAAATAGATTACCTTATGTTTAATTTTTTGTCTATGTATTTAATGTATTATTTGTTACAACCCCAAATTTTATTTATGAAAAATTAAGACCAACTTTAAGAAGCTTCAATATTCACTTTTATTATTTATAAAAAAAAAAATTAAGGTACCAGAGTGCATATGGTGTACTGTGATCTTGGTTTTGCAAATTTATTCACGTGTTTTACATTATTTCAATTTTAATAAACATATCATATGTGTATCTTTACAATACCTGATAAAGATTCAGCTGTCTGGCACTTACACATGTATTCATAGAGTTCATTCTGATGCTCTGAACTTCTAGAGGATGTGAAAATGACTTGCCTATAATTACCCCAAGATGAAGCAATTGCCACTCATTTGTGCTGGTTCTATTTTTTCCCCTTAACTCAATGTAAACATTTGCCAAAAAGAAAAAAAAAAAATCTGGAAATGAAGTTCTGTTAATTTTTAGTCCAATAAATAATTTTAGCTACGCTTAATGTAGCTTTTTTAAGGCCTTCATACAATTGAAAAAAATTAAAGTTGAGCATGTTAAAACCCTGTTCATTTATAAAATAAAAAATAGAACTTTACAGGTTTGCAGTTAAAAGTTACCCTCCAAAACCTATCAT
Organism: Theropithecus gelada; assembly: GCF_003255815.1. Lineage (NCBI taxonomy): Eukaryota > Metazoa > Chordata > Mammalia > Primates > Cercopithecidae > Theropithecus > Theropithecus gelada. The sequence continues at coordinate 41,709,662 of NC_037685.1, read as the reverse complement.
GCATGTCATAAGCTGCAACCCAACTCGAAGTCCTCTGTGCTGGCAGGCAGGGAACATCCCTGTGCCAGCAATGTGAGGCATTAAGAAAACATCATGATGTCAGAGGTCTAGATTTACATGTATTAAGCCACACGTCAGTGAATTCTCTGATAAATACACGTCATTTTAATAATCAGTATTGGATAGTGGATGAAAACATGCATTAGACTAAAAATGCCACAAATTTGTTTTTATATCCATTCACTATAAAACTTCCTTTTTTAAAATTTAAAGTCTTGTTTCCTATTTTAGAATACGCAATAATCGGGAGGATACATGATGGGGAGCCAGTTTTCAGTAAAAGATGCACAATGGGTCCATCCAAGTAACTTCATCAGCTACAACAAAATACAATAATATATTATTATAAAGGAAGTGACAGATTTTTAAGCTCAGTATTTAGAATAAATTCTGTATTAAATATTTAGTAACAGTAAGGTAGTAGCATACAGAATCTTCCTTGCACCAACTGTCACACACCCACTGATCTTTCTTCCCACCAACCAACTTTTCTTACTGTCAACCAACTTTCCTACCAACCAACCTATTCTTCTCATCATTATCTCTACCAACTGTCCTTCTCCCTCTTTCCTATTAACCTGTCTTCCCTTCTTCCTTCCAACTTACTTGGTCCTTTCCTTCCTACCAACCTAACTTCCTTTCATTCATTTTTTTCTGAGTAACTATCATGTCAAACACTGGGAAAAGAGCATGGAACACATTCACCTCCTACTTTCAGGAAAAACAAATAATAAGCAAATTAATAAATGAATAAACAAGTAGTAAGATATTTATCAGGTGTACAGTAGACATAATATTTGATACAATATAAACTAACTGGGGAGTTAGATGGTTAAGAAAGAATCTCTATGGAGGTGACACTTAAGTGGAGTTTGAATGACAAGAAGAAATTTGTGTTAAATCTGGGAAAGACATTCCATCTAGCCGGAGCAGTGAGTGCTGAGGTCCTTTGGTGGGAAAAGGTGTGGCTGTTTCTGCTAAGCAGAGATGCTGGTGTGGCAGAAGCAGAGTTTATATGGGCAAGTGTGATATGAAATAAGTCTGGAGAGGTAGGTAGGGGCCTTATGGACCACAGGGGAGAGTTTGGATTTTATTCCAAATGTGATGGAGATTCAATAGCAGGTGTCAAAAGACATCTTTTCCAGCTGCTGTGTGGAGAATAGGCAGCGGGAGCGGGGCAGAGTGGAGGGCACACAAGTTAAGAAGCACTCCCTGATGTGAACGTCGGCAGGGATCACCGGCTTTACAAACCTAAGTGCTCACGGATCCGATTCCACATGATGAGAACCACATTAGACATATCAACACCTGGCTCCAGAAAGAGTTCTCTTAATCTAGTCAAAGATCTGGAGGAGCTCATTTCAATTTGGACTGACTGGTGAAGGTAAACAAAAAGCTCTAAGAGTAAATATGAATATATCTTACTCTAATTATCAAACATTTTCAGAGGAACCTACTGGTCAGTTTTACATCCAAAGCGTACCTTACATATAAAGTATAATTAACCTGGACTTGCCCTTTAGCTGAATCTGCTACCACCAAACTCCCCTGCCTTAACGTATCCTTTAGGCATAAACCAATTACGCATGTACAAAGACGAGGTCAGACTAAACTGACTTCTGTAGAATTCAGCTAGTTTTTTTTACTTGACAACTAACTTGTGCAGAAAGTTCAACTACAGAATTTCTCTGCACATAATATGATACATGGTAAAATAATTTTAAAAATGCCTACCATCTCAAATGAAGAATAAAATCAAATATAAACTCCAGAAGTTCAACCATTTTAGAGTTGAGGCAACGTGCATTTAAAAGGAATTGTTTCCTTCATAAAGAAAAACTGGCTTCTACTTTTACAAAATTCAAAATGCATTTGCCCTTGCTGAAAACATTTGAGGCTAGTATCAGTTTTTCGGATAGCAGTGAAAAGTGTTTTTAAAATTTAAACAGCTTATTGACTGTCTCTCATGTATTTATTCTATAGTTCACATTATGCTAATTAGTGTAATAACTGGTCACAATAAAACCATGATTTCTATATCACAATCCTAATTCTTTCTAGTTATCTTGTCACTATGCAATATCAAAGTGATGCTTAACAGTGACATTTTAAGTATCACTTACTTGAATACAATTTTTCCAGTTTTCTTTTGTTGGTTTTTCTTCCACAAGTTTAGTTGCAAATTTAAGGCCTCTCCCATACATTTTATTTACTAATGCATGTTTATATGCAAATGTCAAAACCTACAATGTAAAACATGATAAAGCTTGTTTATAAAATAATTTACATTTTAAGGCATTAGTTTTAACAATAAAATTAAGGCTTTAACAGAAGTGTAGCTTTTGAAATGAGTATGGTATATCGAGTACATTTTTAAACACTTGTAAAAAGATAATTAGTGTCTTCAAAAGAGCTGAGTATTCCACAGAATGAACCATGTTTTTTAGGAAGAAAACTAATACGAGAAATTATTAGCTGTGGAAATCCACTTAAAAATACCTTTTCATGCATAAGAAACCAGAGCTAACATAAATAATTACAAAGATGCAAATCAGGATAGAAATACAAAATGCAGAGTCAGTATAAACTGCCAAAATTCCAAATGAGGATAGAAGTCAAAAAACAAGTATTAGATTATATAAGCATGGATTCTTTGGTACAAGTTTTTATCTGTAATTACTGCATCTGTCAAATATACTTATAATCATTTATATATATTTTTGGTCTCTACTTTGGAATGTGGAGAATGTACTCAAAGAAAATCCTATGACACTGATTTGTATTCTAAAGTATTTAACAATCGTTGCCATAAACACAGTAAACAGGTAATAGAATGCATGACCCCTAATATAGTAGTAGCATTGCAAAAATAGAATGATCTAAAACAATTTTATTATGATGTTCATCAAGTGTTTGTCAATCTCTGTTAGATTCCTCAAAGACAAAAACCAGGTTCTTATTCATCTTTATGCTTCCAGTGGTAAGCAGTGTTTGGCACATAGCAGGCCTTCAATAACTGTTCCCTTGTTTGTTCGCAGTAACAGCAAATATTGTTGGGGACACTGCATGTACTTGACACTCACTCACCACAGCCTAAGGCAGGTCATGCAGATAAGAAACTAAGGTATCACAATTTAGTAAGTTGCCTAAGGTCACATATAAAAGTGGTAGAGACAGGAGCCAAACTCAAGGGGTTTAATTTCAGATTCAAATTCCTGACCTCTGCTGCAATACTGGCTCTTTCAGTTTCCCAAATATAACTGAGTACCTTCTATAAATGCACAACCGTACTGTGCTGGAAAAATCTGAAGCATATAAGAATTTTCTTCCCACTTCCAGGGTCCTTTACTGCAAATTACCAGTTAATTCTGAGAACACGCATCTGTCTACTAAAACAAAACGATGGTCTGTGATAAGTGAAGGGAATCCTACTGACTCCATTTACTTTATTTTCTTTATTTTCACAGGAAAAGAAGATTAATGACTTGTATAATCTCTATTGCAAGAATTATAGTAGAGACCTAAAAGAAATTAACAATGTTTTTGTAACCAAAATCCAAAAAAGTTCATCAACAATGCTTTTCCGAATTGGGTTTTAAAACTGATTAGCTACAAATCAAGATGATAATTATTCAGAAGTTCAAGAGTTTTGAGGAAAATAAGTAACATCTAAACTAACCAGTATGCCCCCTCAACCTGCCCCCAATCTCCTACCACCAACAAATTAGCATATACATAGAGAAGGGTAGGCCTGAAGGCATTTTCTAGAAGACTTTCTTAATTTAGCTACATACATAACTGGTTTAACTAAAAGCCTACTACATATATTCTCAAACTTTTTAAAATTATCATGGTTTAACAGCCAGTTTGCAGGCCCATAAAATAATGTTTTTTTAAAAAAGGTGAGACAAACACGAAGTACTATGCTAAACATGTCATATTCAGAGCCCAGCTTAACTCTTTCCATTTACCTCCTTCCTCTTGTAACCAGCAATGCGGCACAGAGAGGTCTGTGAAGTAACCCCGAGAACTTTGCCAAAACAAGAAGCAGAAAGGTTACCTTATTGTCAAAAAGATCAGTCCATTTAGTAGTTTCCCAAAATGTTTCTGCCAGAGAATCCAAAGGACTTTCTCCTTCTTCCTCCTTTCCTTCTGCATCAGTGGAAATGGCTCCATCTTGAGCCTGGGTGTGAAGAAGATGGTCTGCCAGGGCACAACCTTTCCTACAAAGGGCATCTACGAGGGTGGATTTCTGTTTGTCCATGTCACTGTACAGCAAATTAAAAAATATTTCAGATATCAGTAAACTGTCTTTAAAAGTAAATTCTTATCTGAACTTAAATTCATGTATTCTTTTGCTTAAGATTTATAATGCAGAAATACTGTATATCCAGGTACATATGCTTGTATTATACATCAAATAAGATGCCTTATTAATAAACATCAAATGAGCTACTATATTACACAGATAGATTAAACGAGTTAGGGTAGCTGCACCTTGTTGAAACAGAATGCCAGAAGCAACAGAGTTGAAAGGTTAATCACTATTCTAAATTCTTTTAGCTATATAACTCTTAATGAGGTCAATGTCTTCTGAGTTTTCAGATTTCTTATAGACAGCAATCATTACATATTTGTCTATGTGTATACACAGAGGTCATGTCTTAAAACTTTCAGTTCATGACTAGGACAACCAAATATAATGCTTTACTCTGAATGTGCCAGCAACTGTCTCAGCATTTTAACACGTTAATTCATTCACATTCAAACCATTCTGAGTAAGAGAGACTATTAATTACTGCCACGTTGCAAAGGAGGAAACTCAGGCCCAAAGAGACTATGCTATTTGTTCAAGGTCCTCCACTTAGGAAGTGGCAGATCCAGGATTCTAAGCTTAGCAGTAGAAATCTGTAATCTGTGCTCTTAATCACTATGGCACACTGCCTTGATCCAGGGCAGGCATCTTTGTTTTCTTCAATGCATTCCAAGTGCCTAGGATAATGCCCGGCACAGAATGGAAACTCAATAAATCATTGCTGAATGAAATACAACAACCACCTACACTCCAGGGGAAAGTGTTAGTCTCTAGAATGTATGCTTATTTGAGGCATTCTGTCCAACTCATGTCAGATACATGTGAAAAAAATGTGGACTAGAAGTACTGAGAAAATGATGATGGGGCACTTAGCTGTGGAACAAACTAACGGCTAAGAGTGACTCTGAAAGACTCAGAGTGAAATGTGTAGCATGCGAAACCTGCCGGGACTATACCATCAATAAGGATCCGCAGTAGGAAAGGCAGCCATCAGCCCAAAAACCTGACAGCTCAAGGGCTCACCCACATTAATCTGTGCACCAAAGAGTCCTGTTAATCTAAGAGGCTGCATGGCAGGGAACATGAATGCTAAGTACCACGGAAAATGCTGTTGCTGAAACACTGCCGGAGACTGGGGTATTCTCAGAGGTTCAAAGCCCATTTGATCTGGTACCTTGAAAGTGAGCAGGGAGGCAACGTGGATAGTAGAGCTGCTGAGAAATTCCTTCAGACTGGCAGAGTTCATCAAAGAGGACAATTACCAACCCCAATACATTTGCAATGTAAATGAAACTATGCCTAAAAGATCCCTCAGTGCTTCTCAGCACAGCATTTCAAAGCTTTAAGAACCAACTTTCACTCCCTTTTTGTGGAGATGTTTCTGGGTACTGCTTGTATACATTGGAATTAAGAAGAAAAGGATTTACAAGTAGACTTTTGGGGCTTCCAAGCTGTGGGGCATCTGCATGGCTTGTCATCGCCTGACCCACCCTCCTTCCCCTCCTCCACTCTTAGATGCCAAGTGCCATCCTTAAATGTCTTCTCAGCAGTCCTTTGTTTATGCCTTCCAACAACCCAAGGTGTCAGGCACAACTACTATCCTGATTTTGTGAAGCAGAAAAGGGGCTTGGAACAGCAATGGGTTGACAAGGCAGGTTTCCACACCCAGGCCAATGCTTGTAGAAGATCGATCAGGGTGGTGGGTAAAAGTTAGAGGGAAAGATGGAAACCTTCTTGGAAGGCCGGGGGGTTTTGCAAAAGCTTTGAAAGAGGATTTGGTTGAAGGCAGCCAAATTCTCTTGTCTGGAGCCTGAGAACAAAGGGCAGATAACAATGGAATGTAAAGAAACTTATCAGATAAATTTGTTTACTTCTGTCTCCAAAAACCAACCTTTGATCATTCACTCTACTTGGGGGTCAACAATGTTTATTACCCACAGATTGTGTTTGCTCCAAGCTTTTGTCATTAAATCTGTGCTAAATAAATGTGAACATCGCTGGCTTAGGGGGACTGCTATCTCTCTTCGGCCCCTAGTGCTGGCAGACCCCTAGCCCGCTCTTCACTGGATACCTGTGCCTGAGTACTCCTTTCCTTTCATCCGTCACTCAGTCAGAGTCTGCAGGACAGACTTGGCAGGTGGTGCCCCGTGTGAGGAACGCTGCAATGGATCACAATGGAACCCTCAAAAATGAAGGTGAAGAGACTGCGCAGTCAGTAAGTCACTGGTGCCCGCTTGGGATTTCGAGGGACTTGTTCAGGCTACAGTTTCATCATGGGGCAACAGTTATCAGCTCAACAGCAACAGTATATAAAACTATTGAAACAGCTGCTTAAAGCTAGTGGAGCCTCGTTTTCACAGGCTCAATTAAGGGACCTAATGCAAACTGTTGTTTCCCATAACCCATGGTTCCTGGAAGAAGGTACGCTAGACATAGAGCTCTGGGAACAAGTCGGGAGAAATCCTAAACATCATGCACAAGGGCAACAGGTCCCAGTAACATCTCTAAGGTTACAGGCCTTAGTTAGGGCTGCTTTGGTCCCACTATACACAGAAGAGCCTACAAAGGGAAGGGAGGAGGAGCCATCATCTACCTTACCACCTCCTCCTTCTCCCTCAGCCCCGCTGTTACAGGGCAAAAATAACAAAGACAGAATGGAGGTTTTGCCTGAGCTCCCTCCTCTTGGAGAAAAGACAAGGAATATGCTATAGCTATGGGACCCTGTCTTAGGCAAGTGGCATTAGAAGGGGAGCTCTTGGCCTGCCTGGTAATGCAAAATCGACAAGGCAATTAGGTGTATGAACCGTTAGTTTTAATGCTTAAAAAGACATAAGGAAAAGCATAAAAAAACAAAAACAAAAACAAAAAAACAGAGCTGCTAGCCCATTTACAAGAGGGTTGAGGTCACTCTGCAGATCTCTAATAATGTTATTAGAGATCCACTGTTACTCCTCCCCTATCCCTGACGAGGTTCTCTCAAAATCTTATTTGGGTAGAACAGTGACCTTTAAAGGGAGAGAAATTACAAACAGCCCATGAATCAGCTGAGGAACAATTAAAAGCCAGCCATATACAACCGTCAAACAGCACTTGGAATTCGCCTATTTCTGTCATTCCCAGAAAGTCTGGCAAATGGAGACTTTTGCATGACTTATGGGCTATCAATGCTAATTTGCAAGCTATGAGGCCCCTTCAACAGGGCCTCCCTTCCCCAGCGGCAATTCCTATAGATTGGCCTATAGTCTTATTGACTTTATTGACTTAAAAGACTGCTTTTATACTATTCCCCTTGCAGAACAGGACAGAGAAAAATTTGTGTTTACAATAGCAGTTATCAATAGAGGCCAGCTCGCCAATTTCATTGGAAAGTACTTCCTCAAGGAATATTGTGTCAGTATCAGGTAAATCAGGCTTTGCTCCCCAGTAGAAAAGACTTGCCTAATTGCAAGATTATTAATTTTATGGATGATATTTTACTAGCAGCTCCAACAGAGCCAGTACTTTTAAGTTTATATGCCTCTGTCGTAAAGAATACACAGTTAAGAGGTTTAATCATAGCACTTGAAAAAGTACAATTGTCTTCTCCTTGGAAATATCTTGGAAACATTCTAACTTACCGGTCAGTAAGACCTTAAAAAGTTAAATTAAATACTAACAACTTACACACCTTAAATGATTATCAGAAATTACTAGGTGATATTAACTGGCTTCGCTCCACCTTGCACATAACTACTGATACATTACAAAACCTGCTTTCTATCCTAAAGGGCAATACAGCCCTAGACTCTCCCAGGTATTTAACTCCTGCAGCAAAAAGGGAAATTGAGGAAATACAGCATGCTATTTTTCAGAGGCAACTGGATTGCACAGACCCACAATATTCAATATTCAGTTCAATTGTTTGTTTTTCCTACTAAGCATTCCCCAACAGGATTAAATAGGACAGATGTCCCCAGGGCTATGCTTCCTAAAATGGGTTTTTTGCTCACACACCGGAACTAAAACTCTATCTCCCTATATCCAACTAGTTAGTAAAGTCTATTTAGGCTGCAGATGATGCCATCAGTTGCTAGGTTATGACCTTGATGTCATCAGAATTCCTTTAAGGAAAAAGCAATTCGAGGTAGTCTTGCCCTTATCTCTAGACCTGCAAATAGTACTCTCTGATTATACAGGCCATATAGAGCATGCCCTTCCTGCTGATAAACTACTTCAGTTCTTATCTTGTACTCCTATAGTTATGCCTACAAAAGTGGTTCACCCTCACCATACCTAATGCTTTAATGCTTTTTACTGACGGCTCTGGCAAAAAATGGGAAGGTGGCTATTTGGTGGAGACTGCGCAATTCCCTCATTCGTTCTGGATTTAATAACACTCAGAGAGCTGAGGTTAGAGCCTTAATATTGGCCCTGGAGACCTTTTCTGCTCAGCCTATCAATATTGTTAGTGACTCTGTTTACTCTAGTTTATTGCAAAACCTTGAAACAGCCCTCATTAAGTCCACTCTTGAGCCCACCCTGTGTGTAGTTTTTCTTTGATCTCAGCAATTGGTGGATCAACGTACACATCCTAGTTTTATTACACACATTCGGGCCCACAGCTCACTGCCTGGCCCCCTAGCTTATGGCAATGATCAAGCAGACCTGCAGATTATGATGTCACTGCTTGACCAAGCCACCCATTCGCATCATCGTTTCCACCAAAATTGGAGAAAATTATCTAACCAATTTCAACTTACCCAAAGACTAAACACATTATCCTGCAATGCCCAAACTGCCAGCTCACAGGCACGTCTGCTCCTTTAACAGGTGTTAACCCTAAAGAACTAGATCCTAATCGTCTATGGCAAACTGATGTTACACACGTCCCTAAATTCGGAAAACTAAGATATGTACATGTATCTGTTGATACCAATTCTCACCTAATCAGCACACATGCTCTTCCTGGAAAGTCTGCCTAATATGTTATTAAACATCTTCTTTTAACTTTTGCATTTATGGAGTGGCCCACAAAAATTAAAACTGATAATGGTCCAGCTTATGCCAGCTCAACATTTCAGCAATTTTGTCACACGTGGAACATCCAATATTCCACAGGCATCCCTTACAACCCCCAAGGACAGGCCATAGTAGAACGTGTCCAATCTGCCCTTAAAAATACGCTCAGAAAACAACAACAACAACAAAGGAATATGAGTAAGGACCCTGCAACACCACTGGCACAAGCCTTATTTACCCTTACTTTGTAAATCTAAATGATAAATTTCAATCAGCTATAGAAAAGCACTTTGCTAAAACCTCTCAAGACATTAAACCCTGCAGTTTTATGGAAAGATATAAACAGTAATGTATGGTGTGGTTCAAATGAATTGTTAACGTTGGGAAGAAGATATGCTTGTGTTCACACCCCCTCAGGTCCTCTCTGGATTCCAGCATGAGGCATCAAACCATACCATAGCATGGCTAGGACCCAATCTGGTACCAGAAATGAATAAAATGACCCTGCAGGACCCATAGCCCTGGATGATGCGGCTTCTTCAGACGACACAAGCCCCGGACATTACCTGGGGGATGCTGAAGAAGAAAACTCAGGAGGCTAAGCGAATCCTGCTCTAGACATAGATGTCATTCACTCCAGATAATCTGTTCCTTGCTGTACCTTCTGCTGTACACTGCAACTCTCATAGGGTATTAAACCTTTGTATTCTCTCACTCTGCCTGCAACCCGTACCTGCTACCTCTACTGGGCTCATCTCTTAGATTTGCCTTTCTTCTGCCCTGTTACCTGGGCAGACACCACCTTCCCAGGCTCTAATAATGTAACTGCTTGGCTGGAAGGGGTTAATACACCCCCAGTGGGGTTCCTTAGTAACAGCACACATTGGACTGAGGTGCCAAGAAAAACTACACGTCACTCCTTGATTGGAAAAGCATGTTACTGATTATACTCATGTTTGTCTTATATTATTTACTAATTCTAGGAATGCAAAACTGGAATACAAGCAGTAATCACTATGCCAGACAAACTGGTTACTGCACACATCTGTACTCTTCAATCAACAAAACCCGATGCAAAAAACAGAAAAGGGGGAGATGTAGGACACCAGTCAGGGTGGTGGGTAAAAGTTAGAGGGAAAGATGCAAACTTTCTTGGAAGGTTGGGAGGTCTCACAAAAGCTTCGAAAGAGGATTTGACTGAAGGCAGCTAAATTCTCTTATCTGGAGCCAGAGAGCAAAGGGCAGATAACAAGGGAATGTAAAGGAACTTATCTAGATAACTTTGTTTACTCCTGTCTCCAAAAACCAACCTTTGATCATTTGCATGCAGGACTGCTCTCTGCTCGGGGGGTTGACAATGTTTATTACCCACAAATTGTGTTTGCTCCACGCCTTTGTCATTAAATCTCTACTAAATAAATGTGAGCATCACTGGCTTAGGGGGACTACTAACTCTCTTCGGCCCCTAGTGCTGGCAGTCCCCTACCCCGCTCTTTCACTGGATACCTGTGTCTGAGTACTCCTTTCATCCGTCGCTCGGCCAGAGTCTGCAGGGCAGACTCGGCAAATGCTGCCTGATGGATCCTGGCTGCCCAGAGAAGGGCTGGAATGATGCAGAAATCAGAAGGCAACCTGGAGGTGACATAGGTAATCTGCATTTGTCAGACCTGGGTTAAATTAGCCGTAAGAGCCCTTTCTATTTTAGCATCCTCTGATCATGTACTCTAAACGCTACATATCTAGAGTATTCCTTTCCTCTCCTTAGGTTGTGTACTGACTGGCTGAGATTGAATACCTTTTTAATACATGAGGCTTTTTCCACTCAGGAGAAAGTCAGCTTTTCTTTCTACAGGTTTTTACAATTTGAAATATTTATTTAAAAATACTTGTATTTCATTATCTCTTAATAATTTCCTATCTGGCAATTTCATCTTCTATATTAGATGGTAAGTTTCCTAAAAGTAGAGACTATTTTGTTCATTTTTTAAGTCCCAGTCAGTGATGCCTTACATGAAGTATTTGCTCAATAAATACCTTGAAATCAAATTAACAAAAAGTTAGTATCATTTTTAAGACTAGAAAATGGCATTTTATAATATTTGATGTTAGTGATTTAAGAGAAAGCAATTTTGCATGGAAATGAGAAATTAATGCTTAAGTTGGCTGCTACTTGCCCACAGATGACATCTGTAAGAAATGTTAAGTATTTCCTGATAGCATCTTGTAAAATATTTCAACTCTGAAAATTGTCTTCTGTCCAAACACAACCTGGCCAGAGTCTATTTCAGTCAGGCCAAAGCAAAGGCCTGGAGAGAAATTCTTTAATTACAAGGATAGACAAGTTGACCCAGTGTTGCTAAAAACTTAAAGCAGCTCCACTCTCAGCATTATTACAAAGTTTTATGGCTTCTTTCTAGTTTTATCCCGGCTTATTTCCAATAGCCATGACAGTCAGTGTCTAGTAATCTCCAAAGAGTAGAAATTAAAAAAAAAAAAAAAAAAAAAAAAACGAGATTAAAAACAGTGATTAAAAAAGACCAATAACAAAATAAAACTAATTTTGTATTAGTTTATGGCTCACTGTAATCCGAGATTGAGTTTCCTCTGTGGATCGTAAAATTGAGAAAACCATATGTGTTATTTCATGTAATATCTGAGTTTGAGAAAATCGTATTATTTTCACAAAGTATAAAAAATAACAAAAGCTAGAAAGTATATGGGATAGTTAATGGCAGGGGCTGCAGAGAGCTCAAGGAAGACTCAAAATGGGCCATTCCTTTTTAGCAACTGGTTATCACTGGTGATCTGCAGAAGACAGTTTTAAAGTGACCAAGGCCAGCCTCCTCTTATAATAAGATGAACAATGATCACCCTGAGACAGAAAGGAACACAATGAGGATGTGTGGGAGGCAGATGATGCTCCTTTTTCTGTGAGATAATAATGAGTTATGTTAACCTTCTCAAGAAGGCAGTAAGAATATACAGAGAAAAGAAAGGGCATGGGCTGTGGAGGCAGACCCTGATTTGACTATGTGCTTTCCAACATCCTAGCAGTGGCAACTGGGCCAAGTCATCTAACCCCTCTGAACTTCAGTTTTCTCTTCCTTAAAAGGGGGATACAAAGGCCTCTGCCTTTCATGTTGTTTGGAAGACTAAATTTAAATAAAACAATGTATTTAAAATGCCCTCAATAGTCCCTTGTATATAATCGGCACTTAATAGATGGCGGCTGTATTTTCTATTATTAACAACAACAACAAAATGGCAATGGTTTGAGACTATTCTTTTGAAAAATAAGAAAAGGTAATAACAGTGGCCAAAGAACTAATTTTAAATACATTCTATCCCACTTGCAAATTATTGCTTGTAAGATTCGTAAGATCCTATAGTGTCAATATAAATGATATAATGGAAAGAATTCTAGCAGTTTAGACTCCAACTATTTTATGTAGAAAAAAATACTAAAACTGATAAAATTTTTAAGGAAAATTTAGTATTTTCAGGCAGCCTGAATAGTTTTGGTTAATTAGTTATAATAACCACAAAAGAATCAGGATATTTCTACTAGTTAACGATCTTGTTATGTTGAAAATGAACCAAAGTGATAAACAAGTAACTGACATTGGAAGAGCTACCATGAGGTGATGGTTTAAGAGTTCATGGAAGGGTGAAAGTGACCAAATGGTAGCTTGGTTCAGAGTCACTGGACCATTATATCAACATATGGAAATCACACTCCTGCATGGAAGGAACCATACCAACCACTCATAAACCCAGGGAAGCTTCTCTATTTACACACAGCATTAGGTTTTCTAAAGGCAAAACTCTAAATTCTTTCCTTCTATTCTCCCTAAGTAATACTATAAAGCCAGTTTCATAAAAGTTGCCAGATAGTTTTACCTAATTTTATTTTTTATCATTTATTTCACTACAAACCAAATATTGGGTTTTTCATGTTATTGGACAATAAACATTTTAAAAATTAATTTTACAGTGTTAATTTTTGTCTTCCTGATATGGTCCAATTCACATAAACCCTCTCAAGTGGTTGGACTGCTTGATCACAGATACTCATATCTCTCCACCTTGACAGTACTTAATAGCAGAGAAGGCAAACTACTTTTCTTGGGCTTTTAAAAAGATTGGACAAAATTATTTTAAAATTTCTAAGGAGAGAGTATCCAAATAGTGATAATTCCCATTATAAGGATATAACAAACATCAGAAAAGCAATATTCTCTATATTATTAGTCCCTACTTTTAAAACAAGTTAACTAAGAAATGAGATGCAAGAAAGATTATTTACTGGTTAGGTACTTTTTTATAGTAGCTGCATCAGGCCTGGGATCAGTCTTCATCGCAATATAAACTGCTAGGGCTGTTTGATCTATATGAGAAATAACAGCATTTGCCGCGTCAACAATTTCATTAAGTCTTTTCATTCGTTCCTGGAGATGAAAAAAGAAGTAATAAAAAATAGGTACATCAATCAGCATATGAAAGAAATTACACTTCTGCTGTCTCAACCATGAGAGCTACAACTGCAATGTGAGTAAACTACATAATTGAACCCAGGGGGCTCCATGCTCTCTCCTAATGTAATTTTTCTAATTGCTGATATCTATAAAACTTGAGCTCAGATGTATAATAAAAATACCTTGTTTACATTCCCTGCTGGAGTACAATGGTAAAAGTAAGCAAAATATAAACTTCATAAAAATGTAAAGTTTTCTTTTTTTTTTTAACAAAGGTAACTCCTTTTCTGTATTTCTTAAGATTCTAGAAATGTGATTGGCTATTGTTATTACTCTAGTTGCACACTACCTGAAAACAGGGAGGAAAAAAAAAAAAAAGCCCTAGCTGATGAAACCAGTTCTTTCTGATCCATCATCAAAAACACAAAGATGACAGTAAACATTATAATCAACAGTCTAACTGTGATTACCATGATGTTCCCAACAATTTGCCTCTTTCTTGTTAAAGTCTTTTAAGAAATCTCCTTTAAACACCCTTTGGTTCACTCTGAACCCTTGATGATTTTTATCTTGATTAGGACAGCACTTTTCCACTGCTTTGATGACTAATGAGAACTGGTTCATCTCATCACAGGCTAGAACTACAGCCAACTCTCACAAATGGGAATCATTAACAAAGTTAATGCAAAGTAGGAATTCTTTCAGCGAAGGTGTTCAGATTTCCACCTGGCCAGGATTACTACCTTCTGCCCCTTACCCTTTAGGTTAAGGTAATGAAAACAGTCCTTAGGGTATCTTCTCTATTACTAATCTCACTGACCAAGCATGAGCAAGAATCCTAAACTAAACTCAGAGTAGTGGCTAGGTCTTATCATAACCTTCATGAAAACAGCTTAATACAACATTCAATTTGAGAAAACACGTTTTAGTTAGCAAGAACAAAAGAGAAAGATAATAATGCACTTTTACTCAAAACACAAACCTTATCTAATTACAAACAAAATAAGATGTATTAGAATGAACATGTCTAACCTTTTCAGCATCCAATTGATGAAGTCGAGCAACGTACAGAGGAAGATAATTAGGATATGTTTCTTTCAATTCGTTATAAATGTCACTAGAATCCAGCCTAAGTATGTAAGAAGGAGATAAATATTTACTTTTTCTTTTAAAAAGAGTATTTCTGTCTTCTCTATTATTTAACATTACTTGGAAGTTTAAGCCAATAAAATAAGACATTAATCTGAAATGTATAGTCATTGACAAGGATTATCATTATTGGCAGGTAGTATAAATGGTTAACTAGAAAACAAAATAAATCAAACTGGGCTGCGTGCAGTGGCTCACAAGGTCAAGAGATCAAGACCATCCTGGCCAACATGGTGAAACCCCATCTCTACTAAAAACACAAAAATTAGCTGGGAGTGGTGGCACACGCCTGTAGTCCCAGCTACTCGAGAGGCTGAGGCAGAAGAATCACTTGAACCTGGGAGGCGGAGGTTGCGGTGAGCTGAGATTGAGCCACTGCACTCCAGCTTGGTGACAGAGTGAGATTCCATCTCAAAGAAAACAAAAACAAAAAATAAAATAAATAAAAACTGAAAATTATTTCAATTAAGAGTTCAATAAGATATCCAAATAAAAATATGCATCAATAGCTTTCTTACATACCAGCTATTATATTTATTTAAAAGGAAGAAAAGCACATTCACAAATAGCTAGAAAGATGAAAAGATTTAAAAATGTCTAAGATCTATTAAACTCTTCTGAAAATTCTAAAAAAAATAAAAATTTAAACTTTTCTGAAAATTCTAAAGTCTTGAATGAATACAGTTATTCTACATTCCCTGATGCAGAGGCTGAATAACATTCTCAATTCTACCTGATTATATGTATCAGGATAAAAACAAATTAACATACAAATGGTAAGTAACTAGCACCAGAAGTGGGTAACTTACATTAAAGTCACTTACTATATTAACAAAACTCCATAGTAGCATAAAAATAAGGTTGACTGGGATTTTGATACTCTAACTAACTTTCTATGAAAATAAATTTAACTTGTAGACAACAAAATTTACACTAATTCTTAGTACAAAAAAAATTAAGTCCTGTTTTTCTCTTTTCCCTAACAATTACACAAGGGCAAAATCAACACTTTCATTTTACATGTTAAAACTACTGCACCTTAATTATAAATTTTTTTTTTTCCAAAAAACGTTCTAAGGTTTTTTAAGTTTTGTAAGGGAATGGTAATAATTTTTTGCTGTTTTCTTCTAAAACACCTATTAGGTAAACCTTTTCAATTTTTTCTCCATACAATTTTCCCATTTTAAGTGTAAATTTCAATGTTTTCCAGCATAGTAACAGATATATGCAACTATCACAACAGTCAACTTTAAAATATTTTTCATCAATACAAAAAGAAATTGCCATACCCTTTAGCTATCAGATCTCCCCAGCCTCCCCAGCACTAAGCAACCACTAATCTACTTTCTGTCTCTATAGAAAATTTCCTCATTCCGGACATTTAATATGAATAGAATCATATTAATACAAGGTCTTTTGTGACTGGCTACTACCACTTAACATACTATTTTCAAGGTTCATTCATGTTGGAGCCTGTATTAATCCTATTCATGGCTGAAGAGGAGTCCCCTGTATGGATACATCACATTTTGTTTGTCCATTCATCAGCTGATGGATATTCCACCTTTTGGCCATTATGAATAATGCTGCTATAAACTGTCATGAACATGTTTTTGTGTGAATATAGGTTTTTATTTTCCTTAGGTATATACCTGGGAGTGGAACTGCTGGGCCATATGGAAACTAAGCTTAATCATTTGAAGAGCAGTCAGATTGCTTTCCAAAAAGTCTGCATCATTTTTGTATTCTTTACCATCAATGTCTGAGGATTCTGCCTTGTCCACATACTTGCCAAAACTCATCATCTGACTTTGTGATTCTAGCCATCCTAGTGTGAAGTTCTATTTCATTGTGATTTTTATGGGCGTTTCCCTGAAGACTACTGATTTTGAGCATCTTTTCATGCACTTACCGGTCATTTGTATATCTTTATAGAAATATCTATTCAGATTCTTCACCCATTTAAAAAATTGGGCCATTTGCCTTTGTATTATGAAATTGTAGGAATTACTTATGTATTCTGGGGGCTGGGTGTGGAGGTGGCTCATGCCTGTAACCCCAACACTATGGGAAGCTGAAGCAGGAGGATTACTTGAGGCCAGGAGTTCGACTAGCTTGGGCCACACAGTGAGATTCCATCCCTTAAAAAAATTAGCTGGGCGTGGTGGCGTGCACTTGTAGTCCTAGCTATTTGGGAGGCTGAAGTGGGAAGATCCCTTGAGCCCAGGGGTTCAAGGCTGCAGTGAGTTATGATCATGCCACTGCAGTCCAGCCTGGGTGGCAGAGTGAGAGAGACCCTGCCTCAAAATATTAAAAAAAAAAAGGTCAGCATTCTTTACATATTCTGCATACAAGCTCCTTAAAAATATATAACTTGCAAATAGGCCTTTTTTTGCATTTTCTTGATGCTATGCTTTGAAGCACAAAAGCTTTTAATCTTGATTAAGTCCAAATTATCTATTTTTTTCTTATGTTACTTATGCTTTTGGTATCTTTAAAAATTGTTTGCCAAATGTAAGGTCATGAAAGTTTACCACTATGTCCTCATTGAGGAGTTTTATAGTTTCAGCTCTCTGATACATTTTGAGTTAACTTGTATACATGATGTGAGGCAAGGGTCCAACTTCATTCTTTTCACATATGGCTATCCAATCCCAGCATCCTTTGCTGAAAATACTATCCTTTCCTCATTAAATGGTCTTTGCATCAGCACCCTTGCCAAAAATAAAAATCAGCTGACCATAGACACATGGTTTTATTTCTGGACTCTTAATTCTATTCCATTAATCTATATATGTCTTACCCTTGTGCCAGTATAACACTGTCTTGTTTACTGTTGCTTTGTATTTAAGTTTTGGAATCAGGAAGTGTGAGCCCAACTTTGTTCTTAATTTTCAAGATTGTTTGGCTATTCTGAGTCTCAGGGAATCACATATGACTTTTAGAATCAGCTTGTTAATTTCTATAAGAAGTCTTCAAGGATTCTGATGGGAATTCAACTGAATCGTTCGATCAATATGAAGAGTAGTGTAATGATATTAAGTCTACTAGTCCACAGACATGGAATACCTTTTCCATTTACTCAGGTCTTTTAAATTTCTTTCAACAATGTTTTATAGTTTTGATGTGTAATTCTTACATCTCTTTTGCTAAACATATTCCGACACATTTTATTTTTTTCAATGTTATTGTAAATGGGATTCTCTTAATTTCCTGTTAACTTTAAATTATTGATATATTTGGACTTAGGTCTTTGATTTGATTTTTTGCTTTTGACGTATCCTATGTCTTTTTTTTGTTCCACTGTTCCTCCTTTACAGCTTTCTTTTGTATTAAGTGAATATTTTTAAATGAACATTTAAATTTATTTAATGATTTTTTTCAGTTTATTTTTAGTTTTCCTTAGTGGTTGCTCTAAGGCTTACCATATACATCTTAACTTATAAGAATCAGCTTCAGATTTTTCCTAGCTTAATTTCAGTGAGATATAGAAATGTTATCCATTTATAGCTCTACTCCCGTCTCCTTCCTTGTGTAGTAGTATTCTATCTGTTGTATCTATTACTGTTATACACCAATCAATTGTTATAATAATTACTTTACTATCTGCAGTCATTTCTTTAGCCCAATACAGTTTTGCTCCTTTGTGCTATCAGTAAATATATATTACAGACTATTACGTTTAAATATTACATAGGCCTAATATATACACAACATTCAGAGAAGAGCTTTTTAAATTAGTTAACAGGAAAAAAAGGAGAACTTCATGCTTTTATAATTCCATAATAATTAACTTTACCAGCATTTCTTTCCCCACTCTCACCGATGTAGATTCAAATTACTGCCTGAGATCACCTGCTTTCAGGTTGAAGAACCTCTTTTAGTACTTCTTATAAGGTGGGTTTGCTAGCAACAAATTCTCCGGTTTACCTGGGAGTTTTTTATTTCATTTTCATTTTTAAAGGATAGTTTTGCTGGATATAGGATTATTGGTTGAGACTTTGAGCACTCAGAATCCCACTGCTATCTGACCTCTAGTGTTTCTGCTCAGAAGTCAGTTGTTAACCTTACTAGTATTTCTTTATAAGTGATGAGGAGTTTTGTCTTGCTCCTTTCAAGATCTTCTCCTTATCTTTGACTTTCAGTATTTTTAACACGCTATGTCTATTTGTGGATTTCTTTCCATTTACTTTGAGTTCATTGAGTTCCCTGGATATGTAGGTTAATATCTTTCAATAAATATGGGGTGTTTCCAGCCATTATTTCACTGGATATATTTTTGCTTTCTCTCTGTTCTCCTGGTACTCCTGTTCCATGGATTTTGGTGCACTAATGGTATCCCACATTTCTCTGAGGCTCTGCTCTGTTCATTTTTTTTCATTCCTTTTTTCCCCATTTTGGAGAGAACCCTTAGGTACATGGACTTCTCTATCTTCTGTTGCAAATGAAGTCAATTCCTTCAGGAAGAAATTAGGAGCTGTCAGTTTTATGAACTCCTGAGGCCCCACTGGCAAAATCACTAAGCCCAAGCTCTGGAACAGGGAGTGGAAGAATGGCATGTTTTTCTTTGAGTCACACGCCCACTTAAGGAGCTTAGCACTCTCCTGTGGTCTTCTCAGCTTGCCTCGTGTGCTATGGAACCACAGCCTCCTGGATATTAGGGCCCCAGTGTTCCCAACAGTACTTCACAAGTAAGGGTTAGCAGAAGAAGAGAGTCCCCACCTTTTGACAGCACTCAGCAGGAACTGAGCCGCTGCAACTGGCAGTGGGTCAGGATGAGAAATGATGACATCCTGCTTCTCCAAGGAGGAAAGCCTTTCCTCCCCCAGGAGCTGGAGCTCCTGAAGGCAAGATCGGAAGTAAAGTTTCTGGCTCACTGAACTGCGAGAGGAAAGGGAGGCAGTGGTCTTGGTTCAAATATCACAGACTCTTGCTTTTCTTAACCAATTTTTGTAGGTATTTTTGAATAGATGTTTCTTCATTTGCTGTATGTCCTTTGGACCATTTCCAGGGGCTTTTAAAAGTTGTTTTGTTTTGTTTTTAAATAATTTTCACTAGTTTTACTGGGGACCAGCATCATGGGTCTCCTCAGGCTGTCATGCCAGAAGACAATCTCTGCAATTTCACTTTTGAAGAATTTATATTTTATTGTCAACTGTTTACGACATCCTAAAATCAGGCAGAGACAGACCTGAAGACTTTGACTTCCAGTGGAGATACAACGTAGTTTTAAGTGGGAAAGGTATATTTGCATGTGAACTGACATTACAATGGTTCAATCTCTGGGAAATATTTTCACATCATGATGACTTCTATTCCCTCTAAAACCATGTAACTGCAAGGATGCATACATAATCAGCTAAAGAGGATTCCCATAAAATACCAGCAGTAAAAGAAATATTGCACAACAGATGGAAAAAGCAACTGATTTGACTATATAGAATAAATTTCAAGTAGAAAGTAAGCCCAAAGTCAAAGAGTAAACTAGAGTAAAATCTGTGGCAAGTGCAGAAAAGCATTAATATCTTTTATGTAAAAAGTTTTAACCAACCAGAAACATCTAATGTCTCAACAGGAAAAAAAGGTGAAGAATACGCTCAACTCTCAGAAGCTACACTAATAATGAATGATACCATCTAAAAAGCTCTCCTTTAATAATAACTAGAGATGTAATTTAAGACAGCAGTAATGGCCCGCTTTTGCACTGTGTAGTAGCACACATACATGGCTAGATGAGTGTAAATTATTACACTCATCTCAGAAGGCAATCTGGCAAAATATAGCAAGACGATTTTTACTTTTAAGATGCCACATGATGGAAATTTTAAAAAATCACCTTTATGTATAAAAATGTTTATCACAGCATCAGGAAGAAAAGCTATAAATATATATATGCAAAATAAAATGTTTAAATACATTATGCTGCATCCATAGAACCATATACAACACAGACATTACAAATGGTATTTCACAGGGCTGTTAAATCATAATAAAAAAGTAACTGAAAAATGGAAACTAATTTTATCCACACTGCTACATGTACAAACACAGAAGAAAAAAATAATATGAGGACAATGACTATTTATGAATTGTGGGCAAAAGTGATTTTTCTTTTTTATACTTTCCAATATAATTATCTTCCAAGAACAAATTAGAGTGATTAAAATAAAAATTAAAACATTTAATCACAAAATTACAAATTTATAATTTAAATAAATTACACATTTATATAAAAAGAGGAAAATTTAAAAGCACCTATAATCCTACCATCTGCTATTAACATTTTAAAATACGGTCTATGTATATATACACAATATTGTTATAGTTGAGAAAACAGAACTAAACATTTAAAGAATTAAAATACATTTAAAAACCTACTTTGTCATCCACTGAATTTTAAGATCTCGTAATGCTTCAGTAAACTCTTCTTTCAAATCTTTCTCTTTTTCTGAATCTTTTTCCTTATCTTTGCTGCCGTTCTTAGTCTTTGTTGGTGGAGGTATTAAGTAGTAATGAACAGGGATTACATCCTACGAATGTGGAGAGAGATTCTTAGATTAATATGCTTAATTTTACATATGTCAAAATCATCTTCAATAGCTACATGTCATGTAACATGGGCTGCACCTGAGTAGTACTACACTGTATTCTAGATTCTAAGGGTCACAATACACCAAAAATTCCAATCTCTGGTCACAGTAATTTTCTCACAAACTGATGCTGAGTACTGATACTTCAAATATCTCCTTTAAAATAAAAGAGAGAAGAACCCACTTTTCTCCATTTGAGTATATTTGGTATTCTTGGCTTTACTTGGCAGACAGATGACAAAAGTACACTAACCTTTCACATTTTAAATCTGAGAAGAGGATGAAATAAGTCCAAAGTAAAAAAAGATCCTCTAAGTAAATTTAAGGGGACATTTACACCTTCATTAAACCAACAGGACTTACTGAGTCCCCGCGACGTGCCAGGTAATGCTCGAATAGGTAAAGAACACACCAGATGCTGACATCTGATACGAAGAAAACAAAACAGAATAAAAGGATAGAGTGACTGTCAGGTAACAAGGGGGAGCCGATGTACACAAAGTGGCTACGGAAAGCCACTCTGAAGAGGTAATATCTTATGCAAACGACCCTAAATGAACAAGGAGAAGATGAGCAAGTGTAAAGACCTGAGCTGGGTATAAAGCAAGCACAGCTGTATCTTCTGAGAAAGCAGGCGGCAGCCAACTTAAGTAGGGCTTGAGAGAATATGGTTTAAAAAAGAAAAGAAAAAATACTATATATAGTATTCTAAGCGCACTAAGAAGCACACCAGAAGAGTTTTACAAAAGACAGTGACATGATTAAAGATTTCTGCTTTTTGTTTAATGACTCTAGTTCCTGTATGGATGAAAATTTTGGTTTGTGTTCTATTTGGAAAATAGATTATAGAGGGTAAACGTGGAGGCAGGAAAACAACAAGTTAGGAAACAAACCTAGGAAACCCTACGCTGCGCCTTAGACTAAAAACAAAATTGGAGAAAATGAACAGATTTAAAGGTAGAACCAATGCGTTTGCCGACAATGCTGAAAAATATGTAGATGAATAAGATTAGGGATGGAGAATGGAAAAAGCAGCTCTGTGAGTGAGAAAGGGAAAACAAAAAGCACCTGGGATCATGGAAGCCTTGAGGAAAACAGCAAGAAGGAAAATGATCAACTGCCCACCTAGCTGAGAGGCAGTGTACGATGAAGTAGGAACTGAAAACCTGGCAGCACAGAGCCTGCTGACCCCCCTGGACAAGAACAGTGTCAGGGGACAGTGGAACAGTCCAGACCAGAGAAGACAGAGATGAAAAGAGAATGGAAGTCAATACGTCTGTGGGTCTTTTGAGAAGTTTTGCTTTGAAGACAGCAGCAGAGAAATGGAGAGTAACTGTATTTATTTTATTCACAGATAAATCTTGACTTGTGAAAGGTAAAGCATTATTTGGGAAATGAAATCACATGCTATATCTGCTAGATTTGTTTTTGGCACAATAACTGGGTGTCCTTAATTAAGCCATTATTTATTAAGTCAGTTCCTCAATTTCTATCTTTGGGTTTGTATTTAAAATGGTGCTAAATTAAAATACTATATTCATTTTAATTAACAAAGTTCATAAAATTGAAACAAATGTTACCAAAAAGACATTCACTGAAAAAGCTTTACTCTGGTTGAGTAAAAAAATAATATTGCAAGTCCCCACCTCCCTGTATATAGGATGTTTAGGAGCATATACTACACAAATATTCCCATTTTAACAATTTTCACAAACACAATTTCAGGGTATAAAATGATGTAACAGTAAACCAGGAACTATGGTTGTAGTTCTAATAGTATTCCAACACAAAATAATAACTGCTATCTCCACACTGATTCATTTAAAGCACAGAAAACCACTTTGACGTCAGATATAACCATATAAATCCATTCGTAGCCACTGGCTGTCATTCTCCCTCTGAGGTCAGGGAGCCAGAACCTGTAAACAAAGTCCTTATGTGAAACATGAGACTGGGAAAAGGAAACAGGTCTACTGCTTGGGCTAGCTCTTTCAGGACCCAGCTGCCTGTCCTTCTCCTCTCCTTCTCAAGGTTCACTCTCTGGGCGGGCACTGCCCTGAGCAAAGCCAAGGTAAGCGCAAAATCTGAGCTGATCTTCTACCAGCAAGTTCTTATGAAAACAGACTGCATCCGTGTCATCAGTACAGTAAAGACAACACATCTAGGAATTGAAGGGGCTAAGTGGCCTCCAATATTTACTTTCTGTTAATATAGCTCCATTTTCCATGGAATTGAGCTTCTCTGCCACCCAGTGTGCTAGAATGAGCGGTCTCCAGTCTTTCTCCCTGAGCTTCCCGCACCTCCTCGCGGTATCAGGGAGAGAGGTCTGCTGCTCTTAGGGAGGCAGCCTGTATGTTGTGAGGCACTTCCTCCTCAGACTCAGAGATATGTGCTATTGTTTTAGTACAGAAGAGAGAAAAGAGAATTGAATTTAAAATGAGCCATCTTTAAAATTAATTTAGGATTTACAATGAACTCTAACAAAGACCTATCAAAAGTAGGAAAAAAGATATCCTAGCAACCTTAAACTATCATTAAAAGCAAAAAAGAGACAAAGAAAGTTTATGATGAATTATCTCACGGAAACAAAAACCAAGGTTTTGTAATCAGCATTTTACGTATTAAATATATCAAATTAACTATAAAAGTTAGTGTAATCCTACAAGATGTTTCAGGACAGGGAATTTTTTTATTAGTAAAAATTATAAACCTGGTAGTTTTAATTTCTAATCAAAAGAAAAATGGCGCTATTTGTCACTTGCTGTATCACAATAATTTCTTCTTTGTGCCAATATTAATATTTTTATGACAATTCTCAAGGGGTTAACATAGTATCAATTTAATAGAAATAATTTTGTACCTTTAATCTTGAGAAATCTTGATTATGGTTTAAAGAGACAGTCAAGAAGAATCTTCAGAGCAGAAATGCTATGAAGATTTCTCTACAGTACATATTTAATGGTTACGTTTAGAAAAAAAGCATTCCAGCTACTCACGAAGTATTTCAACAGTGTTCAAACTGAACAGTGTTATTTAGAAAGTCAAACTCACCTGCCAAACCAATAACTACTCTCTGGGCAACACAATGCACTGTAAGTTAAACTGTTGTTCCAAATAGCAATTTCTTTAGTTCTTTAAATTATTAGTAACTGAATATTCAAAATTTTAAAAGCTTCACATAAACCATTTTAAAGATGTATATCATATTTGAGTGCTATTTATGATCTGTTAAAAGTGACAATATTCAGGCTGGGTGCAGTGGCTCATGTCTGTAATTCCAGCACTTTGGGAGGCTGAGCCAGTAGGATTGTCTGAGGCCAGGAGTTTTAGACCACCTTGGGCAATAAGACCTCTCTCTACGAAAAGTAAAACTTAGCCAGGCATAGTGGCACATGCCTGTAGTCCCAGTCACTCCAGGGAGGCTGAGGTGGGAAGATCGCTTGAGCCCAGGAGCTGGAGGCAACAGTGAGCTACGATTGTGCCACTGTAATCTAGCCTGGAGTGTAGAGTGAGACTCTTTAAAAAAAAAAAAAAAAGTATATTATTGCATTTTACAAGGAATTTTAAAAAGGGTGACATACTTTTTCAAATCAAGTCACTGAAACCCAGAGAAAAAATCTATTAAGAATTATATACAAAATGCTATTTATCTTCATCAACCGGGAATTATACATGTATTTTTTTCTTCGTAATGTGACTGTAAAACTGTAATACTAATTATTTCTAAAATAAGAGCTTTATTGTGTACTTGCATTGAAGACAGAAAGGAAGAAGCAGAGATAACTCTAGCTGCTAAGTTCTTCAAATGAAGCTTTACTAATCATCAAGTAAATGCCTTTCTATTCATTCAATGTTTTCCTAACTATACAACCTAATTCAGACAAAATCTACCAAAACTTGCGAAAGGTCAACTAAAATAAGAAAAATAATTGCTATGGCTTTCGTGGTAAGTGCCTTCTATTTTTAATAGATTCCTAGAGTATCTTTTCCTTGTTCTCTAAAGCAGTGACTTGCAAACTATTCTCACAATGTCCCAAAGATATACACATTAATACATAAAATGAAATTACAATTTTATGAGTCTGATGAACTGACATTTCCTGTTTTTAAAACAATGTTGTTTTTATCCCATTACACGGCCCCCAAATCGGTCAAGACACCCAGGTGAGAAATACTGATCTTTAGATCTTTCTCCAGAAAGATGATTCCTAGTTATCTGTATTTTGTTTGGACAAATTATTTACTATTATGTAATAATATGGACATTTCAGAAGACATCTTAATAAAGGAATTTAAGCTGTTTACAGAATGGTGATTCCCCAGTTCCATATCACTATGAAATAAGAAATATAAAGTTATCTTTTGTTTATACATTAGGACATTACTGATTTTCCCACTGTAAATCTTTCTGTTTAAAAGGAAATCATGAAAATGCTGAATGATGTAGCAGGTCTTCACCAGAAAGCGTATTAAATATGCAGTCCCTTTCATACACACACACACACACACATATATATTTGTTTGTTTTGAGACAGGGTCTCACTCTGTGGCCCAGACTGAAGTGCAGTGGTGCAATCTCAGCTCACTGCAGCCTCCGCCTCCCAGGCTCAAGCGATCTTTCCACCTCAGCCTCCCATAGAGTAGCTGGGACTGTAACTGTGTGCCACCACACCTGGCTAATTTTTATATTTTTTTGTAGAGATAGGGTTTCACCATGTTGCCCAGGCTGGTTTCAAACCCCTGAGCTCAAGGGATCTGCCCAACTTGGCCTCCCAAAGTGCTGGAATTATAGGCATAAGTCACTGTGCCTGGCCCTAAAATATATTTTTAGCAGAAATTTTCTTTTCTGAGTTAAATCTGGCCCCAGTAGTAAATCAAAGATTGCTTAATATGCTGCAGAGAGGCTGATCAGACCACTTAGTAGCGATGGCCTTAAACTCTGTGGTCTTAGCGTAAGCTTTAATTGTCAGTGAACAGTCCTTATTTCTGTTCCTGCTACGTCCATCGCTCTTTCTTGTTTCTGTTCTTTCAGAACCAGAATTGATACAAGAGCAGGGAATAAAGTTCACTTTAAAAAGCTGCAACATTTTATTAATCAAATCACCCAATTTAAAAGCGCTTTTAGACTTTAAAAAAATAATTAAGCGCTTTAGCTTATATGGCTAAAAAAAAAAAACTATCACATCCATCTCTCTGTAAAATTGTAAATATGAAAAATTTCAAATATTGTTACTTGTTATCATATCTGTAGCAAGAAATGAATAGCATTAAAATGTCTGTATACACAGAGAAAATGAGTCTTCCAGGAATTTATGGTGGGGAAAAAAAAACCCTTTAGAAAAGCAGTATGTCAACAATGCTTGTAAGTAGAGCTAAGAGCACTATACTTCAGAATGCAAAGAAAGGAAACTAAGGGAGACTTATTTAAAAAAAAAAAGGTTTATAATAGTGACAGAAAAAAGTTTAATATGCAAATAAGGCTTTAAGACATCTTTTTTAAGAACTGACAATCAGTACCTTTTTAAATTTTCCTTGTCGTTTTGCTGCAGACTGCCCCTGGGAGTTAGAACGACATTCTGTAAGAAAACATGCATAATCTACACAGGATGGAGACAGAACCTCTGTCTAATTGTCTTTCAGTTTATGTTCCACCTGTGTCACACCACTTAGAAGGCTCAGGTCTGTGATCAAGATGGCACGCTTTTAAAGAAAGCAACATTGCCACTTTCATTTCTTAAATGAGAAAAAGTACTCAAATATGTTATTACTCAGAGTACCTGTCAACTTCTTATTGAAAAATTTAGTAGATCAAAATCCATTACTTATGAAAGCATTTCTTAAAATAGTAAATTTAGTTGATGATCTAATCTGATTAAAGGGTACCACAACAACCCCACAGCCTATGCATTCCTATAAAAAGCAACAAAGTTACTGTGAAAGTCAAAGTGAAGTAAAAGTTACCTTCCCAACTACCAAAAAACAAGAAATGCTAAACCACTGAGAAAAGATTACATAAACAATGTGATGGAAGTTACTATGAACTCAACAGCTTTAAGTTACCGCTTTCTCCCAGGAAAGTCTCCCTTGATAAAGAGCTACCATTGTTAACACCACATATTTGTAATTTAATTTCACAATTGTCTCCTAAAACAATATAGCTGGGAAGTAGTAACTATTTCTGAATTGCTAAAAGCCCATTATTTTACTAATAATGCTTTTCTGTTATACTCTTCACAAGTAAACAGACTCTTCAGAAGTGTCATCTGTCATCTGAACGAAAATTCAGAGCTGAAGCCCAACAGCTGAAGCCCAATAGCTGAAGTAGCTATGCTTCCTGTGAAATGAAATCTACAAAAAAGACTACCAGGGTTTCTTAAATCAGTGCATTATTAATTGCAAATCATTAACTATTGATTTACTTCAAATTATACTAAAGTATGTATGTATAAACAGTATAAACTGAAACGAGACCCAAGAAATGTCAGGGTAGGCAACTTTTTCTAAGCACAAACTTCCCCAATTATGCTTCAATGACAGTAAATAAATGGCCTTTGATTCAATACTGACAATAAATATATATAATTCTTAAGATATATGAGATCTACTCATTCTGATAACAGCATTTATGTAGCAGGCTTAGCTCTGTAAGAAGTAATAGTAAAGAGAGATACAAAACTGTTAAGAATGACAACTTTTACTGGCATTGAGCTAAAACGATTTTTATGACAAAAGGTGATAGATCTATATAAACACCATTCTCATAATACATTTTTAATGAAAACACAGAAGGAAAAAACAAAAACAGGTAGGTACTTGTAAAATTGTAACATTTATCTCTAAACAACAATAAGAAACATATTTCTAACAAAAAGCATCATTTTGAAATTAAAAAGCAATACCAAAAGAAGTATCTCATATTTTCCTACTTAACCATGTGAAATTCCAATGAGAAAGGTCTGTAGAAGTGTGAAGAAACATGTTTTAGAGTAATAATTGTTCTGACTACTTTTTAAAAGCACCCCAAGATAATCTGATTTATTCCTATGTCCATAATCTTATATTGGTTAAATTTCTATAACATGTTCTAATCTTAAACATCATATTTTTTAAAGCCAATTTTGATTTGTATTTATGTGTTTCACGGGAAGTTCAAGTGTATTAGCCACAGGAGGTAAGACAAGTTCAGGGCCTGAGTACTGCCGGCTTGTGAAAAAGAAGCCTAAATATTTCAAAAGTAGTATACATTTTAAAAGACAACTAAATATTAACTGACCTTCACTAGTAACCTGGGAAAAAAGGATTAAATTTTTTTTCCCAAGAGTACCTTCTCTTTTACCCATTCTGAAATGTAGAATTAATTTTTATCTTTAAAGAAATGGAAATTTTGTAATAGGTAATTTCAGTGTTTAAAAAACTAATACTTACAGCTTTCTTTCCTAGTTCAGTCTTTGACAATGTTAAGGATCCTGCAAGATAGCATCCAGGTCCTGCCCCTTTAGGTATTCTAAACAAGAGAATTCAAAGGGAAAAAAAGCAACAAAAGAGAAAGTTTCACAAAGACAAGTAAGGGGAAAAACATGAAAACAATTCCACATTGAATTTTCATTCCCATAGCTAAGACTTCAAAAATCAAAGGAAGAAATGACTTCAGTCAAAAAAAAAAAAAAAAGACAACATACTCCAAATTTAGCCTAGATGTCATAAACTTACATTAAAAGGACTACAGTGTATAAGATGGGCAGTAAGTATAAGCAATGTTATCACTTACTTATCGTCAGGTAAGGAAGTAACAAAGAATGGCTGGTTATATTTGGGTGGTAATGTCAAGTTGCTCGATTTCTTCTTCCCTAGAAGTGCAAAACTATGATTTTCATGAATATCTAAGCTCAAGGTATTAGACAATCTATGAGAAACAATAAATGGAAGGTCTTTAAGGCGTTCCAAATCACTGATTTGCTCATGGCGAATTTGCAGTCGAATTGTATAATCTCCTTTCTCCAGTTTCAAAGAATACTAAAAAAGAAAAACAACATTTGGGAAAAGTTAAGTTTAACCAAGTCAATGGAAATCACTGAAAGAGGATACAGTGAAAGTTGCCATTCACAGACTTGCTTATAATATGTGAGGTACAGTGCAAGGCACTATCCAGACTTTCATATACACACAAAGTCCCTAGTATGCTGGTCAGCAGACAGGACCAGGGACATCAAGTGACTTGCCTAACATCACACAGAGTGAAGTATAAGAGAGCTGGAGTCAGGTCTGACTTCAAAGCCCCTATTCTTTCCAAAAATATTAGCAAAATTGGGGCACCACAGAATATCTAAGACAAATACACACACGTAACTTATGACTACTGGTAATCCTTATTTACTTTTAGAGACGGGGACTTGCTATGTTGCCCAGGCTGAAGTGCAGTGGCTGTTAACTGGTGCAATCATAGTGCACCATAGCCTAGAGCTCCCGGGCTCAAGCGATCCTCCCATCTCAGCTTCCTGAGTAGATGGGATCACAGACATGTGCCACCATGCCCAGCTGATCTTCAAATTACAACCAAAATGTCACTCCTTTATTACAGACTTGAAACAAACAGGAAACCAATAGAGATCAAGGAATACAAGTTTATTACCCAGGTAACAGGTTCAAGAGGATGAGACGCTGTATCCTGTGTCAGCCACTTTTTCTGAGATTTAAAAAGTAACCAAAGTAATAGCACTGCAGTAGGGCATTCTGTAATGAGATGTGACTGCTACTTGCTTTGAGGAAAATAGATATCACTCCTTTAACAACGAATTGAAAAAAATCTCCATAAATTATTTTCATTTGTCAGCATAAAATTATACATGTTACAGGAAATGTCTCATTTCTTTGCAGTAATCTCTAGGGGATAAAATATCTATAAATTATGTGATTTTTCTCTTCAATAAAACAGCACAAAGCATAGTGCCTGGTATGTAGTAAGTGCTCATTACAGAGTTGTCCAGTAAGGTAGCAAATTTAAAAGTACAAATGAACTGAAGACACGTGGCCACTGCTGCAGTGCTCTCTTTAGCCCCCTCAGACTTAGGATCATTTCAAGAGGCTCACATATCTTTGATGTATGCTTTGATCTACCTTCAGGTAGGTAGAATCAGTGTATAGGAAGGAGAAACACTACACACACCAAAAGTTATGCTGGCCAATGTGGCAAGCTTCACCTTTGTCCTCCTCTAATTCAGCACAACTACATGGTGAAAGAGTTGACACAATCTGTTCCTCACCAACTACAACAAACAACAGGCTCTTATGGTTTGTGAAAGTACTAAATGCAAAGCTATCATTTTCTTTTTTTAAAGTATGAACGTTACCATAACAAGAAACCAGGATTTTGTTAGTTCAGGAATGAGCTTCTGTATTTTATACCTGATGTGGATAGGCATCACCTGAACCCATCTGTCTTTTGTTCTGGTCAAAAATAATCCACAGTTGGCTGTCAAATTCAGATTCATATAATAGTTCGCAAAGTAGTGGGCAGCTTGGAGTTACTTCCCCACTCTTGGGCTATTAAAAAAAAAAAAAAAAAGGATTACTTTGCATGATTTGCATATAATTTCTGATACAAATTTTTAATATTGTTATTGACATGAGACTTTTTCATTTAAAAATGAAAAGTACTTGTGGCAAAAAATTTTGAAAATATAGAACACATAGTATTTTGGCACTTATAAAAGTCACTGCTCTCTTACAAACTTCTGAAAACACACACCTGGCTATGTGTATTCATTAATAAAGCAATATATACATATTTCAGGACCTCTAATTACTTTATAAAACTGTAATCTGAAAACTCACTGAAACCAATTCATTTCCCTAACATTATAACCAAACTGATGTGTGTTTCAGTAACAGTTTTATTGAAATCTCATTGATCCAGCATTTACACTGGCCTCCATTACTTCCGCCACCCATTGCACCTGGGAGCTACTCTGATCTTTTCCTGTTCCAGTGCCTTCTTCACAGAAAGCAATCAGGCCCAGCACCATCATCAGAAGACAGATGGTATTTCTGAGCCTTCTAATCATCCCTGGGTCAGATGGACAGTGATCAGTGATTTTATAAACCAAGGCTCAAGGTTAGGTCACCACTCAATTACATTTTGTGACTTTACGACTGAATGGCATTTAATTACAAATTATAATTTCCTAAAGAGTAATTCCAAATTAACCAATGTTAATCACTTGATTCTGTTTTATATATATACACCATATACACTGTCCTTCCATTTTTGATTTTATGAATCATAAATAAAACACAAAAGTTCATCCTTTACTAGGCAAACACTTACTTGATGAAAGTTATATGTCAGGACCATCTCATAAAGTTGACGGTTATTTGGCAAAACATCTCTTGATCCTAAAGGTTTTGTTTTTGCACTCACTGGGCTGTAATGAGGAAACTACATAACTGGTTTGATTCAAGAGTTCATTGAAACAGACAAAACCATAAGCAACAAAATCCGTAACATATTGCAAGAAGTGACAGATGTACCTTCCTGAGAGCTATCCTTTTCAGTATACTCTACAATATTTTAACCATTAACTTACATAATTCTTTGATTGAATCATATCAATACATACAGTTTAAATTTTGCAATAAATATTACAAAGGCAATCTTTTCATGGCAAAAACATTTTCAAATACCAACAAATACCTCTTAACACAACCAAATCCCAACACTAGGGTGACAACTAAAAGTGTTGTAAGATAGGTTCTGATTTGTACTCCTTGTGCAAACTATTGACAGTACTGTGTTGTGCACAGCACAGACCTCCCCAGGCCCCGGGTGCTCACCAGATAGCAGGGGCCACACTCAGCCCTCCTCCTGGCCAAGGGAATGGTATTTCATATTTTTAGTAGTCCTCTGAAGGAAGCTGCTAACGTTCAGATTTTATAAAGGAGAAAACTGACACTGAAAAGCACGTTTTAAATATAGTTTAAAATGTCAGTGAAACATAATCTACTCCTTTAAATTTAGCTCCAATTTTTTAGATTTAGGAAGACAACATTAGAATGATATAAATTGGATCTATCTTCAAAGTTGGATGTTTTAATTTTTATTGATAATTCTAGGAAGCGGTGTATCTTTAGACATTACCGTGTCACTGACTATTGTCCCTAAATGGTTATTTTAATGCACTTATGACTAGGCTGCATGCTGATGAGCAACAGAAACCAGGTATCTTTATAACACAGTGAGTATGTGAACACAGGTCACAGTGCCCTGCTTTTGTAAGGGGAGGTGCTGAGGCACAAACAGCAGGCTACAGTACTTAAGTTTCTACTATTCAATAAAAATTTCAGTATTGCAGTTTCTACAAATGATTGCATTAGGACTCACAAAATAATATCAGAGAGAATGTTAACTTGCTATTTTACGGCAAGAAATAAAAAGGTGAATATCCACTGATCCTAACTAGTCATGACAGGGATTGGCTATCCACCATCTTTGACTTTGCTGGTCAGGTGGGACAGTAAGGCTGGAAGCTGATACTGGGACTGCCTTGCAGAGATCGGCAAGGATAAAATTCTCACCTCTAACATGCAGATGGGTTAAAAAAAAGGCTCTTTTTTCAGAGTGTAAGAGATCCCCCCAATCTCTATTCAATATTTGTAGTCCCTAAAACATTGAATGATACCGTAGTGTTTGGACCCAGTTCTTCAAAGTTATGCAGGGAGCCAGATCTTCATATTTCAAGGAGGACTGAACATCAAAACGGTTGATTCCTTCCGACGCATGCTACAAAGGATATTTGTCAAATTACTTTCTCAAACTTTACGAAAAATAAGCAATATTTTGTACCTAAAATAAATGTGTCTAATATAAAGTTTATAAGTACCCACACACAAAGCCTACTATTATCTTCAGAACCACAGGTAATTTCCCCTCATTAAAGTTTAAATCTAACCAATGAAATTACTCTCCAATAACACAAGTAACTGACATTAAAAATCATGAAAATGTTATGGAACTTACAATGTTTAACTGAGGAGCAGTACACACTATCCCATGGAAAGAAATGGTATAATCAATGTTGACATCACTGAGACTTGCCCACCAACGAGCAATGCAAAATTCAATTGCTTTTCCACCCTGCAAATAAAAGTAAATAAAATATATCTCTTATTTTTCTCAAATTACAGAATATAAATACTAGCTGTTTCAGAGCAATTCCATGTTTTCCAACTTTTCCTATTTGTAGCAAGAAAACTCAAAAATTTGAACAGCTATGCTAAGAGTTAGACAAATCATTTGCATGTATATTTGCAAAGATATGGTGCAAGTATTTAAATATACATAGTTATTTACTCATAACCCTATGCTTCTTGTCATAAAAGATCCTAGGCAGCTTCTGAAAGCACATATAATAAAGCAAATGTGATCTGATTACTTCAAAGTGAAATAAAAAATTAGGACCAAAAGAAAAATAATCAAGTATAATGACACAAGAAAGATACTACAACTTTGTAAGGTATACTCAATAGGCACAGTTGAGTTTGGGCTCAAAGCTGCCTGGCAACTAAAACAAAATGACATTACGGTCATTTACATCTTTCTCCCTGTTAAAAAACAAAGATAAGAAAAGAAAAAAAAAATTGCTCTTTGCACTGAGTTTTAAAGTACGTTTTCTAGCAATCAGTGAATTTAAAAGTTTAAAAAGATGAATCATGCAACACTGATCCATGGAAGAACACACATGAAAAGTAACCAGAAACAAAGAGATACTGCGAAAATCCCACAACCAACTGAAAACACAAAGGAGCGAGTTGAAGGAAGAACATCGGTACTCTTCCTTCTGTGGAAGAAAG
Source organism: Theropithecus gelada (assembly GCF_003255815.1). Classification (NCBI taxonomy): domain Eukaryota; kingdom Metazoa; phylum Chordata; class Mammalia; order Primates; family Cercopithecidae; genus Theropithecus; species Theropithecus gelada. The sequence continues at coordinate 41,675,229 of NC_037685.1, read as the reverse complement.
ACTCGTCATCGTTTCCAACACCACAGATACGAATGTAGTGCTGCCATCATTTGAGATAACTTAGACATGAAGCAGTAGCAGTCTTCCTCTAATGCAAATTAGCCTCATAGCTTCTTAACAACACAGCATTAGTAAAATAACTTAAGTGACATGCAAACAAGTCTTAAAGAAATTAATCTACTGTACAACAAAGAATAATCTAAATCAGGGTCCAAACTACAAGACACCAGAATCTACCAGACTAGTATGTTTCTTTGATTAAACTATTCACGAATTACAGAGCTAATTACCTCTAACTTGATTTCAAGTACCCTAATTAGATTTTCTATCTTCCCACTTCATTTTCTTTGGCATTAAAAAATATATTATCCCAATGTGCTAAATACAAAATATAAAATCAAATGCAAATACTTAGTCTTAGCCCATACCAACAAGGCAAATAAATTGCTTTAGGATTATAAACTGTAGTTAAACTCACTAGGACAGGAAAAGCTTCAGTCAGTGTTCCTTTCTCTGGAAGAGAACAAAACTTATAGAATTCATGGCTTCGATATGCTCTTTGCTTCACAAGCTGGACTGCATGAAGAACAAACTTTGCTGACACCTCAGAAGAACATGAACACACTGTCACTTCTAAAATAAGAAAGAAAGAAGCAAAGCTTTAAACTTGCAAGACCTAAAATTGACATAAAGTGGCTTTAATAATGCCCACTTAGGGAATAATTCCCATGGAGGGAATTAATAGGAATCAAAAATAAAATGATACACTCAAATCTGCATATTTCCATAAAAACAAATAATCAATAAAATATTAATAAAGTTAGAGGAGTAGAAGATTTTCTATGGGAAAGAAAGAAACTGGTATTAAAATGAACCAATATCATGATGCTGTAAACACCTGGAAACAGCAGGCTGTCCACAGATGCATACACAGTTATATTAACTGGGTACCTTTTAAAATCCCTCCTCGTTTTAGCTGCAAACCAATCAATTCCAGATAAAGGTAGGTAGGTTATATTTTTGGAAACCTTTATTTGTTATCATGCCTCAATTCCTCATTGATAACTCTTCCTAATCTCTCTTCTTGGTCTACTTGTGTGCTGTGTGCTTCTACAAAGCCTGGCAGGACTACACATGCTTAACTTTACTCTGAGGCAGCGCTGGAGGTAAGCCAAGATCACCGCAATGCCAGATTGGCAGCTTCTCTAAAGAATACCCAAGCTAATTCAAGGGAACTGAAGCAAGGCGCAATCCCGTGGCTGACAAAACCAAGTGGGCACAGAGCTCTCAGGACCTAGTCAGTTGCTAAGAATACAAAATCTAGTGTTATGACAATATTTCTAATTATTTGAAATAAAACTAAGACTGTTAAATGCTCTGAACTACTTGCATTCTAGATCACTGGATAATTTTTATTCAAAAAACAAATTCTTTTCAATACCGACCTAAACTAATCATAAATCAGTGCCATTTATCACTAAACAAATACCCAATTCAGTATTATAGATTTGTATTCTTTAATTTACTAGTGCACAGGTTACCAGAGCCTGGAGCTGTACAACTCCAAGGGGCCCTATGAGAATGGTACCCCAGAAATGTTGAACACAGCAACTCTGAGTCCACTCCCTAGAAGTACTGTCAAGTGTGAGCGAAATCCCAACGAAGACAAGCTATGTATCAAGTACTCTATAAAATCCCTGATCCTTACAACAGACTAACAACTATATTTATAGTTGAAACAGAAGTTCAGAAAATTTAGAAACCTGCCTTCAGGTAACCATTAGTGTATGGCAGAGTGTGGATCCAAACTCAGACTTCTCAATTTCCAAAGCCCATGGCCTTGCCGCTACTCTGTGCTGTCTCCCTCTAATCCAGTTCTCTTAACTACAATGTCTTGGACTAGATGCTTTTAAGGCCTCTGGAAGCAGGGTCCTTGTCTAAGTAGCTCACCACCTTAGCCCGTTGAAAAGGGCCTGGCACACAGATGGTACAGAAAAATATGCTTAATGAATGAGTCTAGTACAACCCCTGATTATCCTTAGAAGCCTCTCAATGCTGCAATAGCTCCATTATAACCCAGTATGAAAATTAACAGGCAATACTGGGTACTGTTCAATTCATTGCTTTAGCTCTCAGTTTTTGCTATTATTTTGCCCTTACCTAGTTACATAAAACAAGAAAAGTCTTGTATTTCCTGTGATATCAGGTAACAAACAGATGGACTGCATACAGATAGGTGACCACAAGATGGTATGGGGAACCAAATACAACCAGTTATTCCCAAACCAGGTCATACACGTGTGGTATCAATATTGCATTTTCAATAAAGTCTCAGATGTAAATATATTTGTACTTTCATACAAGTACAAAAAACACACTCCGGAGTAAAATACAAGCCATTTTTACTAATGACACCTATCTACCTTATAGGGTTCTGATGGGACTAGACAAGATAATCTCTGTAAAGTGCTTAGCAGAGAGGCCAAATCCAAGAAGTATCAACAATGCTGGCTACTAATTTAAACTGGGTGACACTTGCTTGACTGCCCATATTTGCTTCCTTCTATCAATGTGAGTGAGCTCTGACAATTGACACACCCCTCCATACTGACTGTTAAATTGTAAATTTAGGACATATAACTTGTGAAGGAAAATATGGTATACCCACAGCTCTTGTATAAAAGAATGACATGAGCACTCTCACAGGACTATAACATGTTAATTCAAGAGCTTTGTGTTAGGCAATCATTTACTCTCAAAATTTCGGAGACACTGAAGTGAAAATCTCTCATAAACAGAGCTTCAAAGATTTAAAAGCTCTATTTCTAAAATTGTAAGAGTTTAACAGTTTGAGGTTTAAGCAACGCTGCATTGTTTAAACTGATTTGTAGTATTTTAAAAATTAGGCCGGGCGCAGTGGCTCATGCCTGTAATCCCAGCACTTTGGGAGGACGAGGCGGGTGTCTCATGAGGTGAAGAGATCGAGACCACCCTGGCCAACATGGTGAAACCTCGTCTCTACTAAAAACACAAAAATTAGCCGGGCGTGGTGGCGCACGCCTATTAGTCCAAGCTACTTGGGAGGCTGAGGAAGAAGAATCGTTTGAACTAGGGAGGTAGAGTTCGCAGTGAGCCAAGATCATGCCACTGCACTCCAGCCTGGCAACAGAGTGAGACTCCATCTCAAAAAAAAAAAAAAAAATTACTACCAGATAAGGCATTATTCTAAACTAAGCTCCAACCTTAAATACTAAAAACATCTTAAGATGTTAATTTGCTGTATGGGCCAATGCTTAATTTGCTGTATGGGCCAATGCAAAATATTACTAGATCTTAAAAACGTTTTGAACTTTACAGAAAGTCTAAGGTGCCCAAATATATATATATTATATTAGTATCATTAGTACCAGGGAAATACATGTTACAGATAAATGAACCTCATATAGCTATAGTCATTAGAATGTAAACAGAGATAAGTGGTCACGTGGATTTTAATTTTACCTACCAGCCCATGTTGCACCCTCAGGAACCTCAATAAAATGCCTTCGAATTTGGCCAGGTTTAAAGTGTACATCTGTAAAGGCTAGATCGTAATGTGATGATTCATTTACTCTGAAAATTAATAAAAATAATTAAATGTATATATTTATTATAAGACCACAGATACTCTGGATTTTATTGGATAAATGCAAAATTTATCCAATTCATTAGAAATAAACACAGGGACTTAGAAGCTGGTTACAAAACAGTATGTACAATATTATTCAATTTCTGCAGTAGGTTAGCAGAGACAACCTCTGAATAGCAGAGTACAGATGATTCTATTTTTTGTCTATTTTATGATTTTTAAGATACATTCACACACACTATTAAAAAAGCATTCTCTTTTTTGTTAAAGGCATTCTACAACATTCACAGAATTTTCCAATTACCAGATTCTAAACTACAGTGAGTCCTAGATATTAAAATCAGTGACAAAGTTTTATGTCACTGATATTATAGCTATGAGACTAATGTTAAATTAAGCTCCTCCTGTAGCTTCAAAACACTCCCATGATGTAAAATAGTAAAGAAAAGGCAAACTACTTTCAAAGCATTTTTGTAAGAAATCAATGAAACAAAGTTTAAATTCATAACTACCCACCATGGAAACAAATTTTATGCTAGAGACAAATTCTTGTCAGTAGGACAGTTAAGTGAGTGCCTACGACATATGAGGCCCTGTTATTAGGAGCTAGAAAAGGTAACAAAGAAGAAAATATGATTCTTTACCCTAGACAGTCTAGCATGGAGAGAATCATCATCAGAGACATTTAACATAAGATGCTCCAGATAGACAGGAAGAGTTAGGGAGCCTGGGAAGCTTCCTGAAGGAGATTGCGTGGCAGCTGACTCCTGAAGGTCTTACATATTACCTTGTCTAAATTACTACTGGATTTTGAGGGAATATACGGCTGAGAATTTAACTGCTGCACAATTTTCCCATGTGTACACCACTTTTTAAATTTATTCTCCTCAATTTCGTCCTGTTTCTCATGGGCAGGTATCTGTTGCATACTTAATATTTACCAGAATAACTAACAGAACTGTTAAAGTTTAGAATTTCCACTTGGCTTCCAGTACTCTCACAATCTCAATCTCACCTTCATCCACTAGATAATTTATTTCATACATCCTGTATAACAGTAGTCCCTGTGCCTTCAGTGGGCTCACAGTCAAATAGTGTAAGTTAAATAAAAAATTACAAAATATTGGCTGAAGTCTGTTCAGGGGCATGTAAAATGTGCCACGAAGCAGAAAGAAGGGACTCCCTTCACCCAGGGATGACCAGGAATGCACTTGGTCATTAACTGAAGAGACAGGAAACTGAAACCAAGTTATCAGCTGTGTACATGCACAAATCCTGAGAAACCTGGAGTGCCAAAATCAGTGAATTGGCCAAAATGTGTAATTTGGTGTACGGAAAGGCAGGAAACACTGTCTACAGCTATAACTGTGAGGGAGATTGTGTGCTATTTTAAGGAGCTTGAACTTGATCCTTGGAGGTGCCACTGATATATTTTAAGCAGGAAGTAATATAATCTGCTGATTTTTTCCTTGGTTCCTGGGGAATAAGATGGAAAGTTAAGACTTTCTTAACTTCTGTTTCTACAGTAGATAACTAGAAAAGTGGGAGCATTAAGACAAGAGAGTAAATCCCAAACATGAGGGAGACAAAAAGGGCAGGAATGGAGGCGAATGAAGTAATATTGTCAAATACTGCAGTGGGATCAGATCAGATGAAGGTTGAGTTAGCCTCTGAACTGGGCAATACAGAGTTCAGAGTGACTCTGGTGGAAACAGTTTTGATGTACAGGCAGGGGAGATGCCAGGTGCCATCAGTTACTCTCAGAGTGCACAAGAGACAGCATGGCTGACTACATGACATCTAAAAATGCTAGCTGGGAGCAGAACTAAGACAAAATCCCCACTACCCGGTTCTGTATTAGTGATCCCTTAAAAGTTCACAAGACTCCATGAATAGCCACTAAAATCTTAGAAGTAACAGTAAGCTGTGAGTAACCTGTTACTTACTTGGCTGCTATAACTGCAGTGATGGGAACTCGGAAGAGCGGACCTGCGTTAGGGGATGCTATATCATAGCCACATACCTTGAAAAAAGAATTGGTAAGTTTCAGTATCCATAAACAAACGTTTAAAAGGGGGGGGGAAGAGGTCTAAACTATTGACAGAATAAATCAATCTACTCTTAATATGTCAAGGTCTTAACCGCAGGCTGATACCAGTTTCCTGACACTAGGTCACATAATTAATAGCAAACAGTCCAAACAAATGTATAGCAACATTTGACTAGTTCAAATGGGAAAATGAGATGTCAAGTACAAAGTAAGTGCATTTTAATTACTCCCAACTGAAAATTAGCTCAAACTAGTACTATAGATAACTTTAGATGTGGAGACACTGTTGTGATACTATTCTATGCCTGGTTTACAACTATTTGTTTAACAGATGCTTTCTTCATCTGAGTACTAAAAGGTATAACTAGCTGGGTGTGGTGGTTCACACCTGTAATCCCAATGCTCTGGGAGGCCAAGGCAGGAGGATCACTTGAGGCCAAGAGTTCAAGACAAGCCTGGGCAACATAGAGAGATCCCATCTCTACAAAAATAAAAAAATTTAGCCAGGCTTGGTGGTGCACGCCACTAGTCCTAGCTACTCAGGAGGCTAAGGTGGGAGTATCCCTTGAGCCCAAGAGTTCAAGGCTGCAGTGAACTATGATCACACCACTGTACTCCAGCTTGGGCAACAGAGCAAGACTCTGTCTCTTAAAACCATAACAACAACAAACAAGAAGAAGAAGTAACTGCAGCTTTGTGCAGCTGACAAAAGACCAGTTAGAGGAAGACCTAATTGAAAGGTTCTGCTGTACCTCTTCTTTCTTTCTACTTATTCATACAAGGACAAAAGATATTCTTTAGAAACTTCACTGCTTAAATGAATACAGACACACCAGAAGAACTGCATAACCTGGCAGGTGGATAGGTCTAGCTATTTCTTAGCAAGAAAGCAATACATTGCAAATATACTTTGGATTTTTTTTAACCTTTTAAACATTTTAAAGAGCGAAGAAAGTAAAATTGAAGATACATCAATACCTCTGTATAATGCAATCCTTCTCTTAAGCCCCTGGGATCCACACGTATGTTTATGTGTCTACATTGATTCATGAGTTCCAAATGGCTAGGACACTGAACCCAAGATGAATTTGAAGTCAGAGCTAAATGAAGCTGAAGGGATATTTTTTCAGAGTTTTCTGGCACGAAAAAGACCAAAAATTAAAGATGAGCATTTTTTTCTTTTTAAAAATGTTGCATCTTCCCAAATAAATTTAGCAACTTAGTTTGGTTGGCGGTAAAATGCATCCAAAACACAGCTTAAATAAAACAGTCAAACAATCTTCCTTACAATTTAGATTATTCATGATTCATTTACACTTTCACCAAGCACTGGTATGACCTTAAAATAAAGAGTTTAAGTGAATGTTTTCATTACTGCACACAGGTAATAGTATTCAACTGAAATGAAGACAGCCAGATAATAGTGATGACTATTTTTTTTCACACCTCATCAAGCTGCAATTCTCCTAGAGTGCTTCTACTTCTCATTCTTCAACTGAAAGCTCTCTCTTATACCTAAGCAGGTAAAGTGGAAAAGGAATTTGATGTTTTATCATCCACAATTTAATAAAGCTGTGGGTCACTGAGGCTCATTCTACTGTTTTCTTTGGTAGTTTAAGATGCTAACTAAATTGCCATTGTACAAGGACCCCAAATTGCTCTAATATTTTCTCTTATGACTATAAGATTTAAAATAATCATACTGGCAATTCATGTATTCTCTTCATAACACTGGCCCAAACAGCAATTCTTTATTATGATACCACTCATTCAAATAGCAAATGTGAATACTTCAGCTTACTGCCAGCCTATTACTGACCTGTGTTCTCTGGAAATACAGGTTCAATGCCAACGCCATGATCTGAAGGTGCAGCCACCTGAACAGGATCTCGGAGGTAGATGCCACGGTTATTTCCAACAGTAACAGTAAAACCTAATTTATTAGCAAATGATGTATTCTGAACGAGGTAGTCATAGGCTTTATCAACCTAGTGAAAAGAATATACATGGTAAGATATAAACAGTTGGGTCAAAAAATATTTTGTTGCAAATTACCAATCAATTTGATTTCAGTTGTAAAACAAATAGTGTTTATTATATTCACTTCTCAAAACTACCTGGTACCCCAACTAAGAGGATAATTCTACATTTTTAGAAACAATACCAGTCACATTTTCCACTCCACCCTATTCACACTGTTATTCTCGAGTGACCAAATTTAGGAACTAATCCCTATGCCATTATGATTGGACAGTTTTTGACCTCGATTTCTTTGCTTTGAATTTCTAACCTCTACATGGCCTCCATCTACTACATTTCCTGATCTTAGTGCAATAGATTTGTCTTAACTACAAAATTTGTTTGTGTATCCTTTTTGCTTAGAGTTATATGGCCATATAATCTATAATTCAGATACACTGAATCGTTGTTATAAAATGAAATATTACCCAATAATACCTAAGATATTATCTTAACGATACTTTACAACCCATTTTTCATATAGGCAACAATACCTGAATAATACCATGTCCTTGAGCAAATACTTCTATATTGTCAGCCTTCACTGCAGTGTTTTCTAGAGCTCTTCTGACTGAATGAACTGTGTAGTCAATGTTATTAGCTTTCAGACCTAAAATTAAGAAACAAAAACAAGTAGTGTAGCACTCACTATCTGAAACCTTAGCCGCCCAATAGTATGATCACCTGTAGACTCTCTGGTTTTAATGTCTTGTGTTTTAACACTCATTTTAAAATCTTTTTTGAAGACCTGAACTAAATAATCTGACTCAAACTGCTTGCGTCATATGAAGGTTTTATTCCACAAAAATCACGTGTTCCCATTATGTGGTGGGCAGAGACTCTGGTGTGGGTTTTGTACCGTAATATAAATGTACAAAGCAGACACCGAAAGGCACGTGAATGACATTTTCTTTAAAACACTGCTGGGTTAAACTAAACAAGATGGCTGTTGGCGTTATAAGCCCCAAGGGAACTCAAGCAAAAAAGATGCTGAGGTCTCAAGACAGACCAATAAAATCAGAATCTCTGACGACTGTCCCAGAGATTGCTATTTATTAAACACCTCTCAGATGATTCTAGGGTACAGCCAGGTTGGGAATTACTGTTTTATGGGAAGAATATGGAGGCCACCAATTCGTAAGATGAGTGCTGTATCATTCTTGTCCTCTCCAGAGCTCATCAAACATATATACATTGATGATACTGTCAGACACAACGCAAGCATGGAAACACTATGAAGTTATAACAGCAAATCAAGGAAATGACCAGTTTTGTGAGAATCTAAAAAAGGTGAAGCTCCATCAGAGGAACTGACATATGAGCCGCCTCTTAGAGAACGTATAGGAGTGTTCAAGGCCACAACATGGCAGAAAGGAGTACACCCAAAGATGGAGGCCAAGAGGCCTTGAAATATCTGGTGAGGCTGAAGAGAACTAGAAAGAGGGTCATGTTAGGATCCATTCTAAGAGTGTGGGCTCAACCTAGAAAAGGATGGTAGCACTTGACAGTGGTATATCATCACAGGTTTATGCTGGTAGCACCAGTGTGGACAGGCCATGCTGAGGAGATGTGGTCAGCAGAAGAAACTGTGGTGTGGGTCAGAAAAGGGGTGAAGAAAGGAGGCAGAGGAGAGACAACTTAAAGAGGGACATTTCTGTGGAGGGAGTTTCATAGCAGCCTGGCTACCCTAAATGTGAGTCCTGGCTAAACCCAGTGTCACTCTATTTAATCCTGGGCACCACTCTAGAAACCCCTCCTTCTCTTTCTACCTCATTTTGCTCACAGTATCCATTAACTTCTAACACGCAACATCTACAGTTTTTTATTTTGTTCAAAGTCTGTTTATCCCAACCATAATATATATGATATAAAGTCCACATAAGCAGGTATTTTTGATGCTTTGTTCACTAATTTAGCCCCGGAGCTAAAATACTGCTTGATAGTCGTTAACAAATATACTACTGAATGAATAAATACACATTCAAATTGTCATTATCACATAAGTTATTTGTTACCTTAAATTCTACTTTGTGCCAAGGGAATTATCAATTCTACCACATGTTCTTACCATGAGAGCTTCAGAAAACAAAAATATCTGTCTGCAATAATGTAAGGACAATAAGGAACATGCTTACCTGAAAGGATCAGGGCAATGCCTCCACATGCATTGGGGGAAGACATAGATGTTCCATTCATTAGCTGCGTCCCTCTCAATGTCCAGTTAGGAACAGAAGCAATGGCTCCTCCTGGTGCACTGATACTCACACCAAGGGCCCCGTCAGCACTAAATGGAAAGCCATTGAAGTTTGCTTAGGATGGTGAAAGCTCAACATAACACGGGCATTTTTAAGACAGCCACTGGTTAAATCCAATAGTATAACACTGTGTACTAACTGCACTCATTACAAATAATGACAAAGATATTACTATGAAGAATCAATGGGGGAAAAACACCCAGCATAGCCATTTTCCCATAGGCAGCATTTATTTTTTCCTTATATGCGTACAGAAATGTCCGTGTGTATATACATATCTGGGCATGTGTGACAGGCCATAGTGTCAGGTATATTTAGAGAGATTAAACAAATGTCACTGTTCTGACTCTTTGATGAATGTACTTCTCTCTTATCTGTAATAAGAAACTTTCCTTTTGTTTAACGTCTAATATAGCACTGTACAATAGAAATATAATGTGGGCCATATAAATTAACATTTTCTATAAGCCACATAAAAAAAGCTAACAAGACACTAATGCAATTAATTTTAATACGTTTAACTAGACATAGCAAAAATATTAGCATTTCAACATGTAATTCATAGAAAAAAAAGAAAAATGAATTCATTTACATTTTTTTTTGTACCAAGTCTTTGAAATCTGGTGTACATTTTATACTTACAGCACATGTCAATGCAGACTAACCTCACGTCCCTGATTGCTGCAATACTGGATAGCTTAAGTCTAACAGGACTGCCCAGCTGACAGCTTCAACCAAGCAAAGTCTGATGAATTAAAGCCCTTAGAATTCATAATCACATTATCATCCAACAAGGCTCTGTCCTCTGCCCCAAGTAAAGAAGGAATGGCACAGAATAGCACACTACTTCCACCTTCCTGGCAAAGTGGCCATACATTCCCCCACAGAGGCTGCCAGACTCTCCTTATACCAATCTCCCAACTGAGTGAATGATTTTACTCGGGTAAAAACACTAGGGCAATTTGGCTTTACATTTTTATAGAGAACTGAAAGCAATACATATATATTCCTCTTGAAATGGGCTGATGGCACCTCTTTTAGGAAATATCTTAGAACGATTATTATTAGGGAAATATCTGTTGATCTGTGAAGATGTTTCACGATGTAATACTGAATGACAAGTAGGTTACAAAAGTGCCTGAACAGTGTCATCTCCCACTAATTCATGGGAGAATGACTAAAAGGATGTTCATCAAAATGTCACCTGTACATATCACAGATAACAAGGTTTAGGGTGATTTTCTACCTTCTTGTTTGCACTGTATTGACTAATGGTATTCAAAATGAGCATTGGTATTTGATAGCATTAGAAAAAATAACTGGAAAGAATCATGAATTCTGACTACTTATTGCTCTTTATTAATTTTCCACTAGCCTGTTAAAGTGGTAAATGATAAAGCATTTCTAGGTGTTTAAATCAGTATTCTAAAAATGAGTCTTAGCTGGGCATGGTGGCTCAAGCCTGTAATACCAGCACTTTGGGAGGCCGAGGCGGGCAGATCACGAGGTCAGTTCAAGATCAACCTGGCCAACATGGTGAAACCCTGTCTCTACTATAAATACAAAAATTAGCCAGGTGTGGTGGTGGACGCCTGTAATTCTAGCTACTTGGGAGGTTGAGGCAGAAGAACTGCTTGAACCTGGGAGGTGGAGGTCGCAGTGAGCCGAGATCATGCCACTGCACTCCAGCCTGGATGACAGAGTAAGACTCCGTTTCAGGAAAGAGAAAAAAAAAAAAAAAAGTCTCATGAAACAGAAATGTTTCCTTAAAATTCAAAAGCCAGTAATATTTTTCTTCTCAATTTATATAATAAAACTTCACAACCTGTTTATGTAGCTGTGATTACATGTGCCTGCCACCGTGCCCGCCTAAATTTTATATTTTTTATAGAGATGAGATTTCACCACACTGGCCAGGCTGGTCTCAAACTCCTGACCTCAAGTGATTCTCCTGCCTCGGCCTCCCAAAGTGGTGTGGTGGGATTATAGGCGTGAGCCACTGCACCCGGCCCAGACATTTGGTAATATGTCTTTAAGAAACATGCCACACGTGCAAATGCCTGGAAGTAGTAGATGCTATGTGTCTCAGTCAATGCTGATGCGAGGCAGTGTTTTCCAGAGATAACAGAACATGCTCTGCTCAGTGACCATTAGTCAATGTTTTATATTTTGTACCATCTAATGTAATAATTAAAGCAAATTATTTCTAATAATATTTCATGTTTATGAAAAATGAAACAAATTCAATTCTTAGAACATCTGGTTTGTGAATCAATATCTACTTTAATCCAAGCTTCCCCCATAATTCATGAACTCCTTGGTATTTTCTTAAAATAATTCTTTAAATGCTCTATGGCAAATATCAGCAAAGGCTGGTTTAAATATTCTCTAATACTTTGTTTTTACATTGACAATAAGATAAAACTTAAAATTCCAAACTCAGTTTTAGAAGGGAGTAAGTATAATAATTTTACACTTTTATTAACTGAACATAAAACACATCAAGCTTTGCTGACTTTTGGCTCTTATCCTAAGCCACTCTTACTGAGTGTCTTCAGCTGGGCTGGCAGGGGCAGTCTACAATGACAGTGCAAAGCAAAGCTTTTTGATCCATGTGGATGTCCACAGCCTGGTTGTTTTCAATGACATTTGATAATAAACTACTAAGATTAAGTTTATTTTTTAAAGAGGAATCACCTAGAGAAAATGAGGAAGATACCTGTAACTCAAAGAATGTAACATTATTGCATCTCACCTGAACACAATTTTTCTAATCTTATCTTCCAATATTTCCCACTAATCTTATACTTCAAACATACTCAGTTACTAGTTATTTCCTCAAAAAACTTTACTCTAAAACCTGCTCATCTTTGGGTTCATGTTATTCTTGGCATATAGAACTCTTTTCTTCTGTCTCTCAACATCCTATCCATCCTTTAAGGCCAACTTCAATACCATCTCCTCCATGAAGGGGTCAAGTGATTGCTCCCACCTCTGGAGTCCCATCATACTAAAATGGCATTTGAAACTCAGATCACAAACTGTTCATTTATGCCTTGCTCACTGTAGGCACTAAGGTATTTGCTGAACTAAATTCAAAGTCTATCCTTTTTATAAATTAACTCCAAAGAGATGAATTAAAGTAGGCTTTATTTTTCATAAGGTTTATGTACCCGTTGATGGTATAATGAAGAATTACATAATTTAGGACTTAATACACCTCTTGAGAAAATTAGTTCCCAGAATCAGATAAATATAGTTCAGAGGGCTTCAGGGAACCAAAAGAGATAAAACTTCATTTCTCAATCAGAACTTGTTTACTTACGGATCTCACCCAAAATTGCTCAAAGTAAGTTATAACTTCAAAAACATGAGCCACAGGTATGTGGGCCCTATAACTGTGATGCTTTATAATAAAGCTCAGGGCTTTTGTTTCACCAAAGTTCAAATATCAAAAATTATTTAAAACTAGGCCATCACTACTATATAAAGATAGCCAAGTCCCCACTTTTTCTTTAGATTCTTATAAATGAAGAATTATGGATATAGGAATAAGAATTTATACTCAGAATAGTGATGTTCTCCATGTAACAACGACACTATTTCATTTATTTTAATTATCTGTCCTTGAGATAAGACTGTTAATCAAAATGAAAATACTGAAAAAAAGTAAAAACCAACAGAAAAAAACTAGCAAACTTATCTAAAACTCTGCCCTTCTCAACAATATAAAGTTTAACCAAATATACGTACTGGTCCCGTGTTCTACCTATACCTACCTAGGTCCTCTAGAAGACCAAGTGTATTGATTTGCAGGTAATTTCTCTCTCAGTGAATACTCAGCAACCATCATATCAGGAGAAACATAAGCACCAACACCTATGGGACGGATTTAATCATTAAGAAAAGAAAACAAATAGGGATTCTGATTCTAAACCCACTGTTGGCTTGAGTGAACTGCCTAATCTCTCAACACCAGTCCTCTCTCTAATACAATGAAAGAATAAAATTTAATAAGGAAACAAGGAAAGTCTACTATGTACCAGACATTTTACTAAGAACTTTGCTTTTGGATACAAAATACCTATCTCCCAGGATTATTTTACAAATTAAATATGCTAATGCACCTAAAAGCATGCGTTTATATTTCTATGAAACAACTTATTTCAGTCCACTTTAAATTACAGTCAGTTCTAGATGTACCGGTTCCCCTACTAGACTGTAAGTTTCCTGAGGACACACTTAAAGTGTACAGTGTCTTACACGTAATAGAGATACAAGTAACATTTTATTAATTATTGTTTTTTGTTTGCTTGTTTTTAAACAAATCTACTTCTAAAACAGGAAACTAACCTATCACACTTGATGTAGTTCCACCTGGACAACCAACTGTAGATAGGCATGGACCATTATTTCCAGCACTTGAAACATAAATTATATTATGCTTCCATACTGCTTCATTAATTACTTCACAAATTCTCCTGAAAAAGAGATAATTCCTTTGAATATATAATCAGCCTCTATTCCCAAAGTGTATATAGTACCAAAACCTTGTTTATATATGGTTACATAAATTTTGGTACATCCACCTTTGGTGGGACATGATACAGCTATTCTAGGTGATATACCCTACTTGGGCTTCAGGGTAGGGAAGCAATTATAAGGCCAAATGAAATGTGGGAAAAATGCTAGATGTAAAACAAAAATATATGGGAAAATATACTACAAGGTAGTAAAATATTAGTAGTGACTGGGGCAATAGGTGGTTCTATTTCCATTCCCCAGTTAACATACTCCTGAAGACACACCTCAGAAGATTCATACATACAATTATGAGCAGAAATTGACCCAAAGAACTAGTATCTTTTGTGGCAAAGGTAACTAAGGCCCTAGGAAGAACTTAAGAGCAAGATTTTAAAGTGTAAGAAACCTGCTTAAAGCTTGATAGCAAACAAGAAAAATGTACTGACATTAAGTAAAGGAGATGAGGTTAGACCATGAAGAAGAAAATGAAGTTAACATTAAAAAGCTACAAGGCCATGTACAGGGCCCTTCAAAGTTGTAAGTGTGAATATCTGAGACAGGAAAGAATATCAGCAAAAGAGGACTTCAAGAGGATGAAAGTTAAAGAAGTAGAGAAAGAAATGCACTTAAGTAAAAGAAGTGAGAGAAGAGGGAAGAATGAAATGACTGATGATAACAGGGTGCATGTTACAAGGACGGTAAAGTGATGTCTCAAAAACCAGATGATGGCTTGGTGATGAGAATGGGGGAGAGATGATGAATAAGTAACTAAATACTCAAGGTAATTTCAAATAGCTACTAATATGAAGAAAAAAAAGGAAGGTAACATTAAGGTCAAGGCCATGACACGATTCGGCAGCAAAAAGACAATGAAGGCAACAAGGAAGGAGAGGAGTGGGGGTACATCCTAGACACACTCGAATGGATTGAGGAGATGTGAAAACTGACCGAGTCAGTGAATATATGACACCAACAGTAAGTTTTGCCAATGAGATGCAAGTCACTAAAGAGAACAGCAAAATTTTAGCAATTCTGGGGGTCTGTTGGGTATGTATATACAACCGGGGATGGCTTCAGAGGGAACTGGGTTCCCACATGCACTTGGGAAAAAGAAAAAACCACATTGGTGCGTCAGGTATGAGTTCAACATAGGTTCTTTTCTATTTCCCTAAATGTCGGTCGGTCTGAGAAATAAAGGGAAAGAGTACAGAAGAGAGAGATTTTAAAGCTGGGTACCTGGGCACACATCACATCGGCAGGTTCCGTGATGCCCCCCAAGCTGCGAAGCCAGCAAGTTTTTATTAGCGATTTTCAAAAGGGAAGGGAGTGTACGAATAGGGTGTGGGTCACAGAGATCACATGCTTCACAAGGTAATAAAATACCACAAGACAAATGGACGCAGGGCGAGATCACAGGACCAGGGCAAAATTAAAAATTCTAATGAAGTTTCATGTCCCACTGGGCACGCACTGTCATTGATAACATCTTATCAGGACACAGGGTTTCAGAGCAGACAACCAGTCTGACCAAAATTTATTAGGCAGGAATTTCCTCGTCCTAATAGGCCTGGGAGCACTACGGGAGACCGGGCCCCGGCTTATTTCATCCCTTATCTGCAACCGTATAAGACAGACATTCTCAGAGTGGCCATTTCAGAGACCTCCCCCTAGGAACACATTCTCTTTCTCAGGGCTGTTCCTTGCTGAGAAAAAGAATTCAGCGATATTTCTCCTATTCGTTTTTGAAAGAAGAGAAACACGGCTCTGTTCCGCCTGGCTTTCAGGCAGCCAGACCTAATGGTTATCTCCCTTGTTCCCTGAACATTGCTGTTATCCTGTCCTGTTCTTTTTTCAAGATGCCCAGATTTCATATTGTTTTTTTTCAAGGTGCTCAGATTTCATTCATACTGTTTAAACACACATGCTTTATGAAAAACGTGTACAGTTAATGCAATCGTCACAGGGTCCTGAGGTGACATACATCCTCAATTTATGAAGATGACAGGATTAAGAGATTGAAGACAGACATAGGAAATCACAAGAGTATTGACTGGGGAAGTGATAAATGTCTATGAAATCTTCACAATTTATGTTCAGAGATTGCAGTAAAGACAGGCGTAAGAAATTATAAAAGTATTAATTTGGGGAACTAATACAAGTCAATGAAATCTTCACAATTTATGTTCTTCTAGCATGGCTTCAGCCTGTCCCTCCGTTTGGGGTCCCTGACTTCCCGCAACAGTAATGATAATGATGGATAGACTGTTAGACCTAAATTGCCTGGGAAGAGAAGTGAGGATGCAGTGAATCTGACAGTGAAAAAATACCAGAGGAGTCTGTGGGTTGCACATCTCAGAAGAACTGTGAGGGAGACCTAACCAAGGAAGGGTCACAAAGGACAGCACAGGAATGCTCAGAGTTGAGACTTTAGGCATGATGCAGTGAATGGCATCAACATCATCACAGATGTGACCACAGGAATGGGGGCATGAGGCCTACAAGACACACAGTTACCATCTAACCACTGCAACTGTTCTTTCTTCCACTGTGACATTCAATCCGCTTATGAAAAACATCTAATGCTCTTCACTGGCTAAGGTTCTATGGCTAACAACTGTCAAGGAACACTCACCCAGAATTTGGCCAGTGAGTTGCTTCTCCGTAACTGTAGTTGACAAGATCACACTTATGATTTATAACTTCTATCATCTATTAAAAAGATTAAAGAGTCGAGTTTAGGCAACAATTTATAGAAACAGATTAGCCAGTAAAATAAGGGCATATATATAATCCTATAGTTTCTTAGCCAATCATATTCTAATTTTAAGTTACCTCCAGGCATATCACCATATACCTGGACATATACGTACATAAACACAAAAAGGTAGGAGGAGACACATAATAAAGTAGTCAATGAAAAAAAAAAAGCCAGCATTTCTAGAAAAGAGTGGGGTTAGAGGGGGAGAGTGGTAGAGGGAATGGAATGGAATGGTCCTTCCTAGGTTAAAAAATCACTAAAATTAGGGCCGGGTGTGGTGGCTCACGCCTGTAATCCCACCACTTTGGGAGGCCGAGGCGGGTGGATCACGAAGGCAGGAGATCGAGACCATCCTGGCTAACACCGTGAAATCCCGTCTCTACTAAAAATACAAAAAAAAAAATTAGCCAAGCGTGGTGGCAGGCGCCTGTAGTCCCAGCTACTCGGGAGGCTGAGGCAGGAAAATGGAGTGAACCCGGGAGGCGGAGCTTGCAGTGAGCCGAGATCGCGCCACTGCACTCCAGTCCAGCCTGGGCGACAGAGCGAGACTCTGTCTCAAAAAAGAAATCACTAAAATTAAATATACTTTCCCACGTTAAAATGATGTACAGAATATTAGCTGAGGTTTTAAATTCCTCTTAGGCTAGAGAAAGCTGGCTAAGAGGTCTTTCAAGTATCTCAAAATTGCTTGTTAGGAGATTTGCTAGAAATGACGAGTATGAAGTAAGTAATTTTTTCACAAAGGTTAGGCCAAATAACTTACCATAATAATATTTAATAAAAATAAAAATAAATTAGTAAATATTTTTGCTTTGTTAAACAAAGTCCTGTATAGTATATATATTTCAACGTATTCTTGGTAAACCAGGAGCACTTACAAACCTAAAAATATCCAAGATCATTAATCATTAATCTTCTGAATCAACAACTCACAAACACTCACAGCTCTTATGAGGCCTGTGCCTGTTTCCATTGTGCTTAGTCTTGTATCACCAATCTTGATGGAAAGAATTTGAGCACCAGGAGCTACCCCATTCCGTTCAGGTTCTTCTGGAAAGTGTCCAGCAGCTATACTAGCTACATGTGTCCCATGAGCTCCTAGAGACATAAAGGTGGGGAAATGACAAAACATTCTCATGGACTGAAAGGTCATTCAATTCAATTTGTACATTATTAATCATGATAAAAAGAATACACATTACTCTGCTACCCTGTTCATGGAGAGCAAAAACTCAAGTCACAAAGGAAAAGTATTTGTAACATATATAGCTGACAAAGAGCTTATATCTGGAATATATAAAAATCTTTCAAATTCACAATAAAAAAAGGGAGAATCCCCCCCTTCAAACATTTGAAAAAGCATTTTATAAAAGAAGATATCCAAAGGGCAAATAAACACACGAAAAGATGTTTAATTTCACTCGTCATCTGGGAAACGCAAATTAAGCCACAAAAAGATGCTTCTACATACCTTCTAGAATTGCCAAAATGTTAAAGGCTGACAAAAGCAAGTGTGGATGGAAGTACATACCACAAACTGCTGGCTGAAGTGAAAGCTGAACACTGCCACAGCCTATGAGCCAGCCATAACTACCTCTAGCTACACACAATACAAAAATGTGTGCACACATAACTAAGACACCCGCAAAAATGTTCATGGCAGCACTGTTTATAAGATTCAAAAACTTAAAAACAACCACAATATCCATTAATAGTACATGGTTACACGTATATCAATTCATAGAACTGACAATTATACAGCAATATATATAAACTACTACTATGTACTATGAGATAAAGCTCACAAAAATAAGGCTGAACTAAAGAAGTCACACACAGAAATGTATATTGAAATTTCATATAAATGAAAAAAAGGCTGAACCATCTGAAACTGGCACTATTTTATCATTTCTGATCATAAAAAGAGCAACATCATATGGTCCAAACTAATGTGGCAAAGGAGATCAGGTTAGTAGTTAACTGTAGGAGGTGGGAGGGTAGGTTACTGATTAGGAAGGGGCATGATGGGAGTTTCATTATGTTTTATTTCTTGACCTGAGTTATGGTTACAAAGAAGTGTCCACTTTGTGGTAATTCGAAGAGTTGTACAACTTGTGATTTGTAACTGTTTTTATACATGTTATATATAAAGTAATACTAAAACAAAAAACTAGCCTTTTAGTGAAAAGGTTTCTTAAAAGACATGAATATAGAGAAATACTCCACTACTCTCAGAAAAACAATAATACAAGCACAATGATAAATGACAACTGGCACTGGGCCTTAACGTTTGGGGACTATAGTGTGTTAGAGCTCCGGGGGAAGTAGGCAGGCATCTCTATGTGGCTTTGAATGGGGTCTGCAGCAATGCTGAGTCTCCTCTGCTCTAGCCAGATGCTGTCATGCAAGAAAACACTCACCCAACGTTGCGGATTCTGGCTTTCTTATTTTTTTCCCCAAACAAAATTGGGAAAGCACAATTTTAATGTGATTTTTCTCCAAAATACCTTACACCAGTTAGAATTACTACTATTAAGACTGACCACAGCCAAATGTTGCTGAGGATACGGAGCACCTGGAATTTTCATACACCACGGTGGAAGTGAAAAGGGTACAGTCCCCTTAGATAACAGCTTGGATGTTTCTTAAAAAGTTAAATGGCTGGGCATGATGGCTCACACCCGTAATCTCAGCACTTTGGGAGTGCAAGGAGGGCAGATCACAAGGTCAGGAGTTTGAGACCAGCCTGGCCAACATGGTGAAACCCTACCTCTACTAAAAATACAAAAACTAGCCAGATGTGGTGGTATGCGCCTGTAATCCCAGCTACCCAGAAGGCTGAGGCAGCACAATCACTTGAACCTGGGAGGCAAAGGTTGCAGTGAGTCAAGATTGTGCCACCTGCACTCCAGCCTGGGCGACAGAGTGAGACTCTTGTCTCCAAAAAAAAAAAAAAAAAAAAGAAAGAAAAAAAGAAAAGAAAAAAGGTAAGTACATATTTACCATATCCAACTAGTTCTCTCAGCTATCAGCCCCAAAATAAATAAAAATATATGTCGACAGATACCAAAACAATCTAAATGTCCATCAATGGGAAGCTGGATAAACAAACTGTGGTGTAGCTATATAAAGAACTATTACTCAGAAATAAAGAGCCAACTTTATAATCATAACATGAATGAATCTCAAAATCATTAGGCTGAGTGAAGGAAAGAAAACAGTATTTTTTATTCCACTTCCATAAAGTTCTGGAAAGTGTGAAATAATCTGGAGTGACAGAAAACAAATCAGCGGTTTCCTGGGATGTGGGTGGAGAGAGGCTGGATAATAAAGAGAACAAACTTTTGCGGGTAATGAGTATGTTCATTACCTTGATTGTGGTGGTTTCCTGGATATATTTATATAAAAGTTTATCAAAGTATATACATGTATGTATGTGACGTTTTTGTACTGAAGCTATACCTCAATGAACTGGGAGGTAGGAGGGGGGCATTAAAGAGTTAAAGTCATTCCACTTCATTCTCCTTTCTCCCCCCACCCAAGGAGGGAGAACCTCCCCCAGAAGTAGCCATCATCCTACTTTGTGCATAATCTTTCCATCTATATATTTAACATTTTCACCATACAAACACACATATCCATAAACACTGCACAGTACTATTAGGCATGTTTTAGAGTTCTACATGTTTTATCATCAATATAATTTATGTATTAGGGGTTCATATATATAGCATTTTGATTGCTATATAATACATTCAGCCCTCTGGATCCATAGGTTCCACACCAACTAGATGCAATTTAACCAACCACAGATCAAAAATATAAATATTAAAAAAAATAGTATAATAACTATTTATATAGCACTTACATACTATAACGTATTAGAAGTCATGTAGAGATGACTGAAAGCATATGGGAGAGCATGTGTGTAGGTTATACACAAACACTACATCATTTTGTATCAGGTACTTGAGCATCCGAGGGACATTCTAGAACCAATCCCCCCAGATACCAAAGGATGACTGTATGATAGTAAGAATAACACACAGTTGTTGAAAAAATCTGTTTTTTTGTTAATAGGTATTTAGTTTCCAACTTTTTGGAAATCACACAACGCCATAGTGAGGATTCTTTTATCTGATTCTCTGTACTCATGGGTGAATTTCTCAAGAGTTAAGATTTCGAGGCAACATTGCTGTTCATAAGATAAATTCTACTGATGGATTTTTTTTGAGATGGAGTTTTGCTCTTGTTGCCCAGGCTGGAGTGCAATGGCACAGTCTTGGCTCACTGCAACCTTTGCCCCCCAGGTTCCCCAGGTTCAAACGATTCTCCTGCCTCAGCCTACCAAGTAGCTGGGATTACAGGCATGCACCACCACACCCAGCTGATTCTGTATTTTTAGTAGAGACGGGGTGTCTCCATATTGGTCAGGCTGGTCTCAAACTCCCAGCCTCAGGTGATCCGCCCGCCTCGGTCTCCCAAGGGATTACAGGCCTGAGTCACCACACCTGGGCTATTGATGGATTTTCTGATATTGGACCATGCTTATATTCTTGGACTGGATCCTATATGGTTATGACCTTAAAAAACAACATCTTGCAGGTGAATTAAATCACATTTATGATTCTGGACCTAGTCCTTTAGCTGGGATCTCTAGCTTAAAATTCTCTAGAAGGTTGCTGTGGGCTATTACAATGTACCACTTATCACCTCATATATCTATATCTCATTGGTCAATCTGAAATGGGATACCTCCGCTGGTCACAATGGAGAGCAGGTTTCCATCATCGTATATATTAACGGAGTAATTCAACATCTCAGCTGTGCCAAAAGAGCCATATTCTTGGGCTTCTTTGTAGTTTCTCAATACGGTAGATTTACTCAAGTCCCCATCTTCATTAGAATCAATGCAGGCTCTATTAATTAAAAAGAAACGGAGACAGTAAAATTTATTTTCTTATCTTTTTAAAAATCATGTAATACAGTCTCTCTGCTACTTTACTACATTACTACTTCTACCATAACAAATACAATGACTACCTGGTTTAGGCTGTTTCATAGAGTGGGCAGTAAGGATTAGGTAAGATAGCTTACAGGAACCAGTTCTTAAATCATGCACAAAGTGCTTTAAAAATACTGTCCTTCACAAAACTTTAGGTTGAAAACCACCTGAACTCTTAAGAATTAGAGCTAAAACTTGGCTTAGAGTTTTAGAGCAGTTTAGGATAGTTCAGACACATGGCCTAGGTCTAATTTCCAGCTGCTGCTTTTAGTAATGGCTTCGAGAATCTAACAGTTTACACAAGTTCTTTGAAACTAGGTGAATTTTACTGAGCTTCAGTCCTATAGTTATAACATACTTTTATTTATTTCTCACAAAAGCACTTTCTACATTATTTTATGGTTGTCTTCCTTCATGTTTTTTCCATTTTACTAGCATTTTAGTTTTTAAATTACATTCCAAACACTTTAGAAGATAGCCTGATTAAAACAAAATACACCTAACATTCAAAAAGTCATAAATGAAATGAACACCATTAAAAGTTCAATATAATGTTTTTAGCTGTAAGTATGTTTTAGCTGCAAGAACTGTGTTTTAACAAGCTATGCAAGTCAGTCAAAATTGCCAAGTAAATTAATGGAAGCCTATTGGTAGAGCACAGAGAGATTCATCGTAAATACTGAAGCATATTTCATTAACAAATTACAACACTTTGGAAAAAAGGATTCTTAAAAATTTGTTTTTATGCATGCCCTAATGTGACTGATGTCATTTCAAATAATACAGAATATACCAACGTATAGGAAACTAAACACTTATGGGGAAAATGAAGCAAACAGCAAACAAGTCACGTATTAAAACAGAATCAGGCTTGAGACTGGTTGGTAAAATGCATGTCGCCAAATCTTCCATATGCTACAGAAAGTAGCACTTGTCTCCAAAATGTATGCAATCGGCCAGCATCCATCCTGGAAGTCATCCATGAAGTCCTCCCTCTGCCCTTCCCCAGCCCATCTAACTGCACAGTCCCATCTCCACAATGTGTCTGCCTATTTCCACTGTCTCTTCCTTACCTCTGTTGCCTGACAAGCTGATGGCCTGCTCTGCCTCTACGTTTGACTCCTGCTTTTTAAAACCTTCCATGTCTTCCAACGGCTCTTAACACTGAAACTCCAGAGCAAGGCCCCTAATAATCATCTGCTCACCTCCCTTACCTCTTGCTCCCATCATATCCTTTGTGGCCACACCAAACTTCTCACAGTTCCTCCAACATCCTCCGGATCTTTTCCCCACCCTTTCTACCTCTCTGCTTACTTTACTGTAATGATCCTTCAAGTCTCAATTTAAGATGTCATTGCTACTTTTGGGAAATCTTTCTCATTGCTTCCTAGACTGGTTCAGATGTTCCCAACACTTGCTTCCATGGAGTCTAGAGTCCATAGAGTAGCTTCTATAGTGTCAACCTGATACAAAGAAGGTACTCAATAAACATCTGCCACATGATTAAAGAATTAATGAAATCATCATCTTTAACAACATTCTCACAGCAAATACAGTGACACATTCCACAGGTCAGTTTCTTATAACCACCATCATTGGAGTGACTCAACAATACAACCAACACATCAAAACATAAATTACTACTGACTTCCCTAAATAACTCGACAGGAGAACTATGAATGTGGTGCAAGGTTATAAGTTTCTGAAGGTCTAGTTGGCTGAATTCAAGTAGTAGTTAGAATACAGAGAAAGGATACGAAAATGAGGCTCATACACAGAGCAGGGTACATGTAAGCTGGGAGGATGATGAGAAAAGACTTTTGTTTTACGTATTTCTCGACATTTTCACACATCTCTCAATTTTCTATGGAAAGAATATAGAGCTTTCATCAAGAAACTAAAGGAAACATGACATAAGCAAGGTCAAAACCCACCGTAAAGAAATCAACTAATAGCTTCTCCTTTATGTAATCCTCTGTAAACACTGCTTCTCTCAACCAGTTTTTGTTCCATTTGGAGTGACAGTGAGTCTGAGGCTCTGCGTCCTGACAGATGCTCAGAGCAGAGTCATCTGAGGCCACCCATTAAATGCAGAGATATGCGCTTAACAATTAGCAGAAATGTGGAAGGGAGAGCACCCGCTGGACATTCGTCATCAAACAAAACAAAACAAAAAACCCAAAGTACTTAAAAGAACAGTTCACTTTACCTCCCTTCGGAAATGGTTGGCATTTTTGAAATGTGAAATGAGAACATCTGCAGACAGGACTGGATTAACCTTATGTACCCTGGGATCTTCAAGGTTCTCTTCAAAAAATTTTGATCTAACCTGGAGATCAAAGCCCTACAGGATATACTGTATTATGCAAAGAAGTTACATTTTATCTAGTACCACCTGAAAGTATAATTATGCTATATTCATTTATTATAATAAAATGTTCTAAAATGTTATTCTAAGATTTCAGATTTTATTTCATTTAATGTTAGATTAAATTTCATTTCTAACTCAAAAACTCTAAACAAAACCCTTAGAATAGTTATCAACAAACTGCTACAAGTGAGTCACTTTATCAAGTACTGTGAAGACCAAGGAAACCCCGTGGAAACACACACTGGCACCCTGAACATCCTGACTCCGGATTCCTTTTCCTAGGACAAAGTCATCTGCAGTGTTTTCAGAACCTAGAGCAAACACTTTAAATGAAAACACCTACTGCCTCACTACTCAATCCCTGCTAGTATTTTAGTATTTCTCTAAGTCCTTTTGTCGTATATACTTTCCTAAATATGCGGTTTTGTATTTAGCATTTTCCTTGAATTTAACCTTGCCTCCTTCCCCACACTAAAACGCACCTAAGGCTTATCACTGAGTGTGACTGTATCATGTTACCCCAGATGGTGGATGTACCAAGGTTTATTATTCTTTATAAAGCCTCTAAAAAATAATTTTTCAAAACGTGTATGCATGTGCACACATCAAAACAACATATGTGAATACACATAAAAGTGCATTAATATTTAATATCATCTAGATTGAAAGTTATGTGCAGCAGTCATTTTATTAACACCATCGTCCCCAAATTGAGCCGAAATTTCTCATTCAACTGAACATTGTATATACCTTTGATTAAAGATGAGTTAGTACCTGCACACGTGGGAGGAGAAGGGTGCATTGTGAAGGTAAACAATTGCGAGAGCAGTGAGGAAGCTGTCATGGCATGATCTGTATCTGCCCCACCCTGCGATGCAATTCTTTGCATATAAGCAGGGACACAGACTACAAGTAATTCTTGACTACAAGTTTAAGAAGTAGTCCCTGTTTTTTATTTTGCAGAAATCCTAAAGCACACATATGGCTAAATATGTGTATTAACATGTCTTCCTGTTTTCATGCAGATAGTAACTCAAGAAGGCAGACTAACCAACTCCAAGAAGCACTATGCAGTATATAAGGCACTAAAAAAGAAACTGAAAAACGTACATGATAGGTAACTTGGTATAAATCACATTATTATTATTATTTTTCAGTTTTAGTACTAGAAACAGCAGCAGCAATAGCATACACTGATTGCTTACTATATCTAGAAACATCAAATTTAGTTTTCTCAAAGCCCTGTAAGTACCACTATCTCAAGTAACAAATGAGGAAACATTTACAAATATACAGATGGCCAACATACTAATAAATTATTAATGAAATAGGTTTCTTTAAATCAGATAAAATTCAGGTTTAGTGTCAAAAATCATAACTAGAAGTTCAAGGGGCTTGTCCAAAACGACCCAGATTTGGCCCTCAAATGATTCTGCTGAGTGATACTGTCACGAATAAACCAAAATTTTGTGCAGCTCTGAGCACTTAATGTTTTTCAGAGTAGATAAGAAAACATTTGTAAATGAAGATCTATAAAATACATGAAGTTTACCTCCAGACTTCACCATCATGCCATACCAAGCAGTCATATACAGGGCCAGGATCGCTGTATTTCTTCTCGAAAGAATTCAGCAATTCCACTTGACTTTGAAGCTCCTCCTTGATGAGTTTATTTGCCTAGTCAATTGGAAAACTGATTAACATTAGTACATTCTGTACTTCTGAAAGTTGTATTAACATACAACAAAAGATACAATGTTAATCAATAGTAAATTTATTTTACCCTGAAAAAATATAAGAAAATTTTGTTCTATCTATGCAACTTGTCATTCAATTCAATGAAGCAGATATCCATTCATACAGTAAAGATCTAAACAACAGTTATTTTACTCAATCTCATTTACTCACTCACTAGGCCTGCTTTGGGAACTACATTGTGCTACATGTTGGTGATTCCCTTTAGCCAAGATATGCTTGTTACGTATTTCTCATCTAACTCACTTCCAAAAGCAACTCTAAAACTGCTACAAAATAGGTTATCTATTGACTTTCAGATTTTTATATCAGGACCTTTTCTATCTCAAATTTATTTTCTTAAGAATCCAAATAAATAATAAAACCCATGAATCATCTTATCCCTTTTAGAAACTGCTATGTTAAAAAGAAACACTTAATGGGGTAAGTGAAACCTTATTTTAGCTCTGTGGTCATTAATAAAACCAAGTACTTTACATTCGATAATGTACAAACTAGACAACAACTGGCACTAGCATGTGTTACCTCTCCAAAACATTTCTCTAACCTAGAGTATATATAAAAAATAAGTTAGGTACTCAAATAATTAGGGAAATGACTGGTTTAAACAGAAATAAGCTGGGAGATAGAAAGGCATATAAATACTGATATTAAGACGAATAATATCTCTAGACTCACTATGTTACTATATTAAGATCCAGCAGGGGTTGACAAATCATGGTGCATGGGCCAAATCTAGCCTGTGACAAAGTTGTGTAAATGAAGCTTTACTGGAACATGGCCTTCCTGGTTCAGTTACATATTGCCTATGTTTCATGATACAAGGGGAGTGTTGCGTAGTCATAAGAGAGTACTAAAAATATTTACTATTTGGCAATTTATAGAAAAAGGTAGCAGTCTTTGATCAAGAGCACCTAATATTGCTTAAAATCAATCTGCCTTCTATAAATAGCGTGGTGTGAGTATTAACCTAGAGAGAAGAAATATGGATTCAATTCAGAAACTTAGCTGTGCAATCCTGAGCAAGTTATTTATCCTTATGATAATCTGAGGCTGTCACATCAGAAACTAGTAGGATAGCAAATTATCTTGGCCAATGATTACTAAATTCCACGCAAATCACAATCATGTAAAGCCTACCACAAATATCGATGCTATTTCTCATCCCACATAGTAAATCAGAATTATCAGGGGATAAAGCCCAGAAATCTTAATTACTTTTAAAATAATTCAGGTGATTTAGAAATAATCAGTTCATCAGTATCAGTTCCATAAATCAGTATATGGGAACCAAGGACTACACCCTCTCATGTTTTGAAACAACGACCATAAGGTCTAACATATTAACTGAAAAATGAAGTATTTTGAAATCCCTTTTTAGAAAAGTGACAATAATACATATAATTAGAGAATACATAGGCCAGGCACAGTGGCTCACACCTGCAATCCCAGCACTTTGGGAGGCCAAGGTGGGCAGATCACGAGGTCAGGAGTTCAAGACCAGCCTGGCCAACATGGTGAAACCTCGTCTCGACTAAAAATGCAAAAAAAACCCAAACAAACAAACAAACAAACAAAAATTAGTTGAGTGTGGTGGCACATGCCTGTAATCCCAGCTACTTGGGAGGCTGAGGCAGGAGAATAGCTTGAACCTGGAAGGTGGAGGTTGCAATGAGCCGAGATCACACCACTGCACTCTAGCCTGGGACACAGCGAGACTCCATTTCAAAAAAAAAAAAAAAAGAAAAAAAAACAACAAAACATACTATATGGTTCCATTTTACACAAATCAAAATAGGCAAAATCATCTGCAGTGTTAGAAGTCAAGGCGGTGGTTGTCTTTGGGAAGAGAAAGGGAGCAGTGATGAGGAAGGGGCACAAGAGAAATTCCCAGGTGCAACTTTCATGGGAGAATTCATAACTAAACACAATTTTTGTACTTTTACCCTATATGTATTATATGTTAAGTTTTAAAAATTCATACTATGTACATTGACTTGAGGATAAAGGAAAAATTAGTAAAATTAACCAACTTAAAAGAAAATTTGTGAAAAAAGAAAACTTGTGAAAAACAGTCTATTAGTTCTCTAAAAACTCTATGGGAATATGGTTCTAGGGTAATGTTTAAATGAAATCGACTAGCACCAACTTGAGAAGACCCGTTGTTGGCAACATCAAATTCTTCCTGTTTTCTACAGGCTTCTGCAAGGGCCACTCTGTGAACAGGGTCCCAGATCTTTTCCTTCCGTTCTTTCTGCAAAGAGAGAAAAATTGTTATAATTAGGCTGACAAATGCTCAGGTAAACCTAGACAGGCATTTGTATGTGAACTTTGTTGTTACAGCTGTGGTGCTACACAATTCTCATAGAGAGGTTTTAAAAAATCATTTCTGGCTGGGCGTGGTGGCTCACGCCTGTAATCCCAACAATTTGGAAGGCTGAGGTGGGCGGATCACCTGAGGTCAGGAGTTCGAGACTAGCCTGGCCAACTTGGTGAAACTTCGTCTCTACTAAAAATACAAAAATTAGCTGGGTGGGGTGGCAGGTGCCTGTAATCTCAGCTACTTGGGAGGCTAAGGCACGAGAATAGCTTGAACTCAGGAGACGAAGGCTGCAGTGAGCTGAGATTGAGCCACTGCACTCCAGCCTGGGCAACAGAGTGAGACTCTGTCTCAAAAAGAAAAAAAATCATTTCTAATGAAGAGGATAAAGCCATGGATCACTTATTAAAAACTGGTTAGTCAATTCATTGCACCTACGGTTTAAGAGAAGTTTACCAAGACATATCCAGATGTATTGTTATGTGTCATATTCCCCAATTTAAAACCTTCTCTTCTCCAGGAATACCTAGTACTACCTCAGAAAACTGACTGAATTCCCAGTCATTAAAAGGAAGAAAATGTTGTATTCTGGGCCCATACAAAATTGGGAAATGCCATAAGCCTAGCAGAGGACTAGATTAAGACTACAGCTGCACTTTGACAGATAATGCAGGCTTCCTCAATTTCCTCCCTCTCTATTTTTTTTCCATCCTCTTTGACTTGATAGGGTTCTGTATTACTGAAATTGGTTTTAACCTTATCTCCAGTGTCTTTAACTCATGGTATCTCCCCACGCAGCTAAAGGAACAGTCCACGTTACTTTAACAACACTATATTTGCATATTAAATTATATCCTATCAACACAGCTGATTAAATTTAATAAACTGTATAAAATGTGGTCATGCAATGGTTCACACCTGTAGTCCCAGCACTTTGGGAGAATGAGGCAGGTGGATCCCTTGAGCCCAGGAGTTCGAGACTAGCCTGGGCAACATGGTGAAACCCCATCTCTACAAAAAAATACAAAAATTAGATGGGTGTGGTGGTGTGTGCCTGTAGTCCCAACTACACGGGAGCACTGCCCAGGAGGTTGAGGCAGTTATTAGCTGTGATCATGTCACTGCATTCCAGCCCGAAATTTTAAAATAACATATTATGCAATAAAAGTTATATGCATTATTCTTGTTTATTTTGCAGAATGATGAGAAACTGACAAATAAGGTAATCTGAGTAACTTCTTATGCTTCACAGGCCCTTGGGGAAATAACACTACAGAGGCAAAGGCCCATACATCTTATTCATCAGGCTCACTTCCCAAGATTATACCTTATCTTACAGCTGCAACCCTGGACTTGTATTAGGTACTTGTATTAGCTACTTGTACCAGCATTCTCAACACAGTAGTCACTAGCCACATGACACTATTTAAACTTAAATTTTAAAATATGACATAAGATAAAATTTCAATTCCTCAGTCACACTAGACATATTTCAAATTCTCAATAGCTACACGGCTAGTGACTACCATAATGGTCAGAGCAGAAACTGAACATTTCAAACATTTCCATTATCACAGAAAGTTTACTGAACGGTTTTAAAGCAGGCTCTTTATCATTCTGCTTACCACTCTTATTTTTCTAACGGCACACTGGTGCTTCTTACACTTCAGCAGTTTTAGGTCTGATTAACACTTACCTTAATGCTAAATGATGACTAAGTGGGAGCAAGAAGGCTAGTTAAACAGGGGAGGGACATTATCACAGAAACTACAGGAACAGAAACGAAAAGGTGGTCTGGACTTTGAATTCACTGTCTTTAGCCTTTTTCAAGTAAAAAAGTCCTTCAAAAATCCAGCGAAAGCTATATCCCATCTCCCAGAAAAAACACAAAAATCTGAATATAATTTCAGTGTATTCACAGATTCCCTAAGCTTATTCCATGTACTCAAGATTAAGAATCACGACTTTACATGGATGACATTCCATTGAGCAGAATCTTTAAGCAGTCATTGTTTGAAAGCCACCAACCCCCCAAAAAACTAAGAGTTAATAAGATTTTATGAAATATTTCTTCAGTAGGAATAAAATCTGAGGAAGAAGACAAGTCAGAAGAATACAAGTCATTGGTACCAGATTGTACATTACCTGTATCCTTTCCTTGAGAGCCTTAGGATAGAAGTCATAGCCATTTTTAATGCCAATATGATATTTGCCTGAGGGATTTGTCCAGCTTGCAGGAATCTACAGAAAAAAAAAAAAAAAGGGTAACCTGTTCATTCACTAAATGCTTTCCAATTCCAATGATACACTACTGAGCAAAAAAGTATACTACTTCTACTCTAACAAGCTTAAATTGGATAAGGATGCTCATGTATGACAACAATGTGTTTAATACTCTTAAGTAGTTAATGTCTTTATCACTTCTTTTTTCTTGTCCATAAATAATTCAACTAGAATAATACCTTTCATTTATACAATGTTTCGTAAAAAGTGCTTTCAACATACACTGTCTCAATAAACCATTAAAATCTGGTAATAATCTTTTAAACTATCTCAAAGTATTTTAAAACACTTTAAACTTTTAGTAGAGCGATGCACACAGTATGCTTAGTTTACAAATAGAGAAAGCAAAGCAGCAGAGAAATCAAATCACTTGCCCCAACAACAGGAAAGTTGAAAACTGGAACCTAGTTCTATCATGGAAATCAAAAATTCTGTATAAAGAATATGGGATTTAAAGTCAGATAAATCTGGCTCTGAATCCAAACTCTATCACTAACTAGAAGGAACCCATAGGCTTCTACTTCGTTATCTGTAAAAGGAAGAAAATCTCTACCTTATTCTTGTGAACAACAAAGTGAACTGAGCGCCAACCAACATGAATCATCAATCAAGAAAATGTAGGGTATTTATACTCTTTGCAATCATGGAACCATGGTCATCAAAACCAGCTTTTAAATATGTATAAATGACAAGGTTGAAACACGCAGAGCTGGTAGCCTCATCAATCCTCACTTGTGCAGTATCTTTAACTCATCCCCATGTCCTTCATCCAATTACTTCCCAGGCAGAAAACTTTTGGATGAAATTTCCTCACAACTAAATAGAGGAAAACAATCATTCACAGAGCTTCAAGGAGCTATTAATACTACGTAGTGACCTTTTGAAGGCCTATGTGCCATTAATCACTTCCAAATCAACTGGATGTCTGGAGAATGTGTAATTTCAAACATGTTGGCATACAAGCTAGCACTTTTCACTCAAAACTTAACCTTCTTTAGAGAATAGGAATTCTGAACTTTAATGTTTTTGCAACAGCCCATGGCAAAACAGTAAAGCACTGCAACAACAAAATGGGAAGTAGTCATTAGCTTTTAAATTCAGAGTATTTATTCACCCTTGTCCCCTACACAGGTGGCTTTGTAACCCTCGGCAAGCAGCAACTTCTTTGTACAAAGACATTACAGAAAATCATGAAATGCCAAAAGATTAAATGAAGTAACTAATTAAAATAACTGCAAAATAGAAAGGCGTTAAGTTATATATAATCACACAATAAAAACAATCCAACAGAATTTATATTTAAATATAAATGAGATCCAAGTCTGCACGGTTCATGGAAACAGATACTTCTCAAATCACAACTATGTATTTTTCCTTACCACGAAGGCAGACTAGTTACAAAAAGTACACCAAAAAAAATCATATAAAAGTTATAATCAGGGCTATCTAACTTTAGGTGAGTAAGAGTAAAGCTAACTTTATGAGGCAATTATGAAATTTTATTTTGCATATTTGAGTATTCTACATAAAGTTATTTTTTATTTCTAAGAATAAAATCTTTACATTTGACCATTTTAAGTTGGTATCTTAAAAATAGTTCTAATTACACAGTAACTACAATGTATTAAGACTGATTTTCATATGATACAAGTAATCTTTTTAATTACCAATTACACCTCACTTCTCTGACTCTCTTAAAGACAGGATGCCTAACAAATCGAACATTTTTCTTAATGGGCCAAGTGTCACCTGAGTGTTAGGGTACCATGTGGTGAAGTCCTCTTAGAAGCTTTTTTTGCTTCCAAATGATTTCAGTCTTGCGAGCCTCATCACACAGGCCAGGGCACATGCACACTGTTTCCTTTGGCTGTCACTGCATCTAAGTACCATGCTGAATCTGGCCAAGTCATTCAATATGCCTGGATTTATCTTTATTTATTTAAAAAAAAAAAACAAACCCAAAAACATTTAAGACTAAGTGTTGATTTTTAAAATGACTTCCAGTTAAATGTGGTAAAATGAAAAAAATTCCAAAATGCTACTAAAATTAGAATAAAGGAAGTGGGGGAAGCATCCAAAAACAAAGGGACAAAGAGAATATGAAAGAGACTTTAGAAGCTCACCACATTTTGAAGGGTGCCAACTGAAAAGAAGGCACTAAAAATTAGAGTGAAAATTGTGGAATACATGGTGCTGGGTGAAAATTGTGGAATACACGATGCTGGGACAACTGGGTCTTCTTACAGAAAAAAGTAAACAGAACTCTTCAAATTAAGCATATAAAATCAATTCCAGGTGAATTCTAGAACAAACGAGAAAAGCTGTGAAACTTCTTAGAAATATAGGAGAATATCTCTATGATCATGGGGTCAGAAAACACTTGTTATACACTGCTAGTGGAAATGTCTTTTTGTAATTTTTTTGAGAAGGAGTCTTGCTCTGTCGCTCAGGCTGGTGTGCAGTGGCGCCATGTTGGCTCACTGCAACCTCTGCCTCCCAAGCTCAAGTGATTCTCCTGTCTCAGCCTCCCTAGTAGCTGGGATTACAGGCGCGCACCACCCTGCCTGGCTAATTTTTGTATTTTTAGTAGAGAGGGGGTTTCGCCATGTTGGTCTGGCTGGTCTTGAACTGCCGACCTCAGGTGATCCACCTGCCTTGGCCTCCCAAAGTGCTGGGATTACAGGCGTTAGCCACTGCGCCCGGCCTGGAAATGTCTTTCAATACAAACACTTGGTCAAGGAGATGTCCTGTCCAAGTAAAAAACACACAGTTGGAAAAACTGTTTGGCATGACCTAGTGACATATCTCCACGATTCAGCAATTCTACTAAGAACACATCCTGGAGACATCCACACACATGTGCACAGGATACACACACATCACAGCAGAATGGATAGAATGTGGTAGGTACAAACCATGGCATGAAACCGATAAATCATTGCTGCCCGTGACAACATGGGCAAGTCTTACGAAACTGAAATCTCACAACACCAAGGGAAAAACGATGTATGACGAAATTTTATGAATGAGACTGTTCATGTAAAGTTCAAAACTGAACAATATATTTTATGTAGCCACACAGATGTGGTAAAACTACACACAAAAAAGCAAAGGAATGATTATCACAAAAGTTGAAATAGGCTGTGCTGTAGGAGGATGCAGGAAGTTTCTGATGTACGGCAATACTCTTTATCTTGATCTGGATGGGTACCATGGTGTTAGCTATACTATTCATAAAACTGTATATATGTGTTTTATGTACTTTATGTATGTATATTTTATAGTAAAAGGTTTTAAAGTTATATTCCCCTTTCGTACTTTCATCTGCTCATGGGAATACCATAGGCCATAAGTAGCTTACCATTGGTTTCTCAAGGAGGCCTAGGAATGTCATTCTTAGAGAATGAGGCTACTGAAGTGTTCAAAGCACGTAACAGTTATCTTAAACTGACAGAAAAATAAAAAGTCTGTTAGCAGTTTACGGGCTATGTGAAAAAAATAGACTATAAACATTCAATTCATTTCAAAGCATGATGGCTGCGTGCGAAGGCTTACGTCTGTAATCCCAGCACTTTGGGAGGCCGAAGCGGGTGGATCACCTGATGTCAGGAGTTCCAGACCAGCCTGGCCAAGATGGTGAAACCCCATCTCTACTAAAAATACAAAAAATTAGCCGGGCTTGGTGGCGGGCGCCGATAATCCCAGCTACTTGGGAGGCTGAGGAAGGAAAATTGCTGGAACCCAGGAGACGGAGGTTGAAGTGAGCTGAGATTACGCCACTGCCCTCCAGCCTGGACGACAGAGCGAGACTGTCTTAATAAATGCATGACTACATCAAAGAAACTTGAAGACCTCATTGTGCTGCTTTCTAAAAACTGTGTACCAAAGAGTTGCAGAGATGCAAGTAGAATCCCAGTGATTAATAATTTTTCCCTTTATTGACTACTGCAAAATATCTAAACACCTGCACATCTCTGAAAAAAATTAAACTGAACATGTGTGTGAGTACACTTTATGGATGGATGGAGAATAGAGTTCTAAGAAGACTGGTGGAAAATTTGTGTAAGAACACTCCCATTGCCCCATCTCACATGCCGCCCAAACTTCACCAACCAAGCAATCTCCATAGTTGAACCGGAGAAAAGCTGATAAGTCAACTTTGTCAACACAGCAAAGAAGAGGTGATATGGCTTGGCTGTGTGTCTCTACCCAAATCTCATGTGGAATTATAATCCCTTCCTGTCAGGGGAGGGACGTGCTGGGAGGTGACTGGATCATTGGGGTGGGTTTCCCCCCGCTGTTCTTATGGTGATGAGTTCTTAGGAGATCTAATGGTTTAAAAATGCATGGGGGCCAGGCACGGTGGCTGACGCTTGTAATCCCAGCAGTTTGGGAGGCTGAGGCAGGTGGATCACCTGAGGTCAGGGGTTTGAGACCAGCTTGGCCAACATGGTGAAACCCTGTCTCTACTAAAAATACAAAAATTAGCCGGACGTGGTGGCAGGCGCCTGTAATCCCAACTACTTGGGAGGCTGAGGCAGGAGAATTACTTGAACCTGGGAGGCGGAGGTTGCAGTGAGTCAAGATCATGCCATTGCACTCCAGTCTGGGCAACAAGAACAAAACTCCATCTCAAAAAAAGAAAAGAAAAATAAATAAATAAATAAATGCATGGCACTTCTCCCTTTGCTGGCTCTCTCTCCTACTCAATCATGATGAGAAAACACGTCTTGTTTCCCCTTCACCTTCCACCATGATTGCAAGTTTCCTGGGACTCCCAAGTCATGCTTCCGGTTAAGCCTGTAGGACTGTGAGTCAATTAAACCTCTTTTCTTCATAAATTCCTCAGTCTCAGGTAGTTCTTCATAACAGTGTGAAAAGGAACTAATAGAAGGATGAGACATAAGATTGAGTCTGCATGACATCACTCCAGACCCCTTGCATGGTGTGGCTACCTGAATATCTACGGCCAGACTTCTTGCTCATTCCTCCCCTAAACCCCAGGTCAAATGAGCTAAGGACTTCTTTAAGGTAACAGGGCATCCCAGTGGAAAAAATACAGTGTATACTGATATTACAGGGGTCCCCCTAAATGTTATCATTACCCTACAGTGAAACCCACCAAAAGACCCCACACAAGCAGAGGAGCTTCCAATCACTTTTTCTTGTGCCTTGCTAAAATAAGACAGCCAGGAATGATTAGACACCTAAACAAAATATCTAACGTAAAAAGCAGAGAACAAGGAAAAGGAGGAGGCAGAGAAGGAGGAAGGAGAGGGTGAAGAAAAAGGGAGAAAGAAGAGAAAGCAGAATAAGAGACTAAGAAAGGAGAACAGGAGGAAGCGGAGGGAAGAAACAATGAAATAGAAATAAATTAAAATTTTATCTCAGAGATAAAATGTTGCATACATGATACAAAAATATGCTCCCAGTGAACATGAAGGGGCTTTTGCAATTAAAAACAGGCAAAATTTAAAAAAATTCACACAAGGGTTACAATGTTGAGAAAATGCTGGAAATCTCTCGGGAAGGAAAAAGATAAAGGCAGTGAAGAAAAGGAGGGTGGAAAAGAATTTAAAAACTGGAGGATCAAGTCAAGAGGTCCAATGTGCAATTAACCAAAAACAGCAAAACAATGGAGAGGAAGTTACCTATGAGAAAATGCAAAAAAATGTCTTGGAAATAAAGGACCTGAGAATTAAACTCTCTTCTTCCACATATTAATTCTACAAATAAAGACTAAGACTAGAAAAAAAAAAATCAAGAAATAAAAACTATTAGCATGTTATTTTAAACTGAAGAGAATTTAATGTATCGATGCACTGCTGAAGTAGAGAACAGTAGGGGAGAGGTGTTACAGGGATTTAACTCTTTTTGTTAGAAGCCTTGTAAAAATATTTGTCTTTTTAAACTATTAAGACATACTGAACACAATTAAAAATTAAGTTTAAAAACCCACAATGAAGGGCTGAGAATACTTAATAGTAGAGCTAAAGAAATATGTCGCCAAGCTGAGAAAAGACAAACCTTATAATTTTTTTTACTTTATATAGATATCAATATTTATGATACATATATAATTCTACCTTTGAACACTAGTGATATTGTTAGTTCATGTGGTTTATCTAAAGCAGGGATTACTACAGCTATTTAAAAACAAATGAGACCAGGCATGGTGGCTCATGCTTATAATACCAGCACTTTGGGAGGCTGAGACAGGTGGATCACTTGAGGTCAGGAGTTTGAGACGAGCCTGGCCAACATGGCAAAACTCCATCTCTACTAAAAATACCAAAAAAAAAAAAAAAATTGGCCAAGTGTCGTGGCGCATGCCTGTAATCCCAGCTACTCAGGAGACTGAGGCAGAAGAATCACTTGAATACAGGAAGCAGAGGTTGAGATGAGCCGAGATTGCACCACTGTATTCAGCCTGGGCAACAGAGTAAGACTCCATCTCAAAATTAATATAAATAAATAAATAAATAACCGAGTAATAATTTTATATGGTTCTAAGCCTGCAGGACTTACTGGGAATTCTCTCTAGTTTCCCAGAGTGCCATAACTCACAAGAATCCCAAGTTTCCCTTTGAAACAGATTCTAATAATAAGGTTCACTTGGTGGAAGACGGGCCAAACTCTAGAGTAATTCAGATGGCTGAGCATTTGTAATTCGAAAATCTGAAATGCTCCATTTGAGTGTCATGTTCGCACTCAGAAAGTTCTGGATTTTGCAGCATTTCGGATTTTGGATTAGGGAGGCCCAACTGGTATATACAATGCAAATATTCCAAAATCTGAAACCTAAAACACTTCCGGTCCCAAGTGTTTCAGATAAGGGATTCTCAACCGGCAACATAAACTGGATGACTCTGACAATTGAAACTTTTTCATAGTTCCAGCGGCTGGAAGCTCAGCATCAGGGTGCCAGCATGGTTGAGCGCAGGTGAAAGCCCTCTTCCTGGCTTACAGAGGCCACCCTCTTGCTGTGTCCTCATATGCCCTAGAAAGAGCCTGCTCTACAGAGAGCTCTCTGGTGTCTCTTCTTACAAGGGTACTAATCCTATCCTGAGGGGACACATACTCATAACCTCATCTAACCCTAAATACCTCCCAAAGGCCCAACCTCCAAATACCATCACACTGAGGGATAGGGCTTCAATGTATGAATTTTGGCAGGGGGTAGGGACCCACATAATCAGTTCATAACACATGGAAAAAGAAGTATAACCTGGATTATTAATGGCTGCCATCTGCCCATGACAGCCAGATTTCTAAGAAGAACCAAGTCCCTCCACTAAGTGAAGGCAGGACCTAATGAGATGTCACTCCCATGATTACACTATGGTATGTATAGAAGGTGAAGGGATTTTGCAGATGTAATTAAGGACTCTGAGCAAAGCAAAAGGGAGATGATTCTCAGTGGGCCTGAACTAATCAGGTGAGTTCTTTAAAAGAAAGACTGGAGTCATCACCAAGGTCAGAGATTCTCTTACTGGCCTTGAAGAAGCAAGCTATCACGAGTTTTACAGTTGCCATGAAATGAATTTTTCCAACAATCATGTAAACTTGGAAAAGAAGCCTGAGCCTCAGCAGAGCCTTTAACCTTGACTGCAGTCTTGTGAGACCCTGAGCAGAGATCCACAAAAAGCCATGCCTGGACTCCTACCCCATGGAATCAGGGATATAATAAATACAGAAATACACAAGGTTTTAGGCTGCTAAGTCTATGGTACTTTATTACACGGCACAGACAACCAATATGCTGCCACAAAAAGCTTATTTGAAAGACAAGGCCCAAGTACAATTCAGATAGATGGTAAAAGGTGGGAAAAGCTAACTAAATAATCATAATTTTATATTCCAAACTAATGCTGCTTATTGCTTTAAATGATAGAGTACAGGATCACAAATTCTTCCCATCCTTCATGTTCCTTAGCTCATGAGCTGCTCTGTGCTTGCTTTATGCTTATTTTTCATGTTTAGCTTACCCAGGCCTTTCTACCAAGGACATAGAATAAGACAAAGCTGGTAGGCCAGGCACCATGGCTCACGCCTATAAACTCAGCACTTTCAGAGGCTGAGGCAGGCGGATCACAAGGTCAAGAATTCGAGACCAGCCTGGCCAGAATGGCGAAACCCTATCTCTACTAATAATACAAAAATTAGCTGGACGTGGTGTAATCCCAGCTACCTGGGAGGCTGAGGCAGGAGAACTGCTTGAACCCGGGAGGTGGAGGTTGCAGTGAGCCAAGATAGAACCACTGCACTCTAGCCTGAGCAACACAGCAAGACTCTGTCTCGAAAAAAAGAAGTTTAAAAAAAAAAAAACAAAAAAGACAAAGCCGGCCATTTAAGTTAACAGCTACTATAGCCTAAGTATTTCTTCAAGTTCACTGGGAATACTATGAAGGGACAATAAAAGATGAAGGCAAAGCTATGATGTGGTTACTTTCTCTACCTTTATATTCAAAACAAAATTTGGCAACCTCATTGAAAAATACAACCCAATTCTAAGCACCTCATCAAACAACAAAATAATGGCTTCTTCTAAGGCAGCCCCAATGACTCACTTCTTGTGAAACCCCTTCCCCTTCAGTGTGTGCTGGATTTCTCAACTCACTTCCAATGAGCTGAATATAGTCAAGTGACGGGTGGTCCCTTCCAAGATCACTTTTACAAAAAGTCTGTGGCTTTCATTGTGGGGACTCTCTCGGCTCACTCCCCCAGGGAAGGTGCTGCCAGGTATTGCAGCACTGTGGAGAGGCCCAATGGCAAGAAGACAAGGCCTGCCAGTGACCCTCCAGGCTTGGAAACAAACTTCCCCCTCCTCTCCCAAGCTGACCCTCCAGCTGAAGTCACAGCCATGGCTAACCGTTTGCAACCTCCAAGGCGATTCTGAACTACAGGAACCCCGTTAAGCCACATCCAGATTCCTCACTCATAGAAACTCCAAGGTAATAAATATTTGTCATTTTAAACCAGGAGGTTTTGAGGTAATCTGTTATGTGGCAATGGATAACTAATACCCCATCACTAAATGTAAGGTAAAAACATTAGATGCTTTGAGGCAAGAGTAAAAAAAAGAAAATTCAAAAAGAAGACAAAAGCTCTGACCTTAAGCACTCTTCCTGAAAGGCCAACAATTTCACCATCCTTCGGCTCTACTTCCGTAGCAGTATTCACATCGCCACTTCCTGTTGTATCAATGATATCAACAATTTTTGGTTTTCCATCAGTTGTAACCTGAAAATTAAGAAAATTAAAATATGAATGGTAGATTTTAGGTTTTTATTCCTAAAGAAAACAATGCAAACCCACGCATATATATGTGTGTGTATATACAAAATCTGCATTCACTTAAAAAAGAGAACTGAATTGTTTTAAGCCAAAAGCCTGGACAAATACTAGTAAGAAAATTTAATTGTGGAAACACTACAGAATCCTTCAAGTGGTTTCATATATTCAGTTAACAAATATTTACTGAGCATGTACTATAGGCGACACCCTATTTTAGGTGCTGGGGATATGGCAGTGATCCATATGCAAAAATCTCTGATGATCTTATAGTGAGGAAGCAGTTCAGTTAATAACAAAGTAAAATAAAGAACATGTCAGATGTGCTATCACACTGGGTATTAGGGAAAAAAATAAAAAGAACATGTCAGATGGTGAGAATTAACTACACAGAAAAATTAAGCAGGGAAGGGAGATGGGTGGTGTGGAGTTTTCAATGTCAGTTTGACTGGTCAAGGAAGATCTTACAGAGACGGTAACATCTGAGAAAAGATCTGAAGATGGTGAGCTGTGGGTTGGACAAGTATAGAGCTTTAGGGGGAAAAAATGTTTTAAATGGCACCATTATTGGATGCCACACTAGCACCTCAAACACAATGAAGTTCAAGCTTAACATGCCCCCCCACCCCCCACCTGATTTTCTCCAGGCTTTGCCATCCCAGGAATCCCCACACCCAGCTGTTCACCCCGGAAATTTAACAATCCTCCTCTGATACTTTACTTCGGTTGACTCCTCACAGTGAAGCTAACAGGAAATCCTGTTAATTCTTTGTCTAGAGGATAGCTCAAATCCATCGCATTTTCACTACCACTATCCTAACACTCCAAACCACCACCATCTCTTGCCTCCATGAGGTGAATCACCTCCTAAGCGGTCCCTCGGTTTCCACTCTTGGCCCCACCAAAAGTAACACAGGCTGAGTCCCTAACCTGAAAATTCCAAATGCTCCAAAATCATCAACATGAAGCTCAAAGGACATGTTCATTGGAGCCTTTCGAATTTGCGATACTCAATCTGTATTAAAACAAGCTGTATTTTATCGGTCCTCTCCTTTAAGCCCATCGATGTATTCACGGAGCCCTCAGAATACTTGCATAAAAAGCCTCGCGCCATCTGATCCCTGCCAACCCGTTACTCAGGAGTCTAACCACACCAACCTCCTTTCAATTCC
Source organism: Theropithecus gelada (assembly GCF_003255815.1). Classification (NCBI taxonomy): domain Eukaryota; kingdom Metazoa; phylum Chordata; class Mammalia; order Primates; family Cercopithecidae; genus Theropithecus; species Theropithecus gelada. The sequence continues at coordinate 41,633,795 of NC_037685.1, read as the reverse complement.
TGAAACATGCCAAACTTTTTCCTGCCTCATGACTTTTTAAACAGGTTCCTTCTGCCTAGAATCTTTATCTCTTCAGTCATTCCACAGGACTCCATCCTCTCAGTTTTCTATTAAAGTCCCTCCTGCAGAAAGGCCTCCTCGATGACCTCCTTTAGGTAGCTGCCATCCTAAACTTGATTATTCTTTCTCATTGTACCTCATTTCCTTTACAGAACATAATTCTATTTCTAATCATACAGGTGGGTCATCTTCATGTGTTCCCCCTATTAGAATAGAAAGCTCCATGAGGGCAAGAGCCATGTCTACTTTATTCACCAACATATACCCACTACCTAGCAGTGCTTGTCAGGCATTCAATGAATATTTAATTACTGAATTACAAGACACGAGTTACTCAGCACTAAGACTGATTTTCAAAGGTTTGGTTTCTTGCCAGTCCACAAATTTTCATTTGAGCCATAACATGATTGCTACAAGTAACAGTATATATTTTCACACATTTTTGTGGGAAAAATAATTTCTGGGCTCTTGCTTGGCTAGTTTTTCAAAGGAAATATGTTGCATTCGGGAATATGTACTGAGTTACCAGTAGGAATCAGACAGAAAACAGAGACACAAAGACTGAAGGAAAAAAAAAAAAAAAAAAAAGACACCATCCTCAAGAAAGAAACAGAAACATAAAAACCATAGAAACTGTCAGTAAAGAGGAAGAGCCAGTCTTCAGACTCCAGTTCCACCTGGGAATTCACACTCTTTAAGAAAAAGCTTAATGTCCGCTGCTCCAGGTCTTCCTGACCAACACCAAGTATTTCCTCTGCAATATCCTCCAAGCTCTGTAATTAAGGTACATCCTAAAGAAGGAGAAGGAAATTCACGATGTGGAGAAAACAAAGGCACACATTTTTTTTTTCTTCCTTTACCAGACAAAGCAAATGGGTGGCTGGTGGACCCCAAATCTCATTTCAATCTTGTTGCCATGGAACAACTGAGGGCCTGATAGCTGAAGGGGCCATAAAGGCCTCCCAGGCACAGCTGTTATTTTCATGTATGGTAATTTTCAAGTTGGATGTTTACTTCTTGAGAACTGTCCTATAATCGTAACAAATAAGAATTCTGATAACTCAGAAAGCTCAAAGTCATAATTCAAAAAAAATCACTGTGGGAATCATACCAAACCCTGATGATACAACTATAAAACTTAGATACTGATTCTGAAGAGATAGGCTATGTGTCTCAAAAATATAATTAAAAAAGAGAAAAATGTAAGAAAATCTACCAAAATAAAAATGGAAACAAAGTTGATACTACTGTATAAAATTAAAACTAGCTAGGTCATGTACTAATCATATAAGAAAATAACCTATTTTAAAATGTACCCCAAATAAATACGAAATTTGAAAGATATACAGTAGGACTAAGAACCCAAATCACCTACCTTCACCTCAATAGGCAAACCTGAGTGACTTGAGATCAAGAATAACAAGAGAGCACTAACAGGTCAGACAGATCCCTCTCATTAGAAACCTCATTATCAATATATGAGCAAAGGAAAAAAGTCTATTGGGATTTAATGGCTTATTTGTCACCTATTTCCACACGCTTATAAGGATCTCTCTCCCACACACACACACATTTTCATTACAAATTATTATACGTGCAATTATTCTATCCATGAATTTCTTACTTTAACATTAGATAAAGAAAACCACTTCACTAGAAATAAAAAGACAAAAACAGAAATGTAGGGTCAGAGGAGGGTTTTAAAAAGGCAAATCCCCTGAGGATTTTGCCATGGGGTTTTCAGAGAAGTAAAGGAAAGGAGGAAGGTGAACTGCTAACAATGGAACTATATCCCTCATCTCTGAGAATGGGGAGGCTTCACATGAGAAAGAGGGACTACAAGCATGGGCAGTTAGTATGGGTAGAGCTTCAGTACTAAATCCTGGGTCCTGGGGTGGAAGACTGGGAAATGCTTACTGGGCTATGTTGGCTGGATGAAACAGAAATCGCCCAAAGCTTTCCCCAAAATGTCAAGAATCTTTGTGTATGTCTCCACTGTAACCATTAAGGTAGAGGAGTTAGTGAAGGTTGGAAGATTTGCCAAATATGTGCAGAGAGGATCAGAACAAAAGGTGGGGTGTTTGCAGAGAGGACCAGAACAAATCTCGGGAAGTTTGTAATCTGCCATAAACAACACAAAGCTAATGAATTTACTTAAAATTTCAGGAAAGATACTGAAAATATTCCTTTAAGCAAATAAAGATTTAATAAATATTAACCAGTGACTTTTATTCTGATATTATAATGATTAATATAAATAAGACAATCTTTGCTTTCAGAAAGGTTATTGTCAGTTGGAAAGAAAAGTAAGTAGAGAGATGATCACAAAACAGGACAATAAATAGTAGCGGTCAGGCCAGTCTGGGTAACACAGTGAGACCCTGTCTCTACAAAAAAATAAAACAATTAGCTGGGTGTGGTGGCACATGCTTATGGTCCCAGCTACTGCAGAGGCTGAGGCAGGAGGACTGCTTGAACCCAGGAGTTTGAGGCTGAAACGAGCGGTGATCCTGCCACTGTGCCACTGTACTCCAGTCTGGGTGACAGAGTGAGACCAGGTCTTTGAGGGAAAAATAATAATAATAAAAAAATAAAAGAGGTTAGGACACTATTTATGAAAGCATATAAAAACATGTAAGAACACAAAACCCAGCTTGGGGGGAATGAAGGAAAGCTAACTGAAAGAGAGGTAATAAAAATTTTAGTGCATGTAAAAATAGATTTTTATGAAACTACTTGTAACCTCCTCAAACCTCAAACCTCCTCAAACCTCCCTCCAAGAGGAAATTATATTCCTTCATTATGCACACACGTATTTTTTCCATTCAACAAAAACATTTAACAGTACAAGCACATTTCATACAATTTTGACAGATGCTTTCAAAGATTTTTAAGTTAACCAGGAAAAAGTTACTAAACAGAAATACTAAAACAAGTATTTCAGGTGCTATTAAGGGGATCTGAGCAAATTGCTATAAGAACAAAGGGACAAAAAGCCTAAATAACTCTTAGGAGGGATTGGGCCTTACTCACCTCTGAAGCTGCAGGCCCTAACACAATGGCAAACACACACATAAATATGAGGTGGGGTGGGCACAGAATTAAATCAGTTGATTTCCCAAAACATAACGGTGTCAAGACCCGCCTGGATCTTAAACGGATGAAGCAGGAGTTTACAGATGATAGGTAGTAGAAGTCTGACGGAAGATGAAACGCCACATGCAAAGGCATGTATTGGCAAAAAGACCTGAAACATCTGGGTAAGTGAAAGAGTGAAACGGTCAAGGAGAGGCAAAAGATGAAAGATGGGATGAAGGGGCTGTGGACATAAGAAATGATGAGAACTGAGGCTACGTGAGGAAGGCAGAGTTGGATGGCAAACGGCCTCATATATATACCATTCAATTTTTTTTTTTTTATTTTTACACAAAAGCAATTGAGATTCCAAAATGGCTTTGTTTTAAATGGGGGTATAATACAAGGTGTTTTTTTTTAAGGAATATAACTCTAGAAATGTGAAGGATGTATCAAAGAGAAACAAGACTGGTGGAAGGAAGACCTTCTGGCTACTGTGTATATATATTCTGGACCAGTCCAAGTTCCATCTGGTCTGTGAAACCTGACCAGCCCAGCTCTTACTGGCCAGTGCTCCCCACCAATCCCCGCCCCATCCCCCCAATAACCCCTGTCAATCTCTGTAACAGTGACAGTTTGCAAGACTGTATCATTTAACACAAACTTAGCCACCTAGTAGGTGCCTGAATACCTGCTGAGGAAATATGAAATCAGTTATGTAATTACTACTCTTCTCATGCCACCCATCCTCCACTTTATCATGCCCACAGAGCTGTCACAAAAGAATTGGGACCAAGGAAGTCACCAAAGACTGAGACAACTCACTATGTTCTTCCAAGTTTTCACTTGTGCCTCTAGTCCTTTACTCAGACCCCACCTGGCTTTCCAAATGGCCAGTTCAGCCTCACCCTCCTCCTATTTCATTCTTTCCTTCCTTTTTATTTCTATCCATCCTCTAATCTTAATGATGTACACATGTATCTACAAAATAAATCTATTAAAGGTACAGGAAAAAAAATCCTCCTGTTTGTAAGCCACCTTACCCAATTTCTTTTAACTGGCTATGTTTAGGTAAATATCTGAGTCAAGGTTGTTAAAAGAGAAGAGTTATGCTTTCATTTGATTTCAGTATTTTATTATCTGAATATTTATTACATGCAAATATCTAACGTATATTTACCCTCCAAATAGTTGGTGATGAAAGATCCAGCATAAACTTCTATTCACTTATGGTGGGAGCTAAACACTGGGTACACATGGACACAAAGATGGGAACAATAGATACTGGGGATCCCAAAGGGAAGGGGAGGAGATAAGGCTGAAATACTACCTACTGGGTACTATGCTCACTACCTGGGTGACAGGATCAATCACACCCCAAACCTCAACATCAGGCAATATCCCCATGTAACAAACCTGCACTTCTACCTTCTGAATCTAAAATAAAAGTTGAAATTACATATAAAAAAAGAATAAAATAAGTATCATTGCGAAAATAGTTTAATATTTTTCTTGAGCATTTAAAAAAGTCACATGTAATTAGTCCTCTTACAACCAATTTTCACAACAACGCTGTGGGGTGAAAATTATTGTTACTTTAGAGAGAGAAACACAAGAATGTGAGAAACAGATCTGGAAATTCTACCAACAAATTCTACCAAGCAGCACTTCTCCAACCTTTTCTGACCCTCTTATTATCCTGACAAAAGAACCGGTGAACCACTTATCCCAGCTGTTTTCCTCCCACTCATCCTATAAAAAGTAAACACACTCCACAGCAGAATGGAAAGCATTACTACTTTGTAATAAAGCCTCAATGAGTTGATCGCTGTCATTGTTTTAAGTCTTTAAGCTATAAATACAACGACAACTATACAACGCCAGTTACTGGGAGGGAATTCAGTACCTGCTCCTCTTCTGATTCATCAAAGGTGTGCAGTACTTCAGAGTGGTGTTGAAGAACACACACCAGGAATCAAGATTCTCAGGGGTTTCTAAGCAGATTCGGCCAGACTCCCCCTAGTTACTTCCAAAATGCTACCTCAATAATCAGAAAGCACGATAAAGGATCCAGAAGGGAAGCGATATTGTGGGGAGGAGGATGAGTGTTTAGTGTAGAAAGGAGGATAAGATAGCCCGAGGCTGATCAACGAGAGATCAGCATACAGTAGGATTAGTCAGGGATGCTGGGAGAGGGATCCTGAACAACAGTGAAATTTATTACTGGATTTCAGCAAAGGGCTAAATGTACAAAAGTTAAACTTTACAGACTTTAAACAGAATGCTTTCAACGAGAGACAACATACTTAAAAAAAAAAAAAAAACTACCTTCTGGTATGATACCCTGAATCTACCCTGAATTTTAAAGTTGCCTAAGGCAAAACTAAGTAATTTTTAAAAACCGTTTTATGCTTTCAGGTTTAAAAAAAAAAAAAAAGTCGCATCATTTCATAAGGTCTGAGAGGCTCACCAAAACCAAACCTAACTGAATTCTCCTTATGTAAACGAAGACTAAGCCACAAGATTCAATGACCCTAAGCAAATACGCTGCAGAAGATCGTTTAAAAATAGAATACACAAAACTACCACAGGAAACAATTCCGGAAGCGGACTGGGTTATCTTCTGGAAACCCAGCTTTCGTGCTTAAAGACAAACTATTCTTCCCCAAACCAAAGCTTCCGATCCCTAAACATTAAGTTCTCATGTCACTTGCCTATCTGGTGTCCCCACCCCACCCCAATGATAAAAGCTGTAAAATTCTCTTTAAAAACGTCAGGCAGGGACCAGTGTCCGAGGCACGAGGGGGTCTGCAGAGGAAGGCGGCGTGGAGGGAAGGAGCCTCTGGGGGTCCGGCCTGGCAGCGCCGAAGCGAGAAGGAAGAGGGGTCCCTAGGGCCAAAGGCGGACCCAGGCTCCCCCTAGCCAGCCGCGCCGGGCACGCTGCTTTTGTTGGGCCGGGAACACGGCCCAACCTGGGGTCCAGGCCCTCGCCCGCCCAGCGACCCTGGCACGGTGCGCCGTTAGTACCCTTGGCGGGCGCCGGTCCCTCCAGCGCCCGGCTCTGACCTCTGCCCACCCCAGTGCTGCCCACCCAGGCCCGGACTCGGCCGCAGAGCGGGGCTTTGGCATGCCGTGCTCCGAAGCTGTGTCCCCACCGGCGTCCCCGGCCGCCCGCGCCCCCGCGCCCGGGCTCTCGGGAGCTGCCTCACCTGCATGCCCGGAGCCCCCGGGTCCACCCCAGTGTCCAGTACGGCGATGAGTACCCCCCGCCCGTCATACTCCGGGTAGCGGCAGAGGAAGGAGGCGGCTCCAGTCTCCTTCTTCGGCAGGAGACCGTGAAAAGGGAAGGGCTCCTCAGTCGCAGCAGTGGCCATGGACGCAGGATGGAGGACGAGGAAGCGGCAAACTGCCAGGCTGCGCGCGGACTAGCAGCGCGAGGACACCCGTGCGGCCTCGGGCAGGAGGCGGGGGCGAGGGGCGGGGTCGGCCCCTCTCCCACCAATCCCGACCCGCCAAGGAGCGGTGGCCAATCACGTACTACTACGTAAGCCAACGGCGCCGCTCTCAGGAGCTAGGCCCGAGTATTGCCCGGGCTGCAGTGAAGGGGGCGGAGTCTGAGGCTATTACTGTAGGGTTCGGATCTCGAACCTGGAGTCCTAAAGAGGCCCGCGCTTGGGGTTTTAGGGGTTTTAGGCAACAGCAGGCCTCTAAGCAAAGAGTCCTGGTGTCTCGGACCGAAACACTCCCCGAGAGACGGGCAAGGAGATAGACCGCCAGCCAGGAATAGTGGGAACCCTTCGCTGGGCAAACGATAGTTTCCAAACTTAAGGTTGTGGATGAAACTTTTCGGTGCGGCTGCTGCAGGGGCCCCAGACCCGGGGTGCTGACCCGAGGCAAGGGAGCCGGCGCACGCACGCTTAGCTGCTAAGGAGCCCGCGGTGTCGGCGAAAGCTCCGGACATGAACTTGGAAGGTCGCAGGTTAAGGGGTGTAGGCTTTGGGTTCCCCTGTGTTGTTATGCCCCTTTGATGGGGGTGAGGTGGTGAGGGGGAGCAATAGGGTGGAGACAGGCAATAGTTTCAGTCAACAGGAAGTGAGTTGTTGGCCATTCCGTCGCCTTTGTAGCCAGTAACAAAGCTCGAGACTGAAATGGGCCCCTCCTATCTGCTGATCCTTACCTTCCAGGATTTCTGAAAAACATCTTTTTTTTCCCCTCTTACACTGAAGTTTCTGATTGCTCTTTACGGCTCTCCACTCAATTATAGAGCCATAATTTGCAGTTTTCCAAACTCACAGTGCCTGCTGTCAGTTGCTGCAAGCTGCACAGTGGTCCTCTAATGATCTTTATGTCTATGCTCATGCCAGGGTAATCTTAGCCTTTTATTGTGCCAAAGACCCCTTTGGCAATTTGGTGAGGCCTATTTCTCAAGCAGTGTTTTAAAATGCATACAATGAAATATATAGGATTACCCAAGAAATATATTTAAATGCTGTTATCAAAAATAGTCAAGGCAATTTTGTTATATAACAATAGCTTTACATGTGGTATATAGTTACAGGTGTGCTTCTTTTTCATTAAATAACAGGAGCTAGGGCCAAGGCTAATAAACTACCATAACTTCAAAACAATGAAGAATATAATTATTTGGAGATAGCAGTGAAAACTGCACTATGATGAACTGATTTTTATTGGTAACGTAACAGCAAATGCTACCCTGGTTTTGCCTACGTTCATACTTGATGTGAAAAAAATTAAGAGGTTTGTATCTTTTTTCTACAGAAGTTTTTGAACCCCTTGGATTCTGTCTATGGACACCAAGTTAAGAATACCTGGTATAAAGGAAAGCCTTATGCATGTGGTTTCCAACCCACAGAATTTCAGAGATCCTCCATGAAGTCTCAAAAATTATTCTCATGGCTGTGAGTTTCATGCAATGGTTTCAGCTGATTCCTTGATCATTTATTCAGTTCATAAGTCTTAGAGAAGCATGTTCTCTTTAGTGCAGAGGAAAAAGAGAAAAGTTGAATGTTTTTCTTCTTATTCCCAACTGTTTACCTCTAGAAAAGAATTCAAATTAACACAGAGGAAAACAGAATAACAAACTTGCAGAAGACATTCAATATAGAGCTTACAGTGACAGAATAGATTGGCTCCCAGTTTCAAATGAACCGTAGTCCAATCACTTCATTTTACAGATGAAGAAACAAAGTTAACTGACTGTCATGGCTTACAAAACAGGTTAATGAAAACACTGGATATGTCTTCTCACAATCTCTCCCCAGTATGTTCTGCCACACCATGTGCGTGACTTTGCCAGAGTATCACCCAATGAATAAATGGGGAATGAACAGTTCCTTATGAAACCTAAGTGGCAGACTTTTTATTAGACTGCTGTAACCATGTTCTTCAGATTTTTCTTTTCTTTTCCTTTTCTTTTTCTTTTTTTGACGCAGAGTCTCACTCTATGGCCCAGGCTGGAGTGCAGTGTCACAATCTCCGGTCACTACAACCTCCGCTTCCCGGGTTCAAGCAGTTCTCCTGCCTCAGCCTCCTAAGTAGCTGGGATTACAGGTGTGTGCCACCACACCCGGCTAATTTTTGTATTTTTAGTAGAGATGGGATTTCGCCACGTTGGCCAGGCTGGTCTTGAACTCCTGACCTCAGGTAATCCACCCACCTCGGCCTCCCAAGGTGTTTGGATTACAGGCATCAGCCACTGCGCCCAGCCAGATTTTTCTTTTTTTGCTTACATATCCCATAAACATGTTCTTTAAAAAATCATGTATCCCTTTGTACAGCTGTAAAATGAAGTCTAAATTTGTCCTTTTTTTTTTTTCTTTTTGAGACGGAGTTTTGCTCTTCTTGCCCAGGCTGGAGTGCAATGGTATGATCTCGCCTCACTGCAACCTCTGCCTCCCAGGTTCAAGTGATTCTCCTGCCTCAGCCTTCCTAATAGCTGGGATTAGAGGCATGTGCCACCACACCCAGCTAATGTTTGTATTTTTTTAGTAGAGATGGAGTTTCTCTATGTTGGTCAGGCTGGTCTCGAACTCCTGACCTCAGGTGATCTGCCCGCCTTGGCCCCCCAAAGTGCTAGGATTACAGGCGTGAGCCACTGCACCTGGCCTGTCATAAATTTTAAAAATTATAAAGGATGTAATTTTTGGCGTAGTATAAATACCGTCTTTCTTTAAGGAAACTTTCATGTTTCTCATGTAAATATACCCAGTTGAATGTAACTCAGATAGCTACCATCAACTATTTATAAAATACCTGAACATTTAAAATCAGACATTTTACATCACAATTTCTTCTGGAAACTTTATTTCCATTCTATACAGAATTTTTTCCCAATGTAATTTGCATTTATGATGGAAAGGCATATTGATAATTTATCATCATCTGCAAAAAAAAATATTAATTTTTAAAATTTTCCTGGAAGAAAAATGTTAAACTTATTCTTTTGGGTTATCTTTCAGTTATTACAAAGTTGATTACAACAACATGAGTAAGTCTTAAGCTTTGATTAAAAATTATAGGACAGAAAATTTTTTATTGAAAATAGAGCTCTTAAAAAGATGCTTGGTGTAAATAAGTCATGTTTCCATTAATGACAGGACTAGTTAAAAGGATAAGATTTGTACGTCTGTGTCTCTTGTAAAATTGGATCATTGATTCTCAAGAAGCAAAACCAGGATATGTAAGTATTACATAATATGCCCAGAAAGTGATGTGAACAAAATTCAGACTTACGTTGAAGCTCCCATTTTAAGAATCACTCATGTGACAAATGTCATCTTTTGCTATATAACCTTTCCTTAAATTGGAGAAAAGATGGATTTAATGAGACAAATGAAAACTGGTTTAACGTAACACACAGCAGAGCATATGCTGTTATGATTTGGTGTTTGTTCCCTAGCCCTTGTTCCTCATAATAGATTCTGGGATGTTTCAAAAATGCTGTCTTTTTTGCTAATTGTGGTCTTAACAAAAATTGTTCTTGATTTAAAAAAAAAGATGAATAGAACTGGTTATTGGACTTTGATATTAAATAGTTTTACTGATGGTATTTCAAATTGTCCCTTTATTTGATGCCCCAGATGCTATTACACCTGCAGGTGGTACATAATAGTAAGATTCAGGATGTGTTCCTTTTCCCTAAAAAGGTGCAAAAGATAATCACGTCTTTCCACCACAGGCACGCTCTCAGGCAGATAAGCTTAGAAAAAAGTGGATGACTTCAGGCATCTAGAAATTGATTTCGTTGAAACTATCTATTACTTTGTACCAGTTTGAAACCCACTATTTTATATAACCCCTGAAATCTCAATACAGTCATTTACTGTTTTTCTTCAAGCCAAGTATTGTACATAATATATGTGCTTACATTTTTTCCTCCTTTGATTTAATGACATTATCACTGGGGGGAATTTTTAATGCTAAGTCAGTTTGTGTGACAGTTCATTGGAAATAAATAGAGAATATAAGTAGAGAAACATGGATAATCCGTAATAATAGATAATAATAAAACAAGGGCTTAGACATAGGAGGAGGAGGAGGAGGAGAGGAGGAGGAGGAGGAAGAGGAGGAGGAGGAGGAGGAGGAGGAGGGGCAGCAAAAACAAGGTCAGTAGGCCTAGGCGTTAGTCACCTTATGGAGGGTAAAGTATTAATAATAGGCTGGACGCACAGCAACTTCTGTCACCCAGCATTGTTCAAAGCAGGAAGCGCTGAGTCAGATGTTTTTCCTATCACCTGCCCCATTCAGGCTGTAATCCAAGGCACAGGTGCGGTGGAAGGCAATAGCTTTCTATGAATCGCCTTCTTTGTAACTATTGCTGCATCCTATCGTTTAGAGAATATTTTAAAATTTAATTTCCCAAGACTCTCGAGATTGCATAAGCATCCTACATATGCCAGCGGCTGGGCTTTGAAATCTTCCTCAGCATTGCAGCGAGGCCGCACCTCCCGTGGGCGGCTCCCAGCCTGTGATTGATGCGGGAGGGATGCTGGAGCATATCTGTTCCGGCAGGTGGGCAACTTCGTGGACAGCTGTCTCAGGCTCCAGGACTCCCCAGCCGGCTTTGCCAAGTTGGACTGCGTGGACCTCGTGGTGGTCCAGGGCGCTTCCACCCAGCCTCTCTGCCTCTCCTACTTACTCGGGGTCAGACTTGCATCGCGACCTTATGCCTCTCCCAGCTTTTTGTGAACCCTTGACTACCTCACCTCGCGCAGGCACTAACGTGAATCCTTGCTTCTTAGAACCCATCTGCCCCCACCCCAAGGACCCGAAACTAAAATAGCTCATACCAAAGAAGCAGGTTCAGAAGCATGAAGCTTCGCCACTGCTGCCGCCCAAAGGCAAAAGCCGTTGTTACCATTTCTACCAAAGGTAACAGAGTCCAAAAGCCAGGGCGACCTGATCAGCAAAGTTTCAGTCACAATGCTGTGCCTGGCTGTATGGCAGCCTGATCAAGTAGTTCTGATTTCTTACATGGAGAGCAGGACTGAAAATGTGGGAAATTCCGTCCACATAGGAAGGACTTTCCAGTGATTCCAGCAAATCGTGACAAATACCCACTTTGCTAACAGATACACCTCCAAACCAAAGTAAATTATACAACATCAAGTTCCAGGTACTTGAGCCTCCAGTAATAAAATGGTAAACTAAGCAATTTGGACCAGGTCTTCTGGTGAAAGTGAGAACTGGACAATGTATGAAAAATACCTGCTTGAAAGATACCTCCCTGAAGGCTCAGAGAGCTAACAGCGCGGTGAAGAGTTTGTGTAAAAGACATAAATTCAGAGACTTAAGCTTAACATTTGAGACAGCTTTGCCTTTCAGGGCTTTTGCCAGTGCATAAAGAGGTAGCTGAGAGGCAGAGTTTTGTTTGTTTGTTTGTTTTTTACAGCCTTGCAGGGCTATGGGTACAAGGGTGGAAGCTAGAGCCTGCCAAGAGTGGGAACAGCATGGAAAACCTGTATTTTGGGTTGAGGCTGCAAAGTCCACACCTGAGAAGTAGGAATAAATTGAAAGTAAGCTTAGACTGGCCCCCAGAGGGATACCACATTATAAATAATATAAAGTCCTGAACTTGGATCAAGGTGATTATTCTCAATGGTATATGTTCATTGGAATCATCTGGAGAGCCTTAAAAATATTGCTACTTGAGCCCACAGATTCCCAGAATTCCAGATATTCTGATTTAATTGGTCTGGGTTTTTGCCTGGGCATTGAGATATTTTATATCTACCAAGATTATTCTAATGGGTAGCTAAGGCTGAAACCCACTCAGCTAGTGCTACTTGGCAGAAGCAAAATACTTTAAAATACCTACATTTACTCCATTCAGGAAGATAAAGACATAGTTGAGCATTTGGGCAGAAAATCAGAAACTTAAAAAAGACAAAACCAATTTAGAAAGAGCCAAAAGGAAATTTTAGAACTGAAAAATACAAAAGCAAAACAAAATTAAGAACTCAGTTTCTTAATTAAGAATGAGTTTCATAGTTACTGTCATTTAGCCAAAGAGAATTATAGATTGGAAGAAAATACTAAAAAAATACCTGGAGAAATAAAAGGATGAAAAACACAGAAGAGATGAAAAGAGTGATAGATGTAATAGTGGGAAGTTCTAACAAACTTTTAGGAAATGAGAAAGAAAATGCTTTAGAAGCAATAGCTGAAGAGATAATTTATGAAAATTTTCCAAATTGGTGAAAGCCTATATATTCAAAAAGTTCGATGGCCCTAAAGCAAGATAAATTTTAAAAAGCTACATCCAGGGACATCATAGTTAAAAAAAAAAAAAGAAAAAGAAAAAGAAAAAAGGCAAGAGTAGCTGGAGAAAAAAGATTATTTTCAAAGGAGCAGCAATTGATTGACAACTGATTCCAAACAGAAATGAAGAAAACCAGGAGACAATGAGACGACAGCTCACCCATGCTGAAAGAAAATAATTGCCAGCCCAGAATTCTGTAGCTAATGGAAACATCCTTCAAGAATGAGAATGTGATCAAGTGATCTTCAGAGATACAAAGGCTGAGGCAATGTGTCACCAGAAAGGCAGCAAAAAATAAATACTAAAGGATAGTCTTTAGGCAAAACAAAAATGGGCTGGGCGCAGTGGCTCACACCTGTAATCCCAGCACTTTGCGGGGCTGAGGTGGGCGGATCATGAGGTCAGGAGATTGAGATCAGCCTGGCCAACATGGTGAAACCCCATCTCTACAGAAATACAGAAATTAGCCAGGCATGATGGCAGGTGCCTGTAATCCCAGCTACTTGGGAGGCTGAGGCAGGAGAATCGTTTGAACCTGGGAGATGGAGGTTTCAGTGAGCCGAAGTCGTGCCAGTGCACTCCAGCCTGGGTGACTGAGTGAGACTCCATTTCAAAAAAAAAAAGACTCAGACACCCCAAAAGCTGTATCAAATTTGAATCAATTTCAAAATGGTGTCCCTTATTGTCAGTTAATGCAAGAAATTTTTTTAAATGCCTTCCTAGGCCAGAGATGGGGAGATGTACTTTTTGCATTATAAGGTTAGGGTTATTACTTTACACAAAAAAGAGCCAATGTTATGTAAATAAGAGAAATGTGATTTTTTTCATACAGGAAAAATAGGTGCTTTTGATAGGAAATTAATACTTGGAGTGGTGAGGTGTGTTTAATTTCAGGTATCTCACAAAACACCGTGAAATCTCTCACCATTTTCCTCTAATCTGTGGGACCAGAGCTGCCTTTTCTCCCTTTCTCCCCAACGGCTCTGAACGGCTGTCCCAGGGACCAGAGGCTCACCCTTTCCTCTGCAGAACCAGTAGAAACTGGGTAGAACAGTGGATTCATTTACTTCCAGAGGACACTAGAGACTGTAGGTTTAAAGACATAAGAGAATTATGTGGCAGATGGCCTTGATTATTTGTGTAGGGCAGATGGTATGTACGGGGAAACACAGAGGCTTAGGCAGGGGCTTCCCTTCGTGGGCAGCACAAACAGATGCAAGCTCAATCCTGGGCATGAGGCCCACTTCTATGCTCCTCTCTGTTGCCTTCTCCAGTTGTGAGACATTCACTGGAATTTTCAGTAAATAACTGCTTGGGACCTCTGTGTCAATCAGGGATAGTCCAGGCTATGCTGTGGCAGAATATAAGCCCAAATTCCGGTGAGCTGAAGAACATTGCCCATGTCTAGTCATGCAGCATCTCTGCTCCGGTTGGCTGAGAGCTCTGCTCCAAGTTGTCACACCCTTGGATCCAAGTAAGGGCTGCACTGTCTGGAATGTAGCTGGTCCCCATGGCAGGAGAAACAAGAACATGGGGAAACAGGCATCAGCTTACAGACCTTCCATCACTTCTGCTCACATTTCATTAACCAAAGCAAGTTTCATGGCCACGGCCAAGTTCAAGGAGGCAGAGAAGTGCAGTCCTATCATGTGCCCATGAGGACAGTCTTAATCCATTCAGGCTACTATAACAAAATACCATAAACTGAGTGGCTTACAAATAGTAGAAATTCATTTCTCACAGTTTTGGAGGCTGGGACATCCAAGAGCAAGTTGCAGGCAAATTCAGTCTGGTGAAGCCCCATTTTCTGGTTCATAGACAGCTGTCTTTTCACTGTGTCCTCACAGGGGAAGGAGTAAGGGAGGTATCTGGGGCCTCTTTTATAAGCATGCTAATCCCATTCTTGAGGGCTCCACCTTCAAATACCATCACTTTGGGGGATTAGGTTTCAACACATGGATTTTAAAGGAACACATACGCAGTCCATAGCAGGAACAGTAACTCAGACTTTTGGATGGTCCTGATTGCCCCCACACCCTCACTGGTGTCCACTTTGTTTTCACTCTAGTGAGCATTGGTCATGGAGGATCTGTGAGGTGGGGGACTGGCAGGACTTATTTCCTGGTCCCAATGAATGAGGTGAAGAAACTGGTAGGAACCAGCAGATGGTGACAATAGTGATTCCTTGCTGCCCTCATTGCTCATTAACATAAAACAGCCCCACCAGTGCCATGACAGCTCTCAAATGCCATGGCAACAACCCAAAAGCTACACCTCTTTCCATGGCAACTACCAGGAAGTTACCTCCCCTTTCCTAAAAAGTTCGAAATAACTCAACCCTTAATTTGCATTAGCCCGCCCCTTGATTTGCATGCAATTGTAAGTGGGTATAAGTGAGTATAAACACAGTTGCCAAGAGCCCATATGCTGCTGACTCTGGGTGCACTGCAAGGAGCAGTGCTGTTCAATAAAAGGTTGCTGATACGACTGGCTTGCCCTTGAATTCTTTCCCGTTTTGGTGCTGTCTTGCCCTGCATCATCCACAAGAGGAAGTGCCCCCCCTCCATGGTTAGTAACCTTGTGTGAACTGCTAGACAGACAGTGGGAGGCTTCTACTCATGGATAATCCCCTGGATAGAAGAAACTACCCCAGGTCATCTGAGAGTCCTTTCTTCCCAACTGTATACCCCCTAGCAAGGACCTCCACAGTGCTGACTCTGAAAGCTGAGCCTCATCTTTTTACTTGACCGTTGTCCATAGCATTTGACATAGTTGAGTGCTGCTTCTTCCTTGAGAGACTGTCTTTGGTTTTGAGAACACTGCTGTCTCCTGGTGTCTTCCTGTTTCGTGGCTTCAGCCTCCTTTGCTAGTTCCTCTTTTTTTTTTTTTTCTGACCTCTGAATGTCAGCATGATCTAGGACTCAGTCCTTGAATCTCTTCTCTTTTCTGCCTACACTTACGCCTGTGATGATGAAATCTAATTGCATGGCTCTGAGTACCATCAGCATCCTGAAGATTGTAAAATGCGAGTCTCCAGCTCGACGTCTCTCCTACATTCTAACTCCTGTTTGATATTTCCACTTGGATGTCTAATAAGAATATCACACCTCACATGCTCCAAACTTAACTACTTGTCTTCCCCAGATCTTTTCTTCTTCTAGTATTCCTCTTCTCAATTATAGGAAACTTTAAAGCTTCTACTTGCTCAGGCCAAAAATCTTGTCTTCTCACTCTCTTGCCATCCATCCAATCCATCTGCAAAACCTTCTTCAGAAAACGCTCAGAATCTGATTACTTTTCATCACCTCCACTGCTAACGTTTTCATCCAAGCCAACACGACGTTTTGTCTGCATTATACCGGAGCCTTCTCTATCAGGATAGTCTGGGTTATGTTGTAATCAAAATGACCCCCCAAATCCCAGTGACTCCAAACCACGTGTTCTCTCTCTCTGGCATGATCATCGCTGATTTATTCCCTGACATCTTCTGTCCAGGCTCTGGCTCGTGGAGCAGCTGTAGACTAGAACATTGCTAGACGACCATGTGGTTAATGGAAGACAGAGCATAGTGAATGATATAGTGCTCTGAACACTCTGCCTGGACGTCCAACATGTCCCCTCTGCTTCCATTTCATTGGTGAAAGCATGGACATGCCCGAGTTCAACATGACGGGGAGGTACAGGTGATCCTTGTTAGTCACAGTACTTATATTCTATAAGGTTGTAGCAAACATTGAATTAGCAAGTACTGAAACATTGCTCCCACGCTAGGAAATACAGGATCAGGTTCCTGTGAGCTTCTGGCTGAAACATTTTTGTCAACTGAAGTGCCATCCTGTTAGGTAGGTTTATTTGCCAACTACCTTGTAAAACAACCCAGCCTCACTGATGTTCAAAACCTGTTCTTCCACACAATCCTTTTCCTGCACAATACTTAAATACTTAGCAGGCATTTAAAAATATATATATATATTGAGGGAGTAGAAAAGATATCAGCCTTATCCTGGGACTGAGTCAATGGCAGCTTCTTGTTCCGCAAGGTTGGGGAAAACTATGTGGAAATACAAGTTGTTTGGAAAAATCCAGGTGGCATTGCTTTGTATGTTGTGATGGGGAGAGGGCTGAAGTGAAGTGTGAAAGCCCCTCACACCCTCCATCTCACCTCAGACTGTTTCCTGGAACCCTGGGCAGAGAAGCCCCACTCACACTCCTGCCTCTTGGGATTACTGGTGGCCGTGTAGTGATGGAGAATGACAAGTAAGAAAAGCAAGCCACCTGGTATGTGGGTAAAGATGGCGAGCTGCACTGTTGTGGTTGTCCTGGTCAGCTCTGCTGGGCACTGACACTGTCTGAGCACACACTGGAGGTAGGATACATGGACAGCGTCTTTGTAGGCCAACTGAGTCCCAAGGGAGGCACTTTGGCCTCGTGGTCAAATCAGAGTGGCCTTTCCAGCCCTGCTACCTCACCTGCTCCAGCAGAGGTTTTAAACATTCTTCCTCAGCCTCTTGATCTGCAGACCCTGCCTCAGCTGCAAGTTCAGCATCTCATGCCATCTGGCCTTTTGAATGAATGAGTGAGCCAGGCAGTAGCTGAGAAAGGTTTAACATTTTCCTTGTCCTAAGGAACATGACATAAATGTCTTTGGCTTTCAGCCTCGAAACAATGCTGTCCACATGCGTTTTAAATCAGTGGTTATCTCCTCAATCCATGTTTTCCATAGTGATATGGTATGGCTCTGTGTCGCCACCCAAATCTCATATTGAATTGTAATCCCTTCATGTTGAGGGAGGGATCTGGTGGGAGGTAATTGAATCATAAGGGCAGTTTCTTCCATGCAGTTATGATAGTAGTGAGTTCTCAAGAGATGTGATGGTTTAAAAGTGTGGCATTTCCTCCTCTCCCACTTCCTGCCACCATGTAAGACATACCTTGCTTCCTCTTAGCCTTCCACCATGATTGTAAGTTTCCTGAGGCCTCCCCAGCCACGTGGAACTGGGAGTCAATTAAACCTCTTTTCTTTATAAACTACCCAGTCTCAGCTAGTTCTTTATAGTAGTGTGAAAATGAACTAATACACACAAGTTTATCATACACTGTAGACATAACTCCAGTACTTTCTGGAGTGGCCTTGTATACAGACTGATGAATTTCCACTTCCTTTTCCTGGATGTACCATACTGTTGATTCATTAACATTGAGGTTGTGGCCAACAGCACTGAACTCATGCCTGAATGAAGTTTCTCTGTATGTTTTCTCCATAAGAGCACATTACAGTCTTCTTGTGCTTAAGAACGGTAGGCAGCACTTCTACTTGGGGGTCATTTTAAACAGCACAATTACCAACAAAATGTGCCAAAAAAAAAAAAAGCAAAACCAAAACAAAACAAAAAACTTTGGCATTAAATAGAACCTGAAAAAGATGTGGATTGTTTTCCTGCTTTCCTTTTTGGATAGCTTGTTGTGAGTGTGTAGGAATGCAACTGTGGTTGCCATGAGGCTTGCATATGAGCCTCAGAGCTGTAATAGCCTATTTCGAGATAACAACTTAACTTGAATTGCATGTGAAAGCTCTACGTGTTTACTCCCCCTACCTTGTGTTATTGAAGTCAGAGTGTATTTTTATATTGTGTACCTATGAACAAGGTTATAGTTATTCTTCATAGTTTTAACTTTTAACTTTAATACTAGAGTTAAAAGTGGTTTACACAGGGCCTTGTGAAGGAGAATTAAATTCGGATCACAACTGGGATTCAGACAGACATCGCTGCATTTGTAGCACTAATATAAGCGAAGGAAAGAGAGTGATGATGGGCAGCATGTGGTCTACTATGGAGTTAGAAGGGAAAGGGGAGAACCAATCTTGCAGGTTACCTTGAGCCTTGCTCAGAGTGGAGGCAGTGGGTGGAGGTGATTTGGCCCATGGATCGCTGATGTGTGCTCATGTTGAAGAGTGGGATTCCTCCACTGTCCTGTCGGGGTGGCCAAGGAAGGGCTTCTGCTTCCAGTGGGAATGAGACATGATGACCTCTACAGTTCCTTCTAACTTTCAGAGGTTGCACACTGCAGTGGTTAAGTGCACAGAGTGGAGTTAGCCTGGATGGGTTTGAGTCCTGGCTCTCTCACCTATCAGCTCTGTGACTTGGGGCCAGTGACTTAATGTCTCTATGCCTCAGTTTCCTCATCCAGAAAAAAATAGAGATGCTAATCCAACAATAATACCAATTCCATAGGGATGCTGCAAAAATTAAATGACTTTGTATAAAATATTTAGAACTATCCCTAGCACATCATGAGAACCAGAAAAGCCTTTTTGCTTAAACGGCTGTGATATTTACAACAGGCCACTATCGGTAACTGCAAATCTACATATTATAAAGAAGCAGGCTGTCCTGAGAGTAAACTTTTCAAATATGTGTTCAGTTTTACAATTATAATTGCACTATAGTTATCATAAGCAGGAGTACACATTTCTTTATTCTTTTATTGATATACAATTTGATTCAATATTTATTTTTTGTGTATAATTAAATCCTAGAAAATGCATCTTCAAAGCAATTCATTTAGATTTTTTTTTTTACAATAGCATTGGCTTTGCAATAGTGCCACCTTCTGGTTGAATTCCTTATTTACAAGCCAGCATCTTGTCTAGACAACCTACTGTGCTTGGTAAATTGCGATTTTGTTCTAGGAGATACTTGAGTGAGGCATGGTAAACCAGTCCCAGCAGACCACTCCCTGAAGATGTTGGCTTGATATGTGCTGGAAGATGAAAAAGCATACAGAATGCAGGACAACATAAAGAAAATAGAACCAAGAAGTTATGCTAAACATATAAACAAACCTAGAGTATGGATTGGAATGCTGTTTTCTTTGGACTGATCAATGCTCCTTTGGAAAGATACAATGAAGCTGGGTAAGTTGCAGAAAAGGTCAAATAAAATGATGGTGTCCAAAAGACTAGGGGTTTTCCACAATTTGGAACAAACAGACAGAGGCAATGCAGTGTTTTGTGACTGTTCTGAAAAAGTAATTATGATATTGTGGGATGAAGAAGACTCTCACAGTCAAAAGTTATGAAAGAGAGCCAAATTCTACAAATTACAGCAAATTAGGGGATGTATTAAGGTGAAGGGAGAAGGAAAATAAAGTGCGAACATACGATATACTAGGTATTTTACCTATATGATCTAAATTTAATTGTCTAGACAACCAAGCCTTACAATTGGTCTTATCATCCTTTCAGATATCAGAAAACAGAAGCTCAAAAAGTTAAGTATGTTGCCGGGTGCCGTGGCTCATGCCTGTAATCCCAGCACTTTGGGAGGCTAAGGCGGGCAGATCACCTGAGGTCAGGAGTTCAACACCAGCCTGGCAAAACCCCATCGCTACTAAAAATGCAAAAATTAGCTGGGCGTGGTGGCGGGCACCTGTAATCCCAGCTACTCCAGGCTGAGGCAGGGAGAGCTGCTTAAACCTGGGAGGCAGAGGTTGCAGTGAGCTAAAATTGCACCACTGCACTCCAGCCTGGGCAACAGAGCAAGAGTCTGTCTCGAGGGAAAAAAAAATGCTACTATCTTAGTCAATTTCATAGAATAACTGACAACTGTGTCTCTGATCCCAAAAGCCATGCTGATGCCAATGTACCATATGTTCCCCCATTTTCATTTTATTCTAATTAAATAATTTATTTATTTATTTTGAGACAAAGTCTTGCTCTGCTGCTGAGGCTAGAGTTCAGTGGTGCGATCATAGCTCACTGCACCCTCAAACTACTAAGCTCAAATGATCCTCATGCCTCGGCCTCCCAAATAGCTGGGACCATGCCACCGCGCCTGGTTAATTTATTTTATTTTATTTTTTGAGATGGAGGTCTCGCTTTGTTGCCCATGCTGGTCTCAAACTCCTGGCTTCAAGTGATCCTCCCACCCTGGACTCGCAAAGTGTTGGGATTACAGGTGTGAGCCACCATGCCTGATCTATTTTACTATTATTTTTTAATTTTTAGAGAAAGAAGAAAAAAGAGGTAATATGAGCTAATATTCTTTCAGTATTTACTTTGTACCATGCAGTACACTAAGTTCTTTTACACTTATGGTCTCAGTTACATTTATTTATTTATGGAGACAGGGTCTTCTTACTCTGTAGCCCAGACTGGAGTGCAGTGGCACCATCTTGGCTCATTGCAATCTCTATCTCCTGGGTTCAAACAATTCTCCCACTTCAGCCTCCTGAGTAGCTGAGACTGCAGGCAGACACCACCGTGCCCAGCAAATTATTATTATTATTATTTTTTGTAGAGACAAGGTCTCACTATATTGCCCTAGCTGGTCTCAAACTCCTGGGCTCAGCAGTCCTTCCGTCTTGGCATCCCAAAGTGCTGGGATTACAGGAGTGAGTCACCACGCCTGACCCCTCAATTACTTTTAAAGTTATTTATTCAGTTACTTTTCCTCCTTGCCTGTAGCCAAAATTCTCGCTCCCATCCTCACAGGGTGCAATTCTAAGGAGTGCAGTGCACACTCTTTTGCATGTATGTGCTATTGGCAAAATGTGTATTGCTGTTGTATGGGCCTTTATTCTAACTTATGTTTGTTGTATTGTCTTATTTTGCTTCTTTCTTTGTTCACTCAACACTGTTTTAAAAATATCTATCTGTTGTCCTGTGTACACCATCCGACTACCTCCAACAGCTGGCTAGTGCTCTATTATGAGCTTGTGGTTCGGTTTACCTCTGAATTTCCCAGAAACAGCAGAGCAAGGACCGTCCCCACTTATGCTTCATACAGAGCTGGGTGAGAATTCCTACAAGAGTCACACCCAGGATCTGTCCTTGCTAGGCCACCGTGAGCAGTCTACCTGCATTTTGACAGGGACCAGTCTGACTGCTCCCCAGAATGGCTGCTGAGAATCGGGCCAAGGCTTACCAGCAGCACAGGAAACCCTATCTCTGTGTCTCTCTGCTGGCAGCGGAATTACCCAGTTTTCTAAGTTCTTCCTGTCTGATTAGTCTACAATGAAACCTCGCCATTGCTTTAATTTGCAATTCTGATACCCAACATATTTGAAACGTTCTTGATAAATGTAGTGACCCTTTGTTTCCTAGTCAGATCTTTTGTCCATTTGACTTGTTCTTACTGATTTACAGGAGAGTGTCCCATAAGGTTCTATTATTCTCATTTTTAGAGATGCAAGAACGGACTCTCAGTGAGGTTCAGTGACTTGTCCAAGGACATCCGAGTAAGTGGTGAAGCAAAGGTTTGAATCCAGAGTCATGCCTCTGAAAGCTGGGTATTAGGGAACAACTTGGTGAGTTGTCTGTTAACCTTAACCTTGTCTTTCTTAACCTTGTCCATCAGGTTAAAAAAACTTCAGGGTTTTGATTGTAGAGAAAGAAGATGGCTCAAAACAAAAGAGTGAATTTGTCTTTGATCTATTTGATATCTCCTTTGCTTTCTCTCTCTCTCCCATATTCTTCTTTAGGAAATAGTTTATTTTTCATAAATTAAAACCAAAAGTTTAATCACCCACAATTCTATCAGTGCTAGATCAGTACTATGTCATGCTAAGCGTCATCCTCCCTTAGCTTGAAAATATGTATAAGGGTCTGGGAGTGGTGGCTCATGCCTGTAATCCTAGCACTTTGGGAGGCTGAGGCAGGCAGATCACCTGAGGTCAGGAGTTCGAGACCAGCCCAGCCAACATGGTGAAATCCCATTTCTACTAAAAATACAAAAATTAGCCAGGAGTGGTGGCGTGTGCCTGTGATCCCAGCTACCCGGGAGGCTGAGGCAGCGGAACTCGGGAGGTGGAGGCTGCAGTGAGCTGAGACCACCTCACTGCACTCCAGCCTGGGTGACAGAGTGAGACTCCGTCTCAAAAAAAAAAAAAAAAAAAAAAAATATATATATATATATATATATATATATGGTATCTAGGATGTGCCATCCCCTGTTCTAGAAACCATGGAAAACAAAGAACACAAAATTTCAGTTAGACTGGAGGAATAAGTGTTCAAGAGATCTGTTGTACATCATGGTAAATATAGTTAATAACAATATGCTGTATACTTGCAAATTGCTAAGAGAGTAGATTTTAAATGCTCTCACCATAAAAAGATAAGTATGTGAGTTAATGCATAGGCTAAAGAGCTTGATTTAGCCATTACTCAATGTACACTTATATAAAAACAGCATGTTGTATACCATATAGATACACGCACAATTTTTACTTGTCAATTAAAAAGAAAGACCACTTTCCAAAAAAGGTATTTAAAATTAAGTAATCCAGTAAAGAAAAGAGAATTTTAAAGGCATTATAATATTTTAAAGAAAATTTGAGTTCTAGTTTGGAAAGTGTTATCTTTGTAAATATTATGGCAGTGATAGTTTATAATTCTATCTCTCTACTTTTCACTTACTGATGTGTCCTGGATTCAAATTTCATTGAAATGTGTTGATTATATTATTAAAACTATTAATTTAGAATTTCTATCTTTATTTAAATATTAAACAAAACTTTGAAAAAAATCAGTCTCCTATAAGAGTTAGGAATGGTGTTTCATTGCTAATAACAGAGATCTGAAATAACAGTGGCTTAAGGAAAATAAAGGTTTTTTTTTTTTTCTAAAACATTATGGAAGGCCAGGCATGGTGGCTCACGCCTTTAATTCTAGCACTTGGGAGGGCCTAGGCAGGTGCATTGCTTGAGCCCAGGAGTTCGAGACCAGCCTGGGCAACATGGTGAAACCCCATCTCTACAAAAAATACAAATAATTAGCTAGGCATGGCGGCACCCACCTATAGTCCCAGCTACCCAGGAGGCTGAGGTAGGAGAATCACCTGAGCCTGGGAGGTCAAGGCTGCAATGAACTGTGATCATGCCACTGCACTCCAGCCTGGGTGACAGAGTGAGACCCCGTTTCAAAAATAAAAATAAAATAAAATAAAATGTCACAGTCAGATGTAGTTGGTTCTCATTGGCATGTTAGTATCAGAGAGTCAGGCATCTTCTTCTGCATTTCTGCTTTGCACCTGGATTTTTATCCTTAAGGTTTATTCCTGGGTAACAGAGGCCACTGGGGCTCCGGCCTTTTATATCCATGTTTCAAGAAGGAAGAAAAAAGAAGAGAGGAGGAGAAAACGGATGTGTTTGTCAGTTGAGTAAATATTTTAAAATAACTTTCTACTTCTTACACGTTGCTGATCTTCTCTGTCTACAAGGGAGCCTGGGAGATGTTTAGCTGCTTTCACTGACACAATGCAGAGGTTGTTTAATAAGAAAGAAAAATAACTATTGGGTAGGCAACTAGCAGTATCTGGCACAGCTCCTAATTATCTTTTATTCAGTACAAGATCACCCATTGTGAATGTGTACTTAAATATATTGAATAACACATTAAGAAATAAAAACTTTAAGCTGGGCACCATGGCTCATGCCTATAATCCCAACACTTTGGGAGGCCAAGGCAAGAGGATCACTCGAGACCAAGAGTTTGTCACCAGCCTGGGCAACATAGCGAGACCTTATCTCTACAAAAAACAAATGAACAAACAAACAAACAAAACAAAACAATTAGCTGGGCATGGTGGCTTGTGCTTGTAGTCCCAGCTGCTCAGGAGGCTGAGGAGGGAAGATTGCTTAAGCCCAGGAGGCAGAGGTTGAAGTGAGCTGAAATTATGCCACTGCACTCCAGCTTGGGTGACAGAGTGAGACACCGTCTCAAACAAAACAAACAAACAAAATTTAAAGTTCCAGGTATTAAATAAATGTTCAAACCTATAAAAAATCTCTTCCTCATACTACCTGATCTCAAAATCTACCAAACTATAACAATCAAAACAGCATGGTACTGGCACAAACGCAGACATATGGGCCAATGGAACAGTGTAAGTAGCCTAGAAATAAATCCACCCATTTACAGTCAACTGATCTTTGACGAAGTTGCCAAGAACACACAAGGGAGGAAGAATAGTGTCTTTAGTAAATAGTGTTGGGACAACTGTATATTCACACCCAAAAGAATGAAATTAAACTCTAATGTCACACCACATAGAAAAATCAACTCAATATGGATTAAAGAGTTAAATAGCCAATGGGATTACATCAAACTAAAAAGCTTCTGCACAACCACGGCAACACTGATCAGAGTGAAGAGACAATGCACAGAATGGTAGAAAATATTTGCAAGCCATACATCTGATAAGGGGTTAATATCCAAAATATATAAGAAACTCAAACAACTCAATAGCAACAAACCCAAACTGGATTAAACAGTGGGCAAAAGACCTGAACAAACACTTCTCAAAAGAAGATATACAAATGGCCAATGGGTATATGAAAAAATGCTCAACACCACTAATTATTCGGGAAATACAAATTAAAACCACAATGAGATACCATTTTACATGTGTTAGAAATGCTATCATCAAAAAGATGAAAGTTAGTAAGTGTTGGCAAGGATGTAAAGAAAAGGAAACACTTGTAAACTGTTGGTGGGAATGTAAATCAGTACAGTCATCGTGGAAGACAGTATGGAGGTTCTTAAAAAAATTAAACATAGGATGACTATATGATCTAGCAATCCCACCTTCTAGGTATATATCCAGAGGAAATAAAATCAGTATGTTGAAGAGCTATCTGAACTCCCATGTTCATTGCAGCATTATTTACAATAGCTGAAATATGAAATCACACTAACTGTCCACTAATGGATGGATAAAGAAAATGTGGTATATATAAACAAGGAAATACTATTCAACCTCAAAATAGAAGGAAATTCTGTCATTTGTGACAATGTGGATGAACCCGGAAGTCATTATGCTAAGTGAAATATGCCAGGCACAGAAGACAAATAAAGCATGATCTTACTTATATGTGAAATCTAAAAAAGTTGAACTCATAGAAGTAGAGAGTAGAATGGTGGTAACCCGGGCCTGGGGCTGGGGGTGGGGATGGTGAGATCTTGGTTAAAGGGTAGAAAGTTTCAGTGAGAAGGAGTAAGTTTTGGAGATCTATTGTGCAGCATGGTAAGTACAGTTAATAATAATGTACGGTACACTTGAAAACTGCTAAGAGATACTTTAAATGTTCTCACCACAGAAATGGTAAGTGTGTGAGGTGAAGGCTGTGTTAATCAGCTGGATCTAGTTATTTGACAAAAGCTTCTCCTCTTTTTATTTTGGTAAAAATAATGTAGTGCAATAATTTGTATTCTATATAGCTATTAAGGTTCAACAGTAATGATTATTTACTGCTAAATTCAGATACAAGATATGCATAATTCCCCCACTTCATCATTCTCTTTCTCCCTCAGAAAAACTTATTAACACGAATGAGAGTTTCTTTGTTTAAGGAAAACCTTTATTTCCCTCTGACTTGTAAAGCTCAATGACTTTGCCACTGCACTGAATCTTGAGTCCAGTCTCACGATAAGAACCGCCCCCCGTCTCCCCCTACCTCACCTCTCAAACTGCTCCTGGTAACACTTCATTAGCAGCAGAAACTTTCTCCAGACAAATCTCACAAATGATCAAGAGAGTTTCTATTGAGACATATAGATCCCTGATCTAAATGTCCTGAACTCAATGAGTATAGATGCACTATTTATTTTCACTTACTCAGCCTTTCAAAATGTACTTAAAATATCAACATTGTTACAGCAAAGACCACTAGTGGCTTCCTCAATTAGTGTCTGGATGCATGAAATTCTTTGTCGTACTTTGATACTTTTAAGCAAAAAGGGCATGCTAATTCTCAATTATGGAAAATAATAAACGGTTTTTTTTGAGACAAAAATTTTGAGACAAAAATGGATACTGCAAAAGAGTTAACCAGTAATTTTTTTGTTTTGTTTTAATGTTGTTGAACTTCTCAATAGAAAAAAAGCAGGCAGAGTTTCTGCCGATCTCACCGTGGAGCACACAGACTGAAATTTAGTCTCGTATTGATATGTAAATATTAAAAAATGCATATTTTTTTCCTTTATTCCTTCTCCAAATGTGATGACAAGCAAAGATCTTAAATTGCATGCACGTATTTATGTGTCACATGTGAAAACTGTTCATGTCATCTGGATATCAGTCAGTCAGCAAAATGAAAAGTAGATTTGACAGGCCAGATCTGGCGGCTCATAAATGTAGATTTCCTTCAAAGAACAAAGACCTGAGCAGTGTTCCTAACAAGGAAGATCCTGTAGATGTCTCCAGTTTATCTTCTGTATTTGCACTTGTGAGATCATTAGTCAACTGCATTATTTATCTCCTACACAAAAGTATTTCAAGGTCTGTGGGAGTTTTCTCCAGTTAAGGTTAATCAATCTTTATTACTGTGAGTTTACAGCTTCCCAGACGCTTAAGTTGGTGAAGACATTTTTGTTTTTAATTTAAGAAAAGAGTTCTTTATTTGTCCCCTTTCAACCATTCTTGAAGACTTGAAGTCACATGACTATTAAAAATGATGAACAGAGAGACTTAGATTTTCATTGAATGTCTCTGAGAAACATCTGCAGCAGAGCATATCATAGTAAAGCAAGAATAAGGGAGGAATGTTAACAGGTTTAGGCTTTGAAACTTCGTATGTTTCCCCTGAACCTTTTGAAAACCCATAAGCTCTACATTTAAACTGAGGAGAATTACAATGTAATTTGTTCAGCTAAATAAATCATTTATACAGGAGGAATAATATTTGTGCTAAGCTCTAATTTACCATGAAACAAAGAGCTAGATTTAATATAATTGTGTTTCTGCATAAAATAAAATCTATACATATATTTTGTCCTAAAAATAAGTTATTAAGGCCAGACGCGGCAGCTCACGCCTGTAATTCCAGCAGTTTGGGAGGCCGAGGCAGGTGGATCACCTGCGGTCAGGAGTTTGAGATCAGCCTGGCCAACATGGTGAAACCCCATCTCTAGTAAAAGTAAAAAAATTAGCCGGGCATGGTGGCACATGCCTGTAATTCCAGCGGGAGGCTGAGGCAGGAGAATCGCTTGAACCTGGGAGGCAGAGGTTGCAGTTAGCCGAGATCGTGCCATTGCACTCCAGCCTAGGCAACAAGAGCAAAACTCAGGCTCTAAATAAGTAAATAAATAAATACGTTATTAAGCAAGCTTCTGGGCTTCCATGTGACTCTGGGTTGCTACTACAAATGCTCCAGACCACTAAACTGGATTCCTTTTCTAAAATTGCAGATCAGATTTCCCCACCTTGCCTTGGTATCCTCAGATATTATCTTTTCCAATATTTTCTTCATTGTTTCCCATAAATCAATGATGCAACTAATATGATCTGCAATTTTTTCACCAACAGAGGGAACCATCCACCCGCATTTCTTTGCCGCGTCCTCCCGGGGACCCCAGGGCCTCATAGCTTCTGTGGATTGCTTTCCGGCTCCTCCTCTGGCTCCTGAACGGGTCCTGCCTCTGTGTTCCAGCTGAAGCAATGCCATTTGTCTTTTCCCCTGCTCTTGCCAATCCTGTCTCCAGCAGATCCCTTTCAGGATCTTTTTTTGTTGTTGTCATCAGCCAGCTCCAGCAGTGAAGAATATAGATTTTGATGTCTATGCCTGCACTCTAATTCCACTTTGCAGCAAGCCATGGGATTTACTTAACTTCTATATAAAGCTGCTTTAATTTTCTTAAAACTCATGACTTGCATTTAAGTTGATTCTGTCAGTCAACAAATATTCCCTACATACAGCATTTAAACCTTCCTGCAAATGCAATCCAAATGAAGAGTTCAAGTTAAAAGCGGCTTTCAATACACCATCTCAGGAGACTCGGTGGTAGAATCTCATGGGATACAGGCATTCATACACAGTCTGTGGTAATAGTTTCCTGCTATGGAGACTTTTCAACATCTTTAGATTGACAAAAAAACCCATCTTTATATATAAATATCATAATTTTTTGCATGACTTTCAAGGAAAAAGGAATGGATGATATTTTTTATTAGCTCCAAGCCTTAACGGGGGTGAAGTAGTGGAGGAGGTATTTTCTTTGACATGGTAGATGCATTAGGAAAGTGTTACTCACAGGGACATTTAAAAACATGAACATGCAGAAACTTGCAAAGCAGGTAAATACATGGGAGTTAGAAACTGACAGATAGAGAGAAGAAATGAAAGCAGGAGATAGAGCAAGTGTATTTTTATCTTAGTATTTAGCAAGTATAACCAGGCAGTGCAGGTGACGGCACTGAACATAACGCCATCATCAGGGTGCTTCAGGATCTGCGTGCTGAGTGAGAGGGAGGAGCACAGCTGTCAGGAACAGCTGGAACAAAATGGTCCTTGAATCACGTGACTACCATTAACGAGATTGCCATGTATCACTGTTGTACATGATCCTTATTAGACTGTCACCTACAGGTCTTGTGTCTTTTTTATCTTTCACAACTCTTCCTTGCTAGGGATTGCCCTCCCTCTGCCCCAGATTGGACCATTTAACTGAATTCCCCAGGATGCAGAGGTCCTTAGTTGAGGATTAAGGAATGCAGTCACGCTCGGAGGCACGCCTTCCAGGGCAGATGTCAGCACAATAAAGACCGTCTTATTTGCGATTAGGCAAGGCATGGACTGTAGTAATAGCTGCTGCGTGTTGTTAAAACATCTTTGATACAGCAGATTCTCTGATTTTCTGAGCAAACTGCCTTGAACAGAATAGGTACTCCATAAATATTTATGGTCAATGGTTTCTAGGACTTTCATTATCAATGTCATCTTTGCAGCTCACCATTCTGGCTGGAGAAATGGAAATTCAGAGAAAACAAGCAAGCAGTCCTGTCTTTCCTAGTATGAATATACCTACAGAAATGAGCTAATCATAAATTTCTTACCAGACTGCAATTTCCCAATTGTTTATGCTGAATTCTGTTGAGCATACATATGTGATGACTGCTCAAACGATTCCCTGTGACACCCCCTCAAAATGAGAAGGCATCTGTTTGGCCCCAGTTGGGAAAGCATGCTAAAAATGTCTCCACTTTGGCATTAAATCAGCTTATTGCAACAGTGTACACTCCCAAGTAGATGTTTCTTGCTTTTTCCCTTTTAGAGAAGTTATTTCATTTATAATCTATTTCTGGGTAATCCAGGGACTTTACACATTGCATTTTACCTAAATGCTAAGGTAAGGATAAGTTTCTGCTAGTAAGAAATGATAACTGTGTTTTCTTTTTTTCTTCTGTCTCATTCTGTCGCCCAGGCTGGAGTGCAATGGCGCAATCTCGGCTCGCTGCAACCTCCACCTCCTGGGCTCAAGCGATTCTCCTGCCTCGGCCTCCCAAGTAGCTGGGATTACAGGCATGTGCCATTACGCCCGACTAATTTTTGCACTTTTAGTAGAGATGGGGTTTCACCATGTTGCCCAGGCTGGTCTTGAACTCCTGACCTCAGGTGATCCACTTGCCTTGGCCTCCTAAAGTGCTGGGATTACAGGCGTGAGCCACTGTGCCTGGCCGGTGGCTGTTTTAATTATAATATAAAGCGATCATAAAGAAGAGTTTCTTAATGTTTGGAAAGACTCCTGAGATAAAAATCATAATGACACATGGATATATTAGTTTAGTAGAAAAATCACTTGTCATTCTAAGCCAACAATATGCCATTTAACAAAATTTAAGCCAAAAGTGGGACTTTCATAGGTGATTTTAAATAATAGTTGAAAGTTTACTTCTAAGCAATAATAATTTAAGCTTCTTATCCCTCCCTAAAGTAAAGAAATCACTTATTTAGTTAGGATAGCTACAACTTCTATGATATGGGTGAATTAACAAGTTATGTTTTTAAAAATTATTTTATTTTATTTTATTGAGATGGAGTCTTGCTCTGTTGCCCAGGCTGAAGTGTAGTGGCATGATCTTGGCTCACTGCAACCTCCACCTCCTGAGTTCAAGAGATTCTCATGCCTCAGGCTCCTGAGTAGCTGGGATTACAGGTCTGTGGCACCATGCCCAGCTAAATTTTGTATTTTTAGTACAGACAGGGTTTCACCATGTTGGCTAGGCTGGCCTCGAACTCCTGGCCTCAAGTGATCCACCTGCCTCGGCCTCCCAAAGTGCTGGGAGTACAGGCATGAGCCACCACACCTGGCCACAAGTCACATTTTAATGCTTTAGTGACACACTAGAATTTACTCCTTAATTGATAGCAGCGATGCTGGAGTTTAGTGATAGATGAGAGTATATGTTGATGTGACAAGAAGAATGTACATGAACATGGTGACATTATAGGTATACATGGTGACTAAAGTATTAGCAGTGTTGGAATAATAAATATATTCATAGTAGAAGAAGGTCTTTCTCCAAGACAGCCCTGGTAGTCCTCCAATTTTGTTTGCCATCATGAGAACATTTATTACTTTTATACACTGACATAAAACTGAACTCACATTTCATAATTTGGTAGGTGATTTCATGCCCTTTTGTTTTTCTGCTGAATTTAGGGCAGTTAAAATTCCCTCCACTGGACAGCTGTGTTCTCTGAACACCAGGTGAGTGGTCATACTGATGAGGGTTGAGATATGGGGACCATGGACAGCAGAAAGCAAGCACTCAGGGCAGAAAGCAGTCATCCGTTGGGGACAGAGAGTGCCTTCAGACAAGGGGAAGCAGCACTGGAGCCTGTGGAAGAACCTGGGAGAGGCAGGAGGAGCTTCACTACAGCACAAGCAGCCTTTGCAGCCAGCGGTGCCTCGGACCATTCTGATTTCCCTGCCACCTTAGAGGTGTCACCATTATGGCAAGACACCTCAGGACATGCCTCTGTTTACTGAAATGTGTGCAACTAGTCTGTGTTACTTAGGAGATTTATTAAAGATGCAGTGGCTTTCACCTGATTAGGTGAGAGCTGTCAGCCTCAGAGGCTATCCTCAGAGCTCAGGAAGTATTGAGCTTCCAAAGCTCTTATCAGGGAAGAGATAGAGCAGAGTCAGAGAACTGATGGAACCAGGGAAGCAAGTATCACCAGGGCCTTTTGCCCAGGTCTTGACTCTATGTGTCCACTCAGTAGGTGGGCTTCCTTCTTCCTCATTTCATGCACTTTCTGCACATGACGGGACACGTGTCCACTGAATTCTTGAGTTTTACATGTCATGATTTCACTAATGAAAGACTGCCCTTTTTTTCTCCATAATCAATTCAAAAGTTTTTTCAAATTTTAATGCCAGAGAGGAGTTAATTTGGATTTCTGGGTCAGAAAGTCAAAAATTCCAAGGAAATCCCATTGAACCAGCCTAGCTCAGGAAGCCAACCTGCATAAATCAACTGTGGCCAGAGATTTGGGGTCAGTGAGAGAATGGAGCTGCCATTCTAGCCATGGGGCAAGCAGGCCAGCTCCTCGAAGGAGGGGGAAGCACTGGGAAGAGGCATCACAGATTTTTGGCTATAGGAATAGGATCAGTCCATTTGGTCATGATGTAGAAAGTTAATTTTTGTTATTACTATTATTGTCGTATGAATGATCCCAATTTTATTTTCACCAAATTCTCAGTCCCATCTTTTGTTTCTCTTGTTCTTACCAAAACTCAAGGTGCATAATATGAGCTAAAAAGATATTTGCTAAATTGAACAAGATTTATTTTCATGTCAATTATGACATATACATATTGTTTACCATTTTCGATTAAGAATTACAGAAATTAGTACTCTAAATTTTCTTTCAACATCTGTTACAAAAAGTCTCTTTTGTAAGGAGGCATATTCACTATCCTTTGTATTTGTTTTACGTATACCCATGAAGTTTAGAGATTAAGGAGGGCATCAGCCTACTTTCTTTTTGACATTTACAGTAAGGAGACCTACAGTTTGCAAAGTGGCTATTTTTTGTGTTCCCTGCTGGGCTGGATGGTGGTCCACACAGGGCACCAGCATCACACATCAGGGCAGAATGCCAAGTCCTATAAAGTAGGCTTTAAAGAGAATGGAAAAACAAGGCAGAATCATGAAGAAGAGCAGTCATGGATCCCCCTCCCCACCTGCTTTGTCTGGAGAGAAATGTTCTCAAGTCTGCTGGACACAAAACAGGGGTTGAATTTCAGCAGAGTCCCCTTTTATATGGGGTAAGAGTTAAAGCATCAGTAGGAAACACAGCATCAGTTTGAAAACCAGGCAGTCTAGATTTGGGTGCCAACTGAAGATAGGAGTCTTTCTGAGGAAACAAGGTGCTCAGAACCTGGTGATTTTGGGGACCTGGGGGAATGAGGCCACCAGAACTATGGGAAGATGAGATTGGGAAAGGCTCTTGCATGGGGAGAAGAGGATGCTTAGGCTACTTGCTTAAGCCAGCTCATTGTCAGGTCAACCAGAGTGGGACATCAGAGTCATGGTGGGGGCTAGGGAAAATAAGGGTGTAGGTGAAAAAAAGACTGCTTCTAAACAGAGGGACCAAGGTGCACTGGATATTTTCTATTTACCACTCCAGGTCCACTTTCTGTCCTTCTTCATCCTTCTCTTTGCTCTGAGAGAATGACCTTTCTCGTTAATGGGTTTCCTTCCTTCCTAGCTCCTAGTAAATGGGAGGCCCTGGCAGAGATGGGATGGAGATAAGACAGGAAGGCCAGGGTATTTATTTCCATAGCTTCACCCTTTAGGGGTATCTGTGGTTGGCTTCATCCTCCCACCAAAAGCTCTTGTTGGTTGTCCCTCTTCTATTGTGACTGTGACTGCTCCCTCTGGTTTCTGCACATTCTCCCTGACCTTGCTCCTTTGCCTGTAGTGATAACTGCTGCTGAAGGGGCTGACCCTGAAGGCAGCTGCTAGGCTATGGGTCACTGTTGTGGGACCGAGGTGGCATGTCGCTATGTCCTCTGCACCCTTATGGCTTCTACATCTGTATTCTACTTCCCCATGGTCTTAAAAGTATTTTCTAAATTAAAATGTCTTTGATTCTAACTTTAACTTTTTGTTCATATTTAGTAAGCTAAACTTCTACTGTAAACCTAGAAAAATGATATTTTTTGAAGGCCAACTATGAGTTCAATAGTATGTTAAACGTTTCCATATATTGTGCCTTTTACTTTTTTCCACAATAACTATGTAAGATGTGTTGTGGGAAGTCAGGGACCCCTAATGGAGGTACCAGCTGAAGCCATGGCAGAAGAACATAAATTGTGAAGATTTCATGGACATTTATCCCTTCCCCAATCAATACTCTGTGGTTTCCTATGCCTGTCTTTACTTTAATCTCTTAATCCCGTCATCTTTGTAAACTGAGGACGTATGTCACCTCAGGACCCTGTGATGATTGTGTTAACTACACAAATTGTTCATAAGGCATGTGTGTTTAAACAATATGAAATCTGGGCACCTTGAAAAAAGAACAGGAAAACAGTGATGTTCAGGGAACAAGGGAGATAACCTTAAAGTCTGGCTGCCTGTGGGCCGGCCAGGACAGAGCCATATTTCTCTCATTACCAAAAACGGGTAAGAGAAGTATCGCTGAACTCTTTCCCCAGTAAGGAATATTAATAATTAACAACCCTGGGAAAAGAATGCATTCCCAGAGGAGGCCTCTGAAATGGCCGCTCTGGGGGTGTCTGTCTTATGCAGATGTAGATAGGGATAAAACAAGCCCTAGTCTCCTGCAGCGCCCCTAGGCTTGCTAAGATTAGGAAATTCCAACCTGGCAAATTCTAGTCAGACTGGTCCTCTGCTCTTGAACCCTGACAGTGCATGCACAGCAGGACAGGGAAGTTCATTAGTGATTCTAGTTTCACCCTGATCTTCTGCCTTGTGATCTTTTGTTGCCCTTAAAGCATGTGATCTCTGTGACCCACACCCTATTCATACACTCCCTCCTTTTTGAAAATTGCTAATAAAAACTGGCTGGTTTTACAGCTCAGGAGGCATCACGGAACCTGCTGATATGTGATGTCTATCCCAGACACCCAGCTTTAAAATTTCTCTCTTTTGTACTCTTTCCTTTTATTTCTCAGACCAGCTGACACTTAGGGAAATAGAAAAGAACCTACGTGAAATATCAGGGGCTGGTTTCCCCCGATATCTGGCGCCCAACGTGGGAACCTCATGAGGAGGCTCAGAAAGGTTGAGTTTAAGACACCTGTCTTTTTGACTTGGTTACCTGCATGTATAAACACTACATCATGCCTCTTCAACCTTTCATGAAACAGGCAAAAATAACTTACTTTAATTAAAAACAAGGACATGTATTTGTCAGTACTGAGCATTGGAGGAAGAATGCTATGGGAAGTCAACGCCAAACAACCACATTAGAACCAGGGAATTTAAGCTACTCTTTAAAAGACGCGATTTTTTTTTTCCAAAAATTATTTTGGGTTTTATCCCTAGAGAGACTTTATTGCTTCTGACTGTCTTGCTTCTATCCTTTCACATATTCAATTATCTTAAAATTAATCCACCATGGCATCTGAAGTTCTTCTTGTTTCTTCATCATAAGCACCCATCTATTTGCCTTTAATTCCATCCCCCATCTCTTCCTTGGCTCTACTCTGCTCTTGTAACCTTAGTATTTCAGATCTCATGTAACAGCTAGTACCATCTCTAGCTTTTGAGTGAAAGAAGTCACCTCATAGGGGTAGACGTGGTTTCCTTGGCACCGAGCTTGGTTAGAGGATGTTGTTGTCCTTGTAGAAATTAGGATACAGTCCTGAGCTTGGATGGCACATAGTTTGGCTGAAAAAGCATGGGCTGAGTGCCTGTCCCACTTCCCACCTTAGTTGGGTGTCCTTGCTCAGGGCCATACAACCTGTACAACCTTGTATGGTGATCCTTGCAACAGGCAGCCCTAGTTTGGATCAGCCACCTAATTTTCAGGGTTTCTTTCCTGCTCTACCTCCTATGGTATCTATTTGCTTATTTCTCTGAACCTAGAACCTAGTGATCTTGTGAGCAGGCCAGGCAGCAAAATGCCTCTTGTACCGAAGATTATCCACTAGTCTTTTTCCAGTTGCCTGGTATTGTTCCTAAACGTTTTTTCATTATGTGCCTGATATGTTTATTATAATTTTCTTCATAAGAGTAAAACAATGGAAACAAACTAGCTATCTGGCTGTTAGAGAATAAGTAAATGATTCACTTGATGTCATGTAAAATAAGAATTTTGAAGTTTTTGGATAAGTGTTAATGATAAATGCTAAATTAAAAAAATTCTTTAAAATCTATGTTTTAAATCTAAAAACTATGATTGCTCCTATGTAAAAATGTGTGTATAAGGTGATTTGAAGGAAATACTTAAGTTGTTATTAGTTGTTGTATTACACAGTTATGGGTGGGTTTTTCTTCATTCTCTAAACTTTTGTTTGGAGAACATTAGAAAAAAACCTAATGTTTTGCTTTTTCCAAAAATGCTCCTTTTGGAATTTAAAAATAAAGTATTTACTTTAAATTACTTTTCCTATTTTTGAAAAGGCTCTACTAAGTTGCATATCTATTACTTGTCAACATAATGACTAATGAATAGTTGTTCATAAGCTATATCAAGTATAGAATCTCATAAAATACTGTTGTATTAGAGTGTTGCAACTCCAACTTGAGGGTGTGGAATTTAGTGTACTCAATTCAGACTGTAAAAGTATAAGTTGGATTTGGATAGATATTGTAGATTCTTAACTTAATCACAAAAAGCTGTGTAAGTAAGAAGTTACGTCTGCTAAGTTATTTTTCTGTAAGAAGCTGCTCAGGGAATGGGTCACATTGAATCACCCTGGAAGAAGCTCTCAGCCCTTGACAAGGGATTAATACCTAAGAGGTTGATAAAGATTATCCTCAATATCCACGGCCTCTACTGGGTTTTCTTTCTCTCTAGTATTTCCCTGCACTTACCAGGGGCCTTGTGACACCCTCTCCTTGACAACCCCACCCCCAAGAATGCTACTTATTGGGTTCTTCCTGGAGACACTTCTCATATCTCTTGGCCCTTTATCAAAATGTGCCTGTCCTGTGCCTACTTTTCTTAGTTATTTATGCTCCTAATACCTGTTAATGAGTTTTAGAAATATATTTTAATATCTAAATTTCTATTGTGTTTAGAAAGGATTATTCTTACTTGTGTTGTAAATAACATGTAACTTGTTAAAAGTTTAATTTTAAACTTTTAAAAAATACAGCCTTTACTATTGAAATTATTTAAACTCTTAGAAGTGATCAATTCAGTAAAGCTGCAAGATACAAAATCAACATACAAAAATTAGTAGTGTTTCTATACATCAACAATAAACTAGCAAGAAATCAAGAAAGCAATCTCATTTGCAAAAAAATCTAATTAAATTTATAAAATCAAACTAGTAAATACTACAGAAAAATATGAACAAAGTTATCACTGATTCTTTAATGAATATTCAATTAATTTGTAAATACAAATTGATTTACCTTAGATAATCAACACTACTTATGTACTTCAGACATTCCCTAAGATATTTTAAGTTACACTTACACAGGAAAAAATACGGTTCTCTCAAATTCTTCAAAAGACAGAATTACAAATCTAACAAGGAAGATTTTCTGAGGTTCTTAGGAAACGTCTATGTCTTTAATAAATCAGACATGAAAATTCAATAAATCAAATTATCTTAACTTGTTAGTTTTCAGACCTTTTGGTTTCAGGATCATTTTAACTCTTAAAAAGCTTTGAGAATCTCAAAGACCATTTGTGTTTGTGTGTTTTTCTGTTGACATTTACTGTATTAAAATGAAAACACAAATTTCAAATTTTATTTATACACTTAACATGAAATGAAGTTTTAATTTTAAAAAAACTATATTTTCAAACACAAACATAATGCGTGAGCAGAGTAGCATTGTTTTAGACTCTTGTAAATATTTTTAAGACTGGAGTTCTGCAGCTACAGGCCAAGGACTCCAAGGAATGCCGGCAACCACTAGGAGCTGGAAGAGGCAAGGTTTTTATCTAGAGCCTTTGGAATGAGTGTGGGCCTGCAGACACCTTGGTTTTAGACTCCTGGCCCCCAGAACTATGAGAGAATAATTCTGTGTTATGTTAAGCCACCAAGTTTCTGATAACTTGTTACTGTAGCTTTAGGAAGGCCTCTAGCATATGGTATTTTATTGGGATAAACTCTTATCCATAATCGTATGCCTCTTTAAAAACAGGGTCTAATTTTCAGAATTATATAGATCTGTTGCCTTCAAAGCTATATTTAGGAGGTATAGTCTTATGACTCAAGTGATTCTCTTGATATGGATAACAAATCTCTCATGATGGTCTAATATTTAATCAAGCTTGAATGCACATTGTAAATTTTATATCTTCTATCTTTGCAAATATTTCAAGGTGGTAACGACATTTTTTCCAAATAAACTGTCAGGTTTTTGACCAGGTTTCATCTCACTTATTTGTAAAGTCTACTCATATTTCCTGTCGACATCGATCCCCTTCTTCCTAATGGCCTGTCGTTTTTCAGTGTCTGAACTATGTATTTTGGCACATCAATCAAACTTGCTCCTGCTTTGTATAACATAGTACAGGTTAGTCATGACTGGGTAATGATAGCTACCATTGATAGAGCACATAGTATTTATGGATGCTTAGTATATGTCATTTCTAAATCCTTTAGCTATAGCAATATATCTATCTATCCCTATTTATTATATATCCCCATTTATATAAAATATATATGATATGATGTATCTCTAGATGTATATATTATATAATATATATCTAGATGTATAAATATATATTTCTATATATCTATAGATATAACTATAATCTGGACTTTACACACATATAAATATATATCTATATATTTACATTACATATTATATATAAATATATATCTATATATTTATATTAAATTTATATATAAGTATATATCTATATTACATATTATATATAAAATATCTCTATAGACATAAAAATATGTATTTATATTACATATATTATATATAAATATATATTTATATTATGTATAGTATATAAAAATATATATCTATAGATATATAAATATATTTATATTACATATGTTATATATACATAGATATCTATAGATATATAAATTTATATTATATATTATAAATGTAGGTCTACATTTTATACTGTATCTATATAAAACGCATCTGTATTTTATAAATAAGGAGGCTGAGATTCAGAGAAGTTAACTGACAGCAAATATAGGGCAGAATCATAATTGAAATTTACTGTCTCTTTGACGTCAAAGTCTCAATCCTTTCTACCAGGCTATTCTGCTTCCTCAGAAATTTCTGTAAGTCAGCAATTTGAAATTTGAACAGAGAAACCATAGCTCCCATATGTTTATTTAACCTACCTGTACAACAACATACGCAGCCATAGATAAATGTTCACACATGAATTCCAACCTGACTTATGTTGAAAATATCCTCCCCAGTGGGGGCAGCAGAGTTTGGGAACTTAAGCTCCCGATCTCTGGAAACCAACTGAGTTCTTCTCGGTAGGATTTCTTGGCAGGATTTCTGATGAGGTAGGGGCTTAAGGTCTTGAAAGAGATCCCAAGGGTTTGGGGAGCAAACTGCTTTGGAGAGGCACCTCACCATCTTTGGCTGGATTAGACCCCGGGCTCCAGAGTCTCTTCCTTCTGCCTGCTACTTCACCGAGAGTTTTGAGGTGCAGTGATTTTGTTTGCAGGTTTTCATTTCCACTGCATTTAACAGTTGATTCTGACGGGGGGTTCTTTCCTCTGGCCAACTGCTGAGTAGAATAAAATCTCACAGCCTTTCCCAAATAATTGATATAGGCACAGAACCCTTTAAGCATGTTTAATGATTTTTAACCATAAGCTGGTATGGAGAAATACAGGGCAGAAATAGGAAAAAAGTAAAAACTTGTAAGAAGTCTCCCTAAAGCAGCTGCCCTTGATGTTTATTGGATATTCAGTCTCTTATCTTTCCCTTGCTACAAACTCATCTCTACTCTTAGGAGCTCCAATCTTCTCCCCTTTTTCTTGCAGAATTAGGGGCTCAGGTCTCACTTTCTTCTAAAAAAAAGCTCCAGCCCACGTCTTCCCTTCTCAATCGCCATCGCCTAGCTCTTGAACGTCGTCCTTTTTCTTTTGGAGTTTTTTGATTAGCCTCTTGGGGGCAGCAATCCCTCAGTACTGAGTGACATTTTCCTGGACGGATGATATTAAATTTCGAGTGAATCAGCGGCGGCTAATTTGTTTTGTCTTGTCTAGTGGAGTTTGTTGTGATGTCACTGTTTTAATTCTACGCTTCAATCCACTAACTAAAATAGTAAACCTATGAATCAAAGTCAGATATCCTTGTAAATTAACAAAGAACGAATTTGCATGTTCAATGAAAGGAGCAATTGATGAATTGGTTCACAGCTTAATTTAGCTCATTTTCATTTTTCTGAATATCTATAGAGTAAGATTCAGTTTTTTCATGAAATCACCCAAAGAATTGGATTGTTAACTGTCTTATGTGTTTATTTCTATACCTGACTGTAACCTCCATGAGGCCAAAGGCAATAAAGTATTTTTTTCATTTGTTTTTTAACTAGCCCAATGCTCATGAATGCATAGGTAATTAGTAATGTGAAAGCTACTGGCTTGAATTTAATTCTCGTTTGTTGTTTGTTTGTTTGTTTGTTTTAGAAACAGGGTCTTGTTACGTTGCCCAGGCTGTCTCGTACTCCTGGTCCCAAGCAGTCTTCCCACCTCAACTTCCCAAAATGCTGGGATTAGAGGCATGAGCCACTGTGCCCCGCCTCAATTCTTTTAATGAATATTTAAGTGTCTCTTTCAGGGCAACCATAATGCGATAAATAAGATATAATCCCTTTATTCTCAAAGACTTCACATGTCTTATTTATTTTTGTGTCCTAAATCTTTATGTATTGATTTGAATCAGTAATAAGGACACGTGATTCCAAATTAGAATGATAGTTTCTATTTATGTCTCCATCCAACCCGCACTCCCAGTCCAATCAATCTCCATTTGGTATCATCTTCAGTAATTCCCGGTGTATCATTTTAGGGTTTCTTTATGCAGATAGAGCGCGTGTGTGTACACACACACACACACACACACACAGGCATTTTCCTCTTTTCTTTTCTTTCTTTCCTTCTTTCTTTCTCTCTTTCTCTTTCTCTCTCTCTCTCTCTTACTTTCTCTTTCACAAAAGTTAACAGGTAAACCATCCTGACCTTTTCTTTTTCACTTAATGTATTATAAAGATTTTTTAATATCTGTACACAGAAAGTATTCCTATTCTATTTTTTTAATGGCTGCATAATATTTCTTTGTGTGAATGACTGTTTAACTCAAGATTTCTCACTCTCAGTCCTAGTGAGAATTAGGGCTGGATAATTTTTGTTGTGGAGATTGTCCTATGCAATATAGGATGCTTAGCAGCATCCTTGACCTTTACCCACTAGATGCCATGAGTGTCCCTCTCTCCAGTTGTGACAACCAAAAATAAATCACTCCTGGTTGAAAATCCCTGATTTAAACAATCCTCTAATGAGGAACATTTTTGTTGCTATCAAATTTTTATCATCACAAACTATGCAGTAATGAGTAATCTTGTACACATGCTATTTTGCACATGTGCAAGGATATTTGTAGAATAAATTACTAGCTATGGGATTTCTGGGTTAAAGTGAAAGTACAGTTTTAATTTTGGAAACATTGCAAAATTTCCCCCATAGAGATTGTGTCATTTTGCACTCCCATCAACAACGTAGGAGATGTAATCACCTTTCTATGTGATAACTGAAAACCTAAAGAAACATGCATGAATGAGGTATGCCAAAAGGTCATTGCACCTCTTTTGGTAAAGAAATCTGTGTTTGTGCTAAGGAAGGTTGAATGACATGCAAATTCCATGTTTTTGTCCAGGTATCCTTCTGCCTAGACTCACACCATCAACCTATTTAGGGAGAGGCCAAAAACAACGTTGAGGCTTTGCCTTCCAGGGATGAATGGGAGGCTTTGTGACTGGCTTTGACCAAGAAGCTGTAATTTCTAGTCTCTCAGTCTTGAAACATAATAAAAAGAAATCTGACTTCCCTCCATTTAGGTACCATGTGGATGTTCAATGAACTCTAAGCTCAGTAGGAAGGACATTTCTCTCTACCTTCAACGAAAGTGAGCAGGCAGTACCTCCAGGATGTTCAAACAATTGATGTTTTCCACCTGTAAACAGAAGGCCTGGAGCAAAGCTCAGTATTTAATAAGGAATAAAAGAGTCTAAGGAAACTATGACTAGTTTCTTTCTTTTGGTTTTCTGACATTTCCATCTTATTGAGATCCAAGGCCTAAAATATAGCAATATGTAGTCCAAGGAGGAGAAGTACATCTAATTGGGCAGATCCCAAAACACTATGTAAAATACAACATAGACATACAAGAATGAACACAGTTCTAGGGGAACACAAAGAATGGATCAAAAGAGCCTGGGGAAGTGATGAGGGAGAAGGGGAGGAAGGCATTCGAGGCAGAAGGAATAATATCTTCAGCCACAAGAATCAAGACTGGTGCACCTAGACACTGAAAAAGGTTCATAGAGAAGTGGGCAATGATCAGGAACAGTCTCAACATTCTTTATATTTATATTTATATTTTTTTGAGACAGAGTCTCGTGGTCTCCCTCTGTTGCCCAGACTGGAGTGCAGTGGCACAATCTTGGCTCACTGAAACCTCTGCCTCCCATGCTCAAGCGATTCTCATGCCTCAGCCTCCCAAGTAGCTGGGACTACAGATGCGTGCCACCAGGCCCGGCTAATTTTTGTATTTTTAGTAGAGACAGGGTTTCACCATGTTGCCCAACTGGTCTCGAACTCCTGAGCTCAAGTAATCCGCCCACCTCGGCCTCACAAGGTGTTGGCATTATAGGCGTAAGCCACCGTGCCCGGCCTGGAACAGTCTTTCATGACAAACAAGTGGGTCAGGATTTTATGATATAGGAAACATGGAGCTAATA
The DNA here is from genome assembly GCF_003255815.1 of Theropithecus gelada. Lineage (NCBI taxonomy): Eukaryota > Metazoa > Chordata > Mammalia > Primates > Cercopithecidae > Theropithecus > Theropithecus gelada. The sequence goes on along the minus strand of NC_037685.1, from coordinate 41,590,984 downwards.
AGAGTCTGTTAGCATGAGAGTGGGGCAGAATAGAGTTCGGTCTGTGTGCAAGACAAAGACGGTGGCTCACCGTCTTTGGAAGAAACTCACCTGAGTGGGAAGAAACTTGTGGCCTGGACTTAGACAGCCGTTGCAATGACCCAGCAGAGAGAACATGGGGAGTGGGCTTAAGCCCACATGAGAGACCAGGGCAGAATCCTCATGGGAGAGGTTTCTCCTCGTTCAGCAGGCTCCTTCCATCCTCCTTCTCCAATCTGAGGCTAGAACATAAGTTGGATCATATCACTTCTCTGCTCAGACCCCTCTGGTGGTTCCCACCTCATTATGAGTAAAGACCTAACTGGTTAAAATTGCAACAGGGCCCTATATGATCTGCTAGACTGAGACCCTAGATGGAAACAGAAGCTTTCCAGGAAAGAGGGCATGTGCACAGACTTGACTGCTTCCATCTCCACTGGCTTCTCTCCCTGTCCATCTCAGTTACACAGGCCTGGGAAGCACCAGGATAGCTGGTTTCTGGACCAGTCAGGACAGAAGTTCATGTGAGCTTCTTGGGAGAAACAGGGGATTGGGAATTCGATGTGTGTAAATAGTTTCCATCCTAGTGTTTAATGTAAGTGGTAGTGATGAAAGTAGCAAATGAGGGGGAAAAAAGCAAATTAATTCTGATTCTCTAATAGTTGAGATCGTTGGCATGCTGTTGTAACTAACAAAATATATTTTATTCAGACTTTGATTGCCACTAAGTCACAAATAACGTGTGCATTTATTTGCAGTAAACTTCTTAACCAGTTTTCTTTTGTGTTTATCTTCTTTCATTCACTATGTTAGTGACCCTTTGTCTTGGATTGTCTTATTGTGGTGGGATGAATGATGGCCCGCAATGATGTCCACATAATCACTTGGGAGTTACTTGTGAATGTTATAGGGAAAAGGGACTTTGCAAATGTACTTGAGTTGAGGATCTTGAGATGGGGGATTGTCCTGGATTTCCCTGGTGGGCCCAGTGTAATCACAAGGTCCTTATGAAAGAAAGGAAGGAGATATGAGAGTCAGAAAGAAGGTGACGCGATCATGGAAGCAGATTGGAATAAGGTGCTTTGATGGCAGAAGGGGCCGTGAGCCCAGAAATGCAGGCAGCCTCTAGACGCTGAAAACACAAGAAAATGATTTCTCTTCTCAGAGCCTCTGGGAGGAATCAGCCCTGTGACACTGTGCCTTTGGTCCAGTGGAACTGACTTCCTACTTCTGGTCTGTGTTGTTTTAAGCCAGTAAGTTAGTGGTAATTTATTATAGTAGCAATAGAGAACTAGCAACCTATTGACAGCAGTTGATTGATCGATTGATTTTTTACGCTGATCTACCTAAGAGGTATAGTCTAGTGATCAAAAACATGGTCTTGGGAGCCAGGCTCTTGGCTCTACTATTCACCATCCATGTAGACTTAGCCAGGCTATTAAACCCCAACAAGTTCCATTTTCTTTTTTCTTTTCTTTCTTTCTTTTTTTTTTTTTTTTTTGAGATGGAGTCTTGCTCTGTTGCCCAGGCTGGAGTGCAGTGGTGTGATCCCGGCTCACTGCAACCTCTGCCTCCTGGGTTCACACCATTCTCCCGTCTCAGTCTCCCGAGCAGCTGGGACTAAAGGCGCCCACCACCAAGCCCGGCTAACTTTTTTTTTTGTATTTTTAGTAGAGACGGGGTTTCACCGTGTTAGCCAGGATGGTCTCGATCTCCTGACCTCATGATCTGCCTGCCTTGGCCTCCCAAAGGGCTGGGATTACAGGCATGAGCCACCGTGCCCGGCTGTGCCATTTTCTTCATCTATAAAATGGCATATTGATTCATACCCTACAGAGATTTGTGCAGATTGTACTGTGACACTTGTGAAAATGCTATACCTAATATCTAGTGTGGAGTAGGCCTTCAAAAAATTCAAAATACCAGCAATGGAGAAGTAGCTAAGTATATTAAGTCGCCTTCATCCAGTCTGCTGTGCATTCAAAATAGGGTTCAATTTATTAAAATTCCATTAGATTCATGTTCTCAGGGACCCAGATAACCTGCAGATGTGATATGTTTTCAAACTATTTTATAGTTGCTTCTTTCCTTCTTTCGTTTGCTATGAAAACCAAACATTTTCAATTTTTGGATCAATAGAGAAGTTACAACTCATTTTGGGGAAGTTGCTGCCTCCCTAACATGTCATTTTTAATGGCTTAAGATAGTAATCTCACTTGCAATATCCCTTACTTAAAAAACAGCACACTAATTTAAACCCAATTTAAATGACACCTTAATAATTTCTTTATGTCTTAAGGATCCTTTCAGCTTCAAGTAACGAAATCCCAATTCGATAATACAGAATGTATAATCTCACCGTCACAGGACTTCCGAGGCAAGGTAGCTTTCAGGATTTGGCTCAATAATATCTTTGTTGAGCCCTTTCTTTCTATCTGCTCTGACCTCTTCAATGCTGGCTTCATCCCCAGGCTGGTGACATGATGTTGCTGCAGGCCGTCCCTCATGTCCCCCAGAGGTCAGAAGCCTGAGCCAATGGCTGGCGAGGGGAATGAGATTATACTGAAGACAAGGGCAGAGTCAGCTTTCCCTGTGACCCCTGTGGCTGCCTGAGGAAAGGTACACACTTTGCAGATGTATTCCGGAGGAAGAATGGGAGAGTGAATGCTGGCTGAGCAACCATGATCTTTGGAGAGTTTTTCTCTTTTTCGTTTTTCTAATGGGATCCCTCTGTGAAAACTGCTTCAGACGTTTCTAGGAAATATTTCTACTTGAACACTTATAAATGGTTAAGCACAACTTCTGAAATAAAATTTTTAATCTCCTAATATTTTTAAATTTAAAGAGAGACACATGCTTTTCTAAAATTTAAGCAAATTCCTTGGGTTGAGATATACTATAGAAAGTTCATGTGAGAGGGTGATTTAAGAATAACTAAGAGCTTATTCAGGGAATATTTTATCACTGTAGTTATAGAGCACTGATGGTCATTGCATACAACAACTCCACTATTCAATAAAAAAGTAAAATTTTCTCTGTGCAACTGGGAAGTGACATGGCAGTGATACACACACACACTCTATGTATGTGTATGCACATACATGTGTGTGTGTATACTATACATGGAGGATATACATACCTATGTGTATATGTATACACATCATTATGGTTTCATTACAATGACAATAGGACTCTGTTCTCATGTTGATAAAATATCATGTACTCTCTTCTAATACTCTCACATGATTGACAAGTTTTAGTTTTCTACTTTGTGGATTTTTCCTCCTATTTCTTCTGATTCTATTCGACTCCATCCCAAGGGTTGCTCTCTTTGGACCATATTCCAAGTCTGTTATGGTCTTTTATGCTTTATGTATTGTAAAAAGAGACTAAGGAGTTAACAATATTTCACTCAGAAAAATAATGTTACAATGTCAATAAATATTGAAGGGAATTGAAGAAATGTAAAATAAAACCATTTTTTGGTTCTTATTTCACTTAACTTTGTTAGCAGCCTCAAATTATTCTCTGTTTTTCCATGGAGGGATTATTTAATCACAATAATTGAGATTTTCCATTTCCAGGGCGATTTAAAGTGTTTATGAAGGTTTCATTTTGACTCAATATTATTAATCTCAGGGAGCACAGAAATGTAAAGAAACAATGTGTAAGTGGAGAAGGCTCTTTAAAACTGCAGAGACGAACATATGAGAATATCAGCTATTTAAAAAATGAGGTGTTTAAAATAAACAGCCTTGGAAGATTCATAAACACAGCAGCTTGACACACAACAAAACTGACTCCGGCAGGCTTTAAATATCGCTGGGACAAAATCAACATGTCTGAACACACTTCAGGTTCCAGATGGTCTTTAAATCACTTTATGTGTAGTGCTCCCTCTCAAAATATGAATTAGCCATGCCAATGTGTATACATGACACCTCTTCATAATCACTACAGTGAAAACGTCAAGGCTAATTACACATTTTTTATATCACGCCATTGATGTGAGATCTTTCCCCACCTCTCTGTGGAAACCTTACTCCCTTCAACCATCCCCTCTCAAGAGTACTTTAGGGACCCCCAACCCTGCTCTTAAAGATAACTGGGCATCTTTACGTGTGGTCAAAATCAACATCGACAATGGTTGGTAATTTTCTTGTCTGTTTCTCTTGAGCATGGAATATCTGAAGGCAAAGGCTGTCTTACTTTTGTGTCTGTCATCATGTGCATCATTTGTGACACATGGTGTTCGGTAAACATATTGAGGAAAGAAAATAAAGGAAGGCGTGAAATACTTTTTCCACTTCAGTTTTCCTTTTAAACACTTCTAGGGTTGTCTTTGAAATATTTGCATATTAAATAGTACCAGGATTTCCTTGTCACTTTAGCAGGTGCTATAAAGGCATGGCTGGATCTTTCTTTTTGTTGAATTCCTGGGATGGAAAGAACACGGATGTGATGCCTCTCTGGCTCTCTACAACCCCAGTGGGAATTACATAGATATTTAAGATAGAAAAGAATTTCTCTGAAATATTCAGATGATGGAGTCTGAGCATATTCAAGCTATTATGGAGAGGTGTAGGTTAAGCATTATTTGTTTAATTTAGGTTGAATAGAGAGCACAAATGACTAATTCAAGATAAAGTACACTTTGGGTAATGCTCACATTTTTTATTTTAATTTATTTTGTTACCAAATAATCACCAAGTCTGGTTTCTTTTCTATTAGGCAGATGCAAGGGAAACCTTCGCTGTTTTTCAGTTACCCACGTAATTGTTTTCAGGTTCCTTTTTTCTTTTTTTTTGATCAACAAGTTTCAGGAAATTAAATTCACTTTCTATGACGAAATGGTAACAAACCAATTGGTGAAACTGGTGAGCAGGTAAAGTGAGAACCCTACAACAGATGTTTCAAGAGAAAAAGAAGGAGCTGAATGATTGATGTGGAAACAGTGGCTGTGAGACTGATCTTCATGCTTTTTTGCAATAGCAGGGTTTAGAAATCTCTTTGGCACTTTGGAAAGTAGTCTGAGGCTTAGGTCTTATCAATAATGACCAGAGAAGTACTTGAGGGAAGATTCAGGGGAGCAGGGGCTCACAGCACTTCCTTTACCGTAGATCATTGAAGACTGCCATGAAAACGTAGTTATTGTTTTGATAATACAGCACAGAGGTGCATAGAGGTGAATCAGGTATCTCTGGTGGGTCAGCAGCAGACAGAGGGTTGATGCAGCCATTTAGCGCTGCAGGACATCTGGGGGCAAACACCCTGAAGGAGAAGGGAAATTACAAAATAAGTGTCAAAATTCAATTTTGCTTTAATTTTTTTTTAATCTTGGGATTAACCTGAAAATTACCAGGAATGGCAGATAGCTCTTCTATGAAATGAGTAAGTGGTAAAATATTTGCTTGAATTTTTCATTTCACATTTATGCCCTAGTTAAATATACAGTGAATTCATTTAAAATAAATAATTCTGCAAATTTTTCTTACTTTAGCCTTGTCATTTTGTTATTTTTTCATATAAAACATCCAATTAATTATAAGACATTTGTCCTGTGCTATTACTTTTCAATCATCTAAACATATGCAGACTCTAATTACCTAATTATTGATTGTTAAAATGTGGATACTTAGTTTTTAAAATGTTAAATTAGATCCAAAAAGGATGATATGTAATAGAAATGTATTTGTTTTATCTCAATTAGCACCATCAAAGTAAAATAATTGCTAGTCACATTCTACATTGTGTTTTTTTCTTAAGGTAGAAGAAGGAAAGCAACTGTTTATCAATTATTCTCATAGTAATTTCAAAATGTTTCAAAATCTATAGGTGTTGACCTACTGAATATCTTATTAAAAATAAAGTACACAGGAACAAAAACAATATGTTAATAAGGAAATAATATTTCCTGTTTGCCTATTTGTGTCCTTTTTGGTGTTTCATTTCATTTTGTTTTTTAATTTTCCATAGGTTATTGGGGTACAGGTGGTATTTGGTTACATGAGTAAGTTCTTCAGTGCTGACTTGTGAGATTTCGGTGCACCCATCGCTTCAGCAGTATACACTGCACCCTATTAGTAGTCTTTCATCCCTCGCCCCCTCCTACCCTTCCCCCCAAACCCCCAAAGTCCATTGCATCATTCTTATGGCTTTGCATCCTCATAGCTTAGCTCCCACATATCAGCAAGAACATACAATGCTTGGTTTTCCATTCCTGAGTTACTTCACTTAGATTAATAGTTTCCAGTCTCATCCAGGTCACTGCAAATGCCGTTAATTCATTCCTTTTTATGGCTGAGTAGTATTCCGTAGTTTCATACTACAGTTTCTTTACCACTTGTTGATTGATGGGCATTTAGGTTGGTTCCATGATTTTGCAATTACAAATTGCGCTGCTATAAACATGTGTGTGCAAGTATCTTTTTCGTATAATGACTTCTTTTCCTCTGGGTAGATACTCAGTAGTGAGACTGCTGGATCAAATGGTGGCTGTACTTTCAGTTCTTTAAGGAGTCTCCACCCTGTTTTCCACAGTGGCTGTACTAGTTACATTCCCTCCAGCAGTGGAGAAGTGTTCCCTGATCACCACATCCACGCCAAAATCTACTGTTTTTTGATTTTTTGATTATGGCCATTCTTGCACGAGTAAGGTGGCATCGCACTGTGGTTTTGATTTGCATTTCCCTGATCATTAGAGACGTTGAGCATTTTTCCATGTTTGTTGGCCATTTGTATATCTCCTTTTGAGAATTGTCTATTCATGTCCTTAGCCCACTATTTGACAGGATTGTTTGTTTTTTTTTCTTACTGATTTGAGTTCCTTGTAGATTCTGGATATTAGTCCTTTGTCAGATATGCAGATTGTGAAGATCTTCTCCCATTCTGTGGGTTGTCTGTTTATTCTGCTGACTGTTCCTTTTGCCATGCAAAAGCTCTTTAGTTTAATTAAGTCCCAACTATTTAGCTTTGTTTTTATTGCATTTGCTTTTGGGTTCTTGGTCATGAAATCTTTGCCTAACCCAACATCTAGAAGGGTTTTTCTGATGTTATCTTCTAGAATTTCTATAGTTTCAGGTCTTAGATTTAAGTGCTTAATCCATCTTGAGTGGATTTTTGTGTAAGGTGAGAGATGAGGATCCAGTTTCATTCTCCTACATGTGGCTAGTCAATTATCCCAGCACCATTTGTTGAAAAGGGTATCCTTTCTCCACTTTATGATTTTGTTTGCTTTGTCAAAGACCTGTTGACTGTAAGTATTTGAGTTTATTTCTGGGTTCTCTATTCTGTTCCATTGGTCTATATGCCTATTTTTATACCAGTACCATGCTGTTTTGGTGACTATGGCCTTATAGTATAGTTTGAAATCAGGTAGTGTGATGCCTCCAGATTTGTTCCTTTTGCTTAGTTCTTGCTTTGGCTATGTGGGCTCTTTTTTGGTTCCATATGAATTTTAGAGTTGTTTTTGCTAATTATGTGAAGAATGATGGTATTATTTTGATGGGGATTGTATTGAATTTGTAGATTGCTTTTGGCAGTATAATCATTTTCACAATATTGATTCTAACCATCCATGGGCATGGGATGTGTTTCCATTTGTTCGTGTTGTCTATGATTTCTTTCAGCAATGTTTTGTAGTTTTCCTTGTAGAGGTCTTTAGCCTCCTGGTTTAGGTATATTCCTAAGGATTTTATTTTATTTTTTATTTTTGCAGCTCTCATAAAAGGGTTTGAGTTCTTGATTTGATTCTCCATTTGGTTGCTGTTGGTATATAGAAGAGCTACTGATTTGTGTACATTAATCTTGTATCGGGAAACTTTGCTGAATTCTTTTATCAGTTCTAGGAACTTTCTGGAGGGATCTAGGATTTTCGAGCTAAACGATTGTGCTATCAGCAAACAAACAGTGACAGTTTGACTTCCTCTTTACTGATTTGGATGCCCTTTCTTTCTTTCTCTTGTCTGATTGCTCTGGCTAGGACTTCCAGTAGTATGTTGAAGAGGAGTGGTGAGAATGGGCATCCTTGTCTTGTTTTGTTCTCTTTGAAGCTATTGTGAATGGGAGGTCATTCATGATTTGGCTCTCTGTTTGTCTGTTACTGGTGTATAAGAATGCTTGTGATTTTTGCACATTGATTTTGTATCCTGAGACTTTGCTGAAGTTGCTTATCAGCTTAAGGAGAGTCTGGGCTGAGACAATGGGGTTTTCTAAATATACAATCATGTCATCTGCAAACAGGGACAATTTGACTTCTTCTTTCCCTAATTGAATATCAAACCAATAAGAAATTTCTGATTTATCTGACGAAGAATTCAAGAGGTTAGTTATTATTGTCAAAAATAAGAAAGATTGCAAGTGTTGGTGAGGATGTGGAGGAAAGGGAACCCTTTCACACTGTTGGTGGGAATATAAATTAGTACAGCCATGTGGAAAACAGTATGGAGGTATCTCAAACAATTAAAAATAGAACTACCATATGATCCAGCAATCCCAGGACTGGGTGTATAGCCAAAGGAAATGAAATCAGTGTGTTGGAGAGGTATCTTCACTCCCATGTCTATTGCAGTACTATTCATGATAACCAAGATATAAAACCAGCCTAGGTGTTCATCATTGAATGAATAAAGAAAATATGATATATATACACAATGGAATAATGTTCAGCTATGAAAAAGGACGTCCTGTCATTTGGGACAGCATGGGTGAACCTAGAGGACGTTATGTTAGGTGAAATAAATAAGCCAGGCACTGAAAGACACATATTGCATGTTCTCACTCATAAGAATTTCATAAAGAGATGTGGGAAGTAAGAAGTATGAGAGATTTCACACTGAGTAGCATAAGAGTACTTTCCATTTAAATAATATTCAAGGGTCAAGTATTAATAATGGAAACCCCATTTGAGCTTCAACTTCAGCTTGGTGGATGTATGGAAAGAAGATGTTTTCAGAGCTGCTGTTTTGTGGGATTATTTATTTTTGTGTAATGAAATATTTGAAAAAGCAAACATACCTTTTATGATATTTTTCTTCACAAATGGTTTGGCTCATTGTTTTTCAAACTGTGATCCTCAAAGCAACAGCATCTGCATAACTTGGGAACTTGTTAGAGTCGCAGATTCTCAGGTCTCTTTCAGACTTATTGAATCAGAAATTCTAGGGGTGGGGCCCAGCAATCTGAAGTTTAACGCTCTCCAGGTGATTCTGATGTACTCTAAAGTTTGAGAATCACTTGTTTAGTTAAAATAAATCTCAAAGGGATGCTTTTACCCCACAGTCCCTCCTGCGGACATTTGGCAACGTTTGGAGACATTTTTGGTTGTCACAACTTGCGGGTGGTGGTGTAGGGCGGTGCTACTACCATCCAGTGGCTGGAAGCTAGGACTGCTACTTAATGACAAATGCAGCCCCCCCGCAATTAACCACCCCCTAAATGCCAGTAGAGCCGAGGTTGAGAAATTCTGGAATAAATCTTTTAGGAGGAATTTCACAAAAGTAGTTAAATTTAGTCAACAGAAAGATCATGGATTACCAAAGGCCTAGAATTCAAATTCTGCCTCTGCTAATTAATAGTTGTGTGGTTTCATGTAAATCCCTTAATCTCTCAGTTTCAGTTATCTCCTTTATAAAACGGGAATAATTTCTGCCTATTGCATGGATTACTATGAGGATCAAATGAGATAATGTGTATGAACACACATTGTAAACTGTAATGCTAATTAAATCGAACTGAAGGATTTTTCCAGTGGGAGGAAGATATAGACCAGAAGTGGGCGTAGGATGCTAAAAAAGGTTTGAGCATCTGATTCAGCTGTCTGAAAATAACCAGATTCTTTAATGTAAATCTGATTTGTGTTGGAGACTTTTTCCCTTAGTGTGTCTTACTTCCTTTCCTGTAACTACTTCATCTCAGCTTTTTTTTTTTTTTTTTTTTTTTTTTTTTTTTTTTACTTTCAGTCACTGCATGATACAGAAATAACTTGCTCCTGGCTTCTCTTTATACTAGGGGTTCTCTAAGTTTAGCCTGCGTCAGACCCACCAAAAGATTCTTGTTAAAGCTTGTCAAAACGAAGATTACTGGGTTCCATCCTCAAGTTTCTTACTCAGTAGGTCTGGGAGGAACCTAAGAAATTGCGCTTTCTGACAAATTCCCAGGTGATGCTGATGCTGTTGGTCTGGTGAACACATTTTTAAAAACTACTCTCTGCCCTATTACTAACTGGAGGACAGAAGATAATGGTTAGATTGCTAATTTCTAATTGTCACTGGCAAGCTTTGGCTATGCACATCTCAATGGTTCATTGCCCAGTGTCTTTTGACATAAAGAACAGCTTTTATTTTCCTGGCAAGTGAAACCATTTCCCTTATTTATTCCTCGTCTGAAGGCCCATTTATTTCTCTTTCCTATTCTCAATGATGTTAACCATTTTAGCAATTTGGTATTGATAATGACTTTGGCTTGTCCTCAGTTAATTGAGGCCACTGTGCTTTAACAATCATATTTAACAGCAGAGGAGGCACATTTGGCTGAAACAAAGACAGAATGTGCTAGTGTGCTTCAGATAAAGAATAGTTTAGTTATTCAGTGTTTGTCCTCAATCCAGGAATCGCTGCACTGTCAGAAAAAGCAAAACCATGAAAATGAAGGGACAGGTCTGATCTGAAATCTTTGTATTTGGAATGTACGTGTATACAGTGTGGCTTACGTACTATTTGCCTCCAAGTAAATTGGGGTATTGGCTTAAAAGACAGTTTCCCGGGCCCCACCCCAAAAGTGAGGATGGTTAAATATCAGATGCTATAGAGGGTTTCTGAGAAAGGGCCTTGAACCTGCTGTGCCTCAGATTGAGCCCAGGGTGGGGAGTACAAAGGCCTCCAGATGGTTCGGGGCGGTGGTGGCCCATGGTACTGGGTGGAGCACGCTTCTACCAGCAGAGAGACTCCTAGGTGTCAATGGCACCATGCCAACACACAGAGGAGCCAAGGTGGTAACTGCTGGCCCAGTCTGAAGGGGCCTTAGATAGTTCTGGGAGTCTCTGATGTTTCTCCTGTGGCACAAGCAAGCCTCCAACAGTTCCTCAGATTCCCAGGCAATAGCTAAGAGACACCTGGTAGGCCTGAAGTGACTTTGCCATCAAATAAAGAAACTGTCAAGGGCTGGCCAGAAGTTCGTGCCAGGGGATGTAGGTTCTCAGGGCGCTTGAGTTTTGCCTTTGGGTACAGATGAGCTTCCTCTGGGTGGAAGTGAGGTGGGTATAAGAGCTAGAAAACATATGAGCCACCTGGGGGCAAAGACAAGTGACCTTCAGTGGTGCCAGCTGAGAACCTCCATCTAGGCTCACACCTACATTTCTGGGCGCACTGCAGACACGTGGCGCTCACAGCCACGTCAGGATCTGCAAGTCCATGTTCTCACATATTTGAGGAAAAAAATAGATTTGTGGGCAACCTTTTCCAAGGGAGGGAGTACACATAAACTAGAAACAAATGTACAAAGATTTACTTTGATAGAATAGGCATCTTTTGGATCAAGGTTATAAACTCCAAAAGGAGTCATCAAAGATATCAACAGCTTGAACCCATTACAGATAAACTGTGTGTAAATTGGAAGTATCTTATTAGGCTGAACATAGCCTCCTGGTTTAATGTTCCAGGTGTGCCCTATTAGGTGTTAAGAACCACTTGAGCCGCACACACCATAAAGAGGGATCTAAGAGAGAGGGTGTGTGTGTGTGAATTTCTGTGCCATCACAGTTGTCAAGGAGGCTGCAACAGGAACAGAGCGCATTCCAGGTATTGAAACTGAGCTATGAACCTGTGTTGCTGTATTGAAAGCGGAAGATTATATCAGCAGTTCTGTGAAATGAATAGGTCTGTCACATGGGAGAGAAATGTGGCGAAGTAATGTCAAGTATTCAGAGTGTGAAATGTGTAAGGTATTCAGTGTGGCTTGCCCCCCATGGTCTTGTTTCCGTGGCTTCTCTCTGTATAGGCTTTGAGTCATGAGATGTGCACCCCTTGAAATGAGGGAAAGGAGAAAATCTGAATAGACTGACGTGGCCAGCAGAATAATGTCCCCCAAAGATGTCCGTGTTCTAATTCCTGGAATGTGTGGACATGTTCCCTTGCGTGCCACAGGGGACTTTGCAGATTTGAATAAGGATCTTGAGATGCAGAGGTGATGCTGGACTATCCGAGTGGGCCCAGTGCAAATGCAAGGCTCCTTCTGAGGGGTAAGGAAGCAAGAGACTGAAAGAAGGGGATGTGGCAGTAGAAATTGGAGTGATGTGGTTGATGATTCTGAAGAAGGATGAAGGGACCACGAGCCAAGGAACGTGGCAGCTTCCAGAAGCTGGGAAAGGGAGATGAATAGACTCTTCCCTAGAACCTTTAGAAGAAGCACAGCTCTGTAGATGCCTTAGTCTTAACCCAGGGCGGCTCCTTTTGGACTTCTGACCTTGAGGAGTGTAAGTTGATAAATGTGTGTTGCTTCAAGCCTCTAAATTTGTGGTAATTTGTTACAGCAGCAATAGAAAGCTAACACAGCTGAATTTCAACCTTAACTTCAAACTCACCAATAGTATTCTCTGAACTTGAACAGAGGTTTAAAGTGGAAATTCAGTTCATCAATAGAAAACTGTCTTGAGAACTCACTTTAGAGACACTAATTTATAATAATAACTGCTGGCTTGAAGATTTAAAATAGAAAATATCAAGCAGGGCAATAATCTTTCCCTATTTATTTGAAGGTGTAGTCTGTTAACCACCTTCATTTTGCAGCGTGCTTCATCAACTGTATTCCCAGTAAATTGAATATTTAATAATACATATTCCTTCATCCACCTGCACAGGATGAAGGCATGTCACCACAGATATTGTTACAATATTCTGCAATTTGGAGACTTAAAAAATCATTTTACTTGATATAGTGCAATAACTAAGTCTTCAATTCCACTGACCGTTTAAAATGATCTAGAATGGTGCATTAATGGGTGTTTAATATTTTCAAAATCATATCATCATCTATTAACTGTTCTGTGATGAGGGCAGTCACAGGCAAGATAAGAGTCTGTATTTCATGTAACTTTCAAGAACCAGGTTTTTTGTTTTTTTTTTTTAATCTCAGGGTGTCCTTTCCCATGTACTTCTCCAACTTCTCTGATGAATTAATAGAAATTTAACATTGAAAAATGACTCTTGAAGACCAGCTACTTCATTTTACCAAGTTCATAGTACAGGGCCATGGATTAAGTATCTTCAAGTGTTCCCAACTAGAAGGTAGATATGCCAAGGGCAGGGAAGCTGTGATCAACAGGAAGAAGCAGATAGCATTTCTCCTGGCATCCAAGTTACATTCCTGTTTCCCCACGACATTCAAAGTTGCTTGTCTTTCAATGTCTTTTGCAGCAATTTAGATGGAACTGGAGGCCATTATTCTAAGTGAAGTATCTCAGGATTGGAAAACCAAACACTATATGTTCTCACTTTATAAGTGGGAGTCAAGCTATGCGTATGCCAAGCCATACAGAGTGGTATAATGAACACTGGACACTCAGAAGAGGGGAGGATGGGGGAAGGGTGAGGGATAAAAAGCTACATATTATGTATAACATACACTGCTTGGGTGATGGGTGCACTAAAATCTCAGACTGAGCCACTATAAAATTCATCCATGTAACCAAAAACCATTTGGACTCCTAAAGCGATTGGAAATTTTAAAAGTAGCTTGTAATTTTCCCCCAGACTTTTCTCATCCTTGCTCCTCTCTATAACCTGATAAAACTGTGTTCACTGGTGTGCCAGCTGCTCCCCGCAGATCAGGTTCTCCAAGGCAGCATGGCCAGAATGGTATTTGCATTTTAGGGGAGAGCTCTCAAGCAGAGTAGCCCTGCTGCTCTCCTCTGCAGCTTCGTGCCCTATTTCAGGCGCTCGTCATCCCTCACCAGTTAGAGTGGCTTTGCTTTCCTTGCTTTGACTCTGCCCTGACAATATACGTTCCACATTTCTGGCAGGGTTTTTCAATAATTGTTAACGGCAGGATCCTCACGTGTCAGACATACTTCAAAGCTCGTTATATGTATTAATTGCATTCTCATAGCAACCCTGTGGAGGAGATTTTATTGTCTCCATTTTATGCATGTTCCTCCTTCGAAATTCGGAGAAGTTAAGCAACTTGCTCAGGATCACAAAGTGGTAATTTTAGGATTTGAACTCAACAGTCTGGTTGCAGAGACTGTGCTAAATTTGCATCTTTTGCCCCTTTAAGTCACATCGCTACTCTGCTAAAAAATCTGTGATGGTTTATATAGCATCCATTTTGCAGTAACTTTGACATTTGGAGAGCAGACTGACCTCACTGCATGCTTGCTTTGTTGTATTTGCTGAGGCACTAAACTGCTCTGTGTCTGGCTTGTGTCTGTAAAATGGGAGTAATAAAATCCATTTCAGAGTCGTCACCAGGAGCTAACCCGACAACACAGGCAAAAAATTTAGTATTGTGCTTAAAGTGCAGAAGAATTCAACAAATGGTAGCCATTTTAATGCTATAAAGTTGTGATTATTTCACATTTGAACTAACCCACTCTCTGCCCCAGGCAATATATTTCTTGCAGGAATTATTCTTCTGCCAATGTTCCTAGTCAGAACTTAGTGTGAATTACTGGCAATCTTTTCAATTTGGGATAGAGCCTGTTTAACTCATTTCCCAGTTGGTATTGATTTGCCTGATTGCTGGGTAGACTTAGTCACCAGTAGTCAAAATTCTCATGGTGCATTGGATAGTTCTAGGTCTAGGTATTATTTATCTAAATTTTGGATGGATTAATTGATGTTAAGATTTGAAACTAAGAGATATACTGAAAGGAAAAAACAACCGTAAATGTCAATCATAAAGAGGCTACAGAATAGGTAATTTAGGTATCTAATAATGCAATGAAATATATTTTAGATAGAGTCACTTCTTTTTTTTTTTGAGATGGAGTCTCGCTCTGTTGCCCAGGCTGGAATGCAGTGGCACAATCTCAGCTCGCCGCAACCTCTGCCTCCCAGATTCAAGCGATTCTCCTGCCTCAGCCTCCCGATTAGCTGGGATTACAGGTGTGATCCACTGCACCTGGCTAATTTTTGCATTTTTAGTAGAGGCAGAGTTTCACCATGTTGGCCAGGCTGGTCTTGAACTCCTGGCCTCAGGTGATCCACCTGCATCGGCCTCCCAAAGATTCACTTTAAGTAATTTAGTTATCTCATGCCACGCACCTTCTCAACTTCTTCTCTCTTGCTTTTCTCCACACAACCTAGGCTTATGCCATAGTTAGTTACTAAAAATTTTCTAAACATGATGAGAAGTTTTATATCTGTCTTTGTCTGTGATGTTACTTCTACCTGAAATGAAAAATCTGAGAAATCCTCTTCATCTGAAATGTACATCTGCGTTGCCCCTGCCCCTGCACCCTCTTTAAAAAATTCTATCTCCAGCTAGCACTTACAATAGCGTGGCAAGCATTACATTGGCTAAGTTCAATACAATTAAATCCAACAATAATTTCTCAGTACCTGCTAGGCCATTCTAGCGCTGAGGGGGCAAAGACAGACATGCAGCATCTTGTTCAAGGATGTTTGAAATAAATGTTAAGCAAAGCAATTCCACATATTGTGATAGATGCATACATACTTTTATTGTGGAGATGAAGAGAAGGGAGTAAGTGACTTAACTTGCAAAGGCAGAGGCAGCTTCATAGGAGAAGTGGCACTTGAGTCTTGAAGAATGGGCAGGAGTTTTCAAGGCTCACAAAGGCAAGAGCAGTCAAGTTTGAGGGAACCCCTTTCCAGGAGCACAGAAGCGTAAAGTAGCTTCAGTAAAAGAGGTATATCTAAGGGAATAGCAAGAGGCGACTCTAGAGAAAGAAGCAGGGTAGAGGCAATTTCAACATCTCAGAAAGAAGTGCCCTGAACGAGGGCAATGGCAGCCAGCATGAGGCTGAGATTCGGAAGTGGAATTGACAGGCTTTGAGGCTGCTTAGCGGGTGGTGGTGAGTGAAATGGCGGAGCCAGGAATAATTTTCAGCCTTTTCATTTGGATGAATAAATGATTGCCATTAATTAGGTTTGATAATAGAGAAATCGATCTGAATTTAGGAGATGAGAATTGAATTTGGTTTCTGCCAGTTTAAGTCTGCTTTAACTATGAGATACTCAGGTAGGGGGGTCTGGTAGGCAGTTTGTTGAATGACTCTAACACCCTGGGACCTGGGATGAGGATAGTTTTGGAATCATCTGCAGATTATAAATTGATGAATGCAGATTACTTAAAACTAAGGCCTGGCACATGGCAAATGCTATTATGCATGTAGGTGATAGCAAAATCCACAGTAGTGCATGAAATTCCCCACAGCCATCAAGGAACTTGCTGAGCAGACTCCAGTGGACCTGTGATATCTGGGGACAAGTTTGATGACCTCAGGCCAGCCTGAGATGGAGAAGAGCTGGTCAGAGGGAAAGGAGACCACACAGCACGCAAGAGTCAGGTAAGCTAGACAAAGAAAATATTTGAAGAAGGGAGTGCTGTGTGCCTCTGAGCTGTCTAGTGTCTGTTTTTCCCACCGTGAAAAGGCATTCTTTCCCTTTCTTCTTTTTTTCTCTGTCCTAACCTGGAGCTTTCAACTGAAATCCATGGCAGCTTTGTGTTCCCTACAGAAACAACTCTGGGAATTGGGGATGGATAATAGAATTCCACTTCATGGGCTGCTAGAAGTTCTACTAGGCATGAACAGTTTGACTGCCCATTATTTTGCATTGTTAATCCTCTGTTTAGTTGTGTGGGATTTCATTCTGCATTTCTTTGTGTAAAATCTTCCTTAGTGTAATTTATGAACACTTGAAGCCTCTAAAACTCAGGCATAAGGGAAATGATCTGATGTTAGAATTTCAATGTTTAGTCACTAGTAGCTCTCAATTAGATCTTTGGGGCATCATCTCTAAGGAAGTGGAGATGATTACATCTCTCACTTTGCAAATTAGGTATTTCCTTGAAGATAGGAACTCTGAACTACCTCTGTCTTGCTCACCATATAAATCCCCAGTGATTATACCTGAGCAAGTGATAAATAGTTTTTGAAGAAATCAATACATTTTGTGTTAAAATAATTTTTTCTTCTTACTAGTATTTTTCACAAAGGCAAGATATGGAGGTCTAAAATGGATTTTTTCCCAGTTGGTGTAGTCTGTTGTAACTTCTATTCCTATTTATTTATTTTAATAGCTTATTGGGGGTATAAGTGATATACAAAGAACTGCATCCATTTGATGTGTGCAATTTGATTAGGACATACGCAAGCCCCTCTGATACTGTTACCACAAATCAAGGGAAAAGACACATCCAACACTTCTCAGAATTTCTATGTGTTCTTCTGTTTTTATTTGTTTGTTTTTTAATGGTAAGAACACTTAGCATGAGAGCTACCCTCTTATTAAATTTTGAAGTGCACAATGTGTAGTGTTAATTTTGGCACTGTGTTTTACGGTGGGTCTCTAAAATGTATTCATCTAGCATAACAAACTTTATACTTATTGAACAACAACAGGGCTGTTTTTATGTAAGGTATGCAACATAATCAGTAACAAAGCACTTGAACTTACAAGATCTTTGATAGGCCTCCAAAATCAACGAAAGCTCTTGGAGCATTGCTACCTGGTTTCTAATTTTGTTCTTTTTGCGTTATGAAACACATACGTTGTCCCGCACTGTCAGTGAAGTTCCCTACAGTAGTCACCTGTGGTTGGCATGTGGAGAGAAAGGGCTGTATTCGCACTTTGGGCAGAGATGTGGGAAGGTATAATAGTAGTGCTCAGAATGACTTGTGAAAAATGTCACCAAGGACTTGGGAGAACTTAGCCTCAGAAACATGCAAGGAGGTGCCTGAATTTCCATTGTCACACACAATGAGGCTTAAGCTTAAAGGGCATTAAAGAGCAGGTGGCCCTGGAAGATTAGAAAACTTGATAGTGCCTGGTAGATACATGGGAAGAAATTCAAGGGCATGACATGTAGCAGGCTAGCAAGTGCTCACTAAAAGGAAGCAACTTAATAAGGACATACTATCACGATGATTCTCCAAAACTACAACTTGTGTTTGGGTAGCACCTTGCCATGTACATTGTGATGTTTCTTACTATAGTCCCCTAATAAGCCACATGGGAAAAGCAGGATTAACAATTATCTTGATTTTCACAGATTTTGAGATAGTGAATCAGAAGTTGTAACTAAAGTCATGGTCACCGAACTTTCTTTGCAGAGAGAACTCAGAGGACGACTTCCATCTCAGTAACCTTAGTGTGTTTTAGTGATGCATTAATAGAGGAAAATGCAGAATTTGAAAGTTATTTACAAGTGCAATTTAAAGAAGGCTTAAAAACCCTCCTTGAGGAAAGGCTCGTGTTGATTTCATTCTTGTAGCCTCACTCTGCTCTGTAGATTATGACATAATGTGTATTTGTTGAGTGAATATTGGTTATATATTAAGGTACATTTTTCATACCTTCATCTCTTAAAATTACTGACTTTTTAAATTGAAAGCTGTTCTGGAGATCCTTGGCTCTCTCATTTCGGATATGGGGAGGACATAGATGCACAATGATTGAGGTACTTGTTCAAGGTCCTACCTCAAATTAATGACAGAGACAGAACCACATCCCAAACATTATTACTTTCCATAGCATTTTGCTGTCATTTCACACAGTTTGGACACAGGACAATACCATTGGCAGTCTTTAATTAATGTTTCATTACACACTTATGTTTAAGTAAGGTGTTTTTCCATTATTAAAGGCCTTAATAATTATCTTGCAAATCTGCGACCCCTTCTCTTTGTTTTTTAGCCACATCAAGCTACTCACTTCCAGTCCCTGAACAAAACAAACATTCTCCCATTTGCTTATGTGGTCCTGCTCCTCAGAAATGTCCTTCCTTTCTCCTACTCAGTCTTCAAGTCCCAGCTCCGTAAAGACTTCCTAACCTAACCCGATTGATTACTTACTTTTTCTTCTGAGCTCCCAGGCATTCCAAATGTAACTCTAGACTTGGTTATAGCACTTGTCATGACGTTGTCTGACAGACACCATCCCCTCTCATAGCCTACTATTGCTAATAATAAGTTGAGGTCTGGAAGGATACAGATATGCAAACAATTCAGGACCCTGAGTCATTTATTTTGAATCCTTTTTTTTTTTTTTTTTGAGACGGAGTCTCACTCTGTTGCCAGGCTGGAGTACACGGTGCAATCTCGGCTCACTGCAACGTCCACCTCCCGGGTTCAAGAGATTGTCCTGCCTCAGGCTCCTGAGTAGCTGGGACTACAGGCATGTGCCACCACGCCCAGCTAATTTTTGTATTTTTAGTAGAGACAGGGTTTCACTATGTTGGCCAGGATGGTTTCGATCTCTTAACCTCGTGATCGGCCCACGTCGGACTTTGAATCCTTCTTATATAGAACCAGGACCACTAAATTTACCCAAAAAACCAGATTCTCCTTTTTTTGTCTTTTTTTTTTCTTGCTCTGCTCTGTCACCCAGGCTGGAGTGCAGAGATTACAGGCATAAGCCACTGTGCCTGGTCAGATTCTCCTTTTATGTTGATATGTGGCATATTCAGGTCATAGGACCCTTCTAGACCTTGGGACACAGTATTTTATACTGGATACTTGACTCTGCCTCCCTCTTTAAATCCGGCTAGAACAGTATCCAGTACTTAGGAGGTACTGTGGAAGAAATGGCTGTTCTTATTGTTCAAAAGCCAGAATTTCCAACATTTTGAATCAAAAGCAGATCTTTTCCCATAGTTTCACTTTCTGTCTAGGAGACTATCACTTTGACATCGACTTCTGCTTTCTGCTCTAGGCCAGCCTTGAGGAGGCAAAAGCTGGGGACCACTTCCTAGAGGAGGACATGCTGGAGCCGAGTCTTGAAAAGTTACTAGGAGACATCTAGATGAAGAGGGTGGAAGGGAGAAAAGGATCCTGGTATTCCAGGCAGATCAAAGTTGTGGAGGCACCCAAAAGCATAGTGGCATCTGGAAACCACAAAAAGTTCAGTATAGAAGGAGTGTAAGAACCAAAGAGAAAGAGAAGCTGCTTGTGGAGAAGAGGGAGGGCTGGGTGGTTGGCACTTGATGGAGGTCTAGGATTTGATCTGGCAGATTAGTGGCAGTCAAGAATGGACTTTAGGCAGAGAGAATTTCATTGATCAAATTTCCATCTAAGACTTCTGTCAATATTTAGAAATGATTGTAAAGAGTAGGCTTTAGGCTTTAATAGAAGATATATAGCTACAGAAATAGGAAGACTCTTTCTTGCCAGAATGTATGTAATTCATTCTTACTAGAACATAAGCTATGTAGCTTCAGAAATAGGGAGAATACCTGTGCTAGAATGTAATGTATAGTCTCTTTCTCTCTTGTTTTATTATATACATATAATTTCTTTTTTGAGATAGTCTCATTCTGTCACCCAGGCTGGAGTGCAGTGGCATAATCCTGGCTCACTGCAATCTCTGCCTCCTGGGTTCAAGTGATTCTCCTGCCTCAGCCTCCCGAGTAGCTGGGACTACAGGTGTGTGCCACCACGCCCAGCTAATTTTTGTATTTTTAGCAGAGACTGGGTTTCACCATGTTGGCCAGGCTGGTCTCAAACTCCTGGCCTCAGGTGATCCACATGCTTTGGCCTCTCACAGTGCTGAGATTACAGGCATAAGCCACCATATCCGGCCTCTTTCTTGTAATATTAATGTGTACAGAAAACTCTTAAGTAAACTTTACTGCTATTTATTAACTATTTATGGTAGGCAATTGTTTTTAAAAAATCAATTTGTTGGGCTGAGACGATTCTCTTGTCAACCATTGCCTCGCCTATCCAGTCAAATATTTATTGAACTCCTATAATTTACAAAGAGCTGAAACTGATGAGGAGAATACAACAACAAATATAAGAACTGACTGAGGTTTTGCTGTGTACCTGCATGCACTATGCTAAATGCTTTATACGCATTTTCATTTACTCTTTGTAAAATTAATTGTATACTTTATTCTGTACAACCTCCTACAGAAATGTTAAATAGCCCATTATCTACAAGCTACTTTTAGACTCATTTAAATGCGAATCACCTATTTGACTTCTATTTCAACAATAGTATCAATACATTACTGAGGACCTTGTATATATAAAGCGTAAAAGTATAATTTCTGACTATAAAGGTGTTACGTAATCTGGTTGAGTAAATCACATAATTACAAACACATGTGTTATAGGGCATCTTAATGGTGCTATATGTACAGTTGTTGGAGAAATTCAAAGGAAGTAGATATGCATACCAAATTAGGTAATTCAATTGGTTCTCACTAATTTTGACAAGCTCCCCAATATCATATTTAAATAATAAAGCTGTAGCCTGGTTAAAACTTTTCTTCAGTAATATAAGTAAAACATAAACAAACCTTACTTTTATTTATAATCTGGACCTTAGAAATATACTTTTTATCCACTGGCCTACCAGGTTTATTCTGGCATTCAAACAGAAGCCAAAGATGAAACTGGTGGTAAGTGTTTGCTTGTAACTTACAGGGGAATGTAGGGGGGACAAGAAAAGAATTTAATTTCCTTGCAGAAACATAGAGCAGCTGCTCTTTGCAGTAAGAGCATTGGCTTCAGAAGGCCATTATATGCAGTATGTATTATGTGCAAGACTGAAATTGTAGAACCTTATAATTTGTATGTATATATGTGTGGACATGTGCCTGTGTGTTTCCAATTGGCCTCCTTGCTGAATGACTCACAGTATAGTTGTCAGGGGGGAAAGATGGAAAGATGAATCCGATTAACCAGCTCCTTTAAGAAGCAGTATTTCCACCTACAAATATGCCAGTTATGGTGATTCTCTTTCCTCAAAGCTTTTCCTTCTTGGAAGGAATTCTTAATAACCTGAAGCAGCACAGGCCATTAAAGTTCACGTGGAGTTTTGAAGAGTTATTTTGAACCTGGGACTACCCGTGTTTTGTGGAGGATAAGTCAATGTTTTCAACAGAATGAAAGAATGGAACAAAATAATGGTTCCATGTCCCTGTGATTGGACAGGTTCAAATGTTAGTCAAGCAAAGTGTTGAAAACTAGTTGCATCCTGAAATTACTCTCGCTAAATAAGCAAACTGAATTTTCCTTTTAAGTTTTTGTGTTTTCTTCCTTCCTAGTTATTTTATATATTATGCTAAATGAAAGTAAGTTTCCTCAAATTCTAATATACTCTAAATTTTCTCATTACTAAAATATTATCCTTTTGTTTCATATTTTTTGTTACATTATTACATTATGCATCACAGATCAAACTCTGCTAGCTAGATAATAAAGTTTAACTGCTTTTAAATTTCTGTAAGTTTAATTTTATAATCAATGATAATGTAAGAATGTGATTTCTTCTGCAAACTGGGCTGATATCCAAGTTGTTACAGAATATATGTGTATAACATATATATCTTCATACATACATAAATATGTATGTGAATATATGTATTTAAAACTCTGAGTAGCTCCAAGACACTCCTGGATACAAGGTTGTTAGCCTAAAGTCCATGAATCACCTGAAATTTTATGTATACTTGTGTGAATATGTATTTTTATGAAAATTGAATTCAAAGTTTTCATTACTTTCCTCAAATGATTTGTGATTCAAAAAAGATTATGAATTACCATACTGAATAGTATTTAAATGCCTTGATAATGCTACCAGGAATTATATTAATTAGGGAAATATGTTTTTTCTATTAATGAAACTGAAGTATTTTCCCCCCAAGTCTGTGTTATAATAAAAACTTACACAAAGAAAAATATGATTTGACATTTTCTTCCCTTTTCTTCTTACAGTTATGATACCTCTCTGTATTCATGATGTGCGCTGACATTTTTGTAGATCAGAGCTTCAAGTTTTATGGCTCAGTAGTTAATTTAAAATAGTCTGGATTTATATCCATACATTTCATATCTTTGAATCTACAATGTCCTGATAGATTCCTCATTATTTAACTGTCTTGATGGAAGATGTCTAAAAAATTTATCAGAATATATATGCAATTTATCTGGTTCTGTTCTTAATATTGTCAAAAACATAGGACTGACCATTTCTGCTTCAAAATAAATTTTGCCAATACATAAACTATGTAGTGATTTTTTCTGAAAAGGATTTTCCCAAGGTAGTTTCTTAGCAGAAAAGATATTTGTAGAATAGACCTGACCAATTCTGACATTTAAAGATGGTTATAAGACAGTAAAAATTTTCTACTTCAATATATTGAAGGTCTCAGACATTTAGTTGTTCAAAATTTGAGTTCCTGGTGTATTGCTGGGCAGTTTTAGGCACTGAATACCCAGATTAGTGAAACTCAAAGGTGTCTTGCTCCAAATTACTCATTTTATAAATAAAGAAACCGAGACCATCCTAGGATGGTCCTAAGTTAGCCAACAGAATCGGAGATCACCTATTTTGGCTTTCTTCAACCCACTCCCATGCACCAATAGGTTTGGAGATTCACCACCTGGCACTGATGTCATAAGAAAAAAGACCCAAATATTCTGTGTGGTGAATAACAGTGGACGTGGTACCAGCCAAGCAATCCCATGTTTTTCAAGCCTTTGTCATAAACAAGGACACTCATTTTCCAGACATTCTTCTGCTTTTAAGGGTTTTGGGCCACTATATGGCCATTCCAGGTCTCCACCCCTCCCTGACCCCTTCCCAAATTGAATTTAAGTAAAACTAGAGTACTTCAGAGGCTTCAAATACTGTTGTTTGTGAGTTAAGATTATTGGTTATCAGAGTTTCTAAATTTAAGGTCAATGAAAGAATATCAAAACTTATGCACATGTAATTAGAAATGTTCGGAAGCTTATTTTGGAAAACATTTAGGCATATTAAAGATTTAGGTGGTTAACTCACCTCTTTTCAAAATGAAACTTTGAGGCAACTGTGTCATAAAATGTTCCCACCATGAGAATGAAGGCAACATGTCAGGTGGGAAACAGTGGCAGCGTTGGAATTGTTCAGAAGTGGGTTAGAATCCACTTCAGGGCTGTTTTATCCTTAGTCAAATTACTGAATCTACCTGAACCTGTTTTCCATCTGTTAAACAAAAAGTGGGGATGAACAAGGTTTAAATTAAATGTTTCTTGACTATTCAATGGTATATACATTCTTCTCCGTGATAAATGGAAGATGTATAGCCCATGATAGGCACTCCATGGACAGTGACCATGTCTCATTCTATATACTCAAAAGGTCAGACTTAGGATAAGAGAAAAAATTATTTTAACATTTATTTGTATGTCATAAATTAAAATCAAAATTAGAAAGGCAAATCAGACTATTAGACTGGTACTTTCGTAATACTTAAGATTATTTAAAGTAATGCATGGACTGAACATCATTAGCAATACATCTTTCTAGCTTCTTTTAGAAGCTGGTACAGATTCTCTGTCTTGCTTAGAATTGAAAAGTAATAATAGCAGCAAAACACCCCCACCTTTATCGGGTAGCTAATATAAATGTCATTCTACAACTTTTGAAATTTAGTTAGATGTAAATAAAATGAATCTTTGTAACTATAGTTCAGCCAGTAAATAAAAAGATTTGCAGCAAATATCATTGCTAAGTACTTTTGTTAAACCTAGACACACAATGAAAAGAAAATTGCATAAATATATGCCTAGAAAACAAGGATAATAGCTCCTGGTGCTCTTAACACCTAGTAAAATACTATTAGGATTTACTAAATTGTACTATGTTTGCTTTATAATAGGAAAACTCATAGCAAGTTAAAGTAATATGACTAATGACATAAACAATTGATATTATTCTGCCCAATTTCTGTATAATCATGCCCAACATGTTTTCAGATTTACTTTTACTTTTTATTTTTGGCAGGGGGAAGTCAGTAGGGGTTGTTGAGACTGATTAAAAAGACAAGCTTTGTTTTATCATTCATTCTTGCTCCTCTTCCTTCTTTTTCTGTTCCCTCTCTTCTTTCCCTCTTTTTCTTTCTACTTCTCCTACCCCTCTCTTTCTTCCTCCTCCTCTTCTGCATTAGTATCCTAACAATTCAATGTTTATTCAAGAAAGGTTATTTTATGCAATTAGACATGTACCTGGATTCCATGTTTTTAAAATCCAGCACTGACTCTAACACAGTGTCTAGTAGGCATTGAGTAAATAATGTAAAGGTTGGAAGGCTGCTGACACAGGAAGAGGTGATATTTCCACTTGAGCCTGAAGGCAGGGAAAAGCTGAAGTCCCACCTGAAGGCAATCAGGCAAGAATTATTCCCTATTTTCTGGGGGAAGATCAGACCGTTGTGCTATTCAGGCCTTCATCTGATTGGACAAGGCCCCCACCCACATTAGAGAGGGTGGTCGGTCTCCTTTACTCAGTCTCTCCATTTAAATGTTACTCATCTAAAAATACCCTCATAGAAACACCCAGGATAACATTTGACCAAAATCTGGGCACCTTGTGGCCCAGTCAAGTTGACACATAAAATTATCCATCACAATGATCTTTACAGTTTTCAAGAATACAGGTCAGAGATTTTGTAGAATGTCTTTCAGTTTGAATTTATCTGATGTTTTTTTTCTCATGATTAGCCTGGGATTATGGGTTTTGCAGAAGAAAAATCACAGAAGTAAGGTGCCAGTCTCACTGCATCATGTCAAGGGCATGTGCTATCAACATGATTTATGGAGGTGGCGTTAACCTTGGTAACCTGGCACAGGGAGGGTTTGTCAGGTTTCTCCATTGCCAAATTGTTCTTTTCCCCTGTTTGTCCTGCAGTCTTTGAGAGGAAGTCACTATGTGGAGCCCACACTTAAGGAAGGAAAAAGAGTTATACTCCACCCTCTTGAGAGTAGAGTAGCTACATAAATTATTGTGAATTCTATCCTCCCCCATTTATTTATTCAATCACTTATTTATATCAGTATGTACTCATAGCTATGTATTTCATACTTTTGTTATAATCTAATGTAATTTCATTGATTTTGTTCCTCAAATTTTCCCAAGTTTGGCCATTGGGGACTGTTTTGGATGGCAATTGATTATGTTTTTAACCAATCTGATCCGGGAAAAATATTTTATTAATTTTGATTTTTCAGGTTACAGATGAGATTGGATAGTTTTCATAGGCTTATTGTTCTTCAGTGTTTCTTCTGTAAAATAATTTCCCATCCTTTGCCCAAATTAAATTTGATTGAATTTATATTTGTAATTCATAACTTATATATTTTATATGTGTGTATATACACATACATGGCTTATATAATCTTATTCTTTATATTTTATTAAATATGATACAAATATATTATCCCATTGTCTTTCCTCATATAGAAATTACAAGTTTTATACAGTCAAATTTGCCAATACTTTCTTTCAGGGTTACTGGTTTTTTTTCTTTTTTGTATTTAAGATTATGAAAATGTTCTCATATCTTCTTTTATATTCTGCTTTATGTTAGTTTCTCTATTAATTGGAAATTTACTTTCTCTGTAGATAGGGATTAAATTTTATTTCAGCTTTTTTCATGGATATACCCAGTTGCTTCAGTAGTATTCGTCGAACAGACCATTCCTTTTCCAATTATTTGGAATGCCATTTTTTTCCCCCTCATAGGCTCAACTTTTCTATGTACGTGGATCTGTTGCTGCAATGGCTACTTTCTTCTGTGATCTATTCTCTTTAGAATAAAATGGTGTGTGTCACTGCAAATTCCAACTTTGTGAAACTGAATTAAAACTTCTATGACTTGACTTTGGACTGTAGAATTCTTGGCCTAGTTGTTGAATATAAGATATGGCATATGGAGTCTTTTACAGTAAAAATATTTCTGTATGGTACATTTTAAGATGACACGCAGCCTACATTTGTGAATAGCGTTTTCCTGAAAAACACAATTATTCTTGGCTTTGTTTAGTGTCCGATTAAGTTTAGTCAGGGTTCAGGTGGGAGAACAAAACCCATGCCAGGAAGAGGAAATTTAGCACAGGAAACCAGCAAAGGGGTTAGAAGTGCTGAGAGAGTGAACAGAGGAAAGAAAGGCAGCCCAAAGAATAGCAATTAGAAGAATGAAAGGAAAAGGGAAGAGGTGGTATTGCTGGAAGAGCTCGAGCCACCTGAATGGTACTAGGGTCACCTGACGGTAGTTAGACCTGTGGTCTAAAGGACTGGGAGAAGGAAGCTGGACTGAAGGAGATGCAGCTCCCACTGGAGACTCCTGAAGCAGAGAGAAAGGTGAAGAAATGCTCTGGCTTCTTCACTCTTCTCACCATTCAGTCCACCATCCCTGAGTATCAGAGAGCCTATGGAATACAGACCTGCAATGCTAAGCAAGCAGGAGAAGTTTGGGAATGGATCCAGGTTTAAACAGTCACTAATCACCAGCCATGGCTACATGGTTGTATTACTCTGCCTGGGCTGCCATAACAAAACACTGGGTAGCTTACATAACAGAAATTTATTTTTCATGATCAGGGAATGGGAAGTCCAAGATCAAGGTACTGGCGAGGTAGGTTTCATTCTGAGGCCTCTTCTCTTGGCTTGCAGATGGCCACTTTCTTGCCATGCCCTCACATGGTAGAGAGAGAGAACTCTGGTCTTTTCTTCCTCTTCTTATAAGGACACTAACACTTAAGACCTCATTTACCCTTTTTTTTTTTTTTTTTTGAGATGGGGTCTCACCCTGTCACCCAGGCTGGAGTGCAGTGGTGCAATCTCCGCTCACTGCAAGCTCCGCTGCCTCCCAGGTTCATACCATTCTCCTGCCTCAGCCTCCCTAGAAGCTGGGACTACAGGCGCCCGCCACCACTCCCGGCTAATTTTTTTTTGTGTTTTTAGTAGAGACGGGGTTTCACCATGTTCACCAGGATGGTCTCGATCTCCTGACCTTGTGATCTGCCCACCTTGGCCTCCCAAAGTGCTGGGATTACAGGCGTGAGCCACCACGGCCGGCCCTCATTCACCCTTTTTTAAAACAATAGGGCCAAAAATTAAAGCCCGTAATGACCACTTAGATCAGTATAAGGTTTTACACTTTCAAACTCTTTTGAATACATCTTTTTATTTGACCTTCACGGTTAACCTTGGCATTATATAAAGGCAATGTACCAGTTAGGGTTATGTCAGGTAACCTAAAGAATAGCGATAACAAGAACGAAAGGAAAAAGTGGGGAGGTGTTACCACTGGAAGAGATTGAGCCACCTGGATGGTGAAGTTAGACCTATGGTCTAATGGCCAGGCAGAAGGAAGCTGGGTTGAAGAAGGAAGTTATTTTAACTTGCTTTTAAGGTCACTATCTCCAACTACAGTCGCATTGGGGGTTAGGGCTTCAACACAAGAAATTTTGGGGGAAGTGGAGCACAGTTCAGTCCATAGCAATAGTAATAGGAATATCATGAGTAGAGATTCAGCATACTTAGATACTGCCCTGCCTTTTCCATTCACAACTTTTGTAGTTTCTCATCTGAAAAATGAGCATCTAACATCAACCTGCAGAAGAGTCTGCTGGTTCTCCCTCAAAATCCTTTCATCTTTTCTTCCATTGTAGTAGAAACTTCAGTTTTTTTTAAGGACACATGGTCTCTCAGACTAACACAAAATACATTTGCCAGTCACCTTTGCAGTTAACTGAGGTTTCGAGACTACATGCCAGTCAATAGGATGTGAGCAGAAATGTCATGACGCCACTTGTAGTAACAATATCCCTTATGATACTTAGGATGTGCCCTTTTTCCTTCTTCCTTTTTATCTCTTCTTCTGTTTCGCAGTCTCCAACCAATTGTAAATGTAATGAATAGAGCGTTAGTCCTCATCCTGGCCAGGAAGATGAGGGCTCTACCCTGCTGATGTGGAAAGATTGGTCTTGAAGGAGCCTGGAACTCAGAGAATTTCTCAGAGTAGGGTCATGATAACAATTCTAGACTTCATCATGACAGAGAAATAAACTTCTGTCTTCAAGATACAATTATTTTGATCCTTGTTAGCGATGATGAATGTAACCCTAACTGGTACATTGCTCTTACATAACTCAAAGGTAAACTGTGAAAGTCAAATGAAAAGACATATTCAAAAGACTTTGAAAGTGTAAAATCTTATACTAATCTAAGTGGTAATTATTGCAGACTTTAAGTTTTGGTCTTATTTTAGAATTTCCAAATAGATTCGTTTGGTTCTCTATAAAGTCATTTTTTCATATATGTATTTTCCAGAGGACTTACTAACATATGTGTCACCCAAGTATGTGTTATCCAAGCAGCAGTTAAATATTTTTATCTCTTTCATTCATATTCAGAAGGCAAAACTCTAGAATTTTGATGTATTTCCAAATGACCTTACCCTAGAATTGTTTGGTAACAGTGCATGGAGAGTTATGGAAGAATAGAGGGAGGATATAACCACTGGATGTCAGAGCTGTGGTATTAATTAATTATTCATAGTTCCATATTTATTAAGTATATATGTGCCAAGTACTGTGCTAGGAACTCAGGATAGTAAAGTAAATGAAATAGCTAAGGTTTTCATGGAGCTCAGATGCAGGGTTTAGACACACACTAGCCAAGTACTCAAACTAAAGGAGGAAGTACCAGAGGTTTGGGGGCTAAATCAGTATAAAGCAGGGAGCCCTAATCACATCTCATGGGTCAGTGAAAGTCTTCTGTAGGAAGTACTATTTGAGTTGAGACATTAAGCAAGAGTAAGAGTGAGGCAGTTAGAGAATAACATTTTAGGAACAATATTTCAGGCAAGTATTCTAGGTAAGAAAATAGTTGAGGTAGCAGCATCAAGGGGAAGGAAGTTAGGGCTCCTTTGAGGAACTGAAAAGTCTCGAGCATGACTGGAGGTAGTGTGAGTGGAATACTAAGTCTGGGTCCAGGGAAATGTGCAGGGGCAAGGCCCTGGAGATTTATTATCTGTATGACTACGTTACAGAGTTTGGATTATGTCCTGGAGACTGTGTGGATCCACTGAAGGGCTTTAAACCAGGACGTGATCTGAGCAGATTGTCATTTATGAGAAGTCATTTAGTTAAAAATAGAATGGATTAGGGAGTGAGAAGGAGGGGAAGAAGATGGAAGGCAGAGAGAAAAGATAGGAGGTCATTGTAATCAGTCTTTTACTGAAAAAGATTCATTTATCATTTATTCAGCTGAGCAAGAGGTGACAGTCTGGAGGAAGTGAGGAGGCAGAGGTAAAAGATAAATGTAGGGATTTGACTTGACAGAATTGGATTGTGTTCGTCTGTTTTCCATGCTGCTAATAAACATATGCCTAAGACTGGGTAATTTGTAAAGGAAAGAGGTTTAATGGACTCACAGTTCCACATGACTGAGGAGACCTCACAATCATGGCAGAAGGCAAAGGAGAAGCAAAGTCAGTTCTTACATGGTGGCAGGCAAGAGACTGTGTGTAGGGGAATACCCCTTTATAAAACCATCAGATTTCATGAAGCTTATTCACTATCATGAGAACAGCCTGGGAAAGACCCTCCACTATGATTCAATTACCTCCCACTGAGTCCCTTCCATGACACGTGGGAATTATGGAAGCTACAACTTAACATGAGATTTGCACGGGGACACAGCCAAACTATATCATTCCATCCCTGGCCCCTCCCAAATCTCATGTTCTCACATTTCAAAACCAATAATGCCTTCCCAACAGTTCCCCAAAGTCTTAACTCATTTCAGCATTAGCTCAAAAGTCCACAGTCCCAAGTCTCATCTGAGACAAGGCAAGTCCCTTCCACCTATAAGCCTTAAAATCAAAAGCAAGTTAGTTACTTCCTACATACAATAGGGGTATATGCATTGGATAAATACACTCATTCTAAATGTTGGCCAAAATGAAGAGGCTACAGGCCCCATGCAAGCCTGAAATCCAGGGGGGCAGTCAAATCTTAAAATGATCTCCTTTGACTCTGTTTCACATCCAGATCATGCTGATGCAAGAGTGGGAGCAAGAGGTGAGCTCCCACTACCTTGGGCAGCTCTGCCTCTGTGGCTTTGCAGGGTACAACATCCCTCCTGTCTGCTTTCATGGGTTGGCTTTGAGTGTCTGCAGCTTTTCTAGCACATGATGCAAGTTGTCAGTGGAGCTACCATTCTGGAGCCTGGAAGATGGTGGTTCTCTTCTCACAGCTTCACTAGACAGTACCCCAGTGGGGACTCTGTGTGGGGGCTTCAATCCAACATTTGCCTTCTGCACTGCCTTAGCAGTGGTTCTCCATGAAGGTCCCACCCCTGCAGCAAACTTCTGCCTGGACATCCAGACATTCTCATACATCCTCTGAAATCTAGGCAGACCTCAATTCTTGACTTCTGTGCACCTACAGGCTCATACCTTGGCCCCTTTTAGCCACAGCTGTAGTGGCTGGGACACAGGGCACCAAATCTGTAGACTGCATACAGCAGGAGGGCCTTGGGCCTGGCCCATGAAACCATTGTTTCTTCCTAGGGCTCAGGGTCTGTGATGGTAGGGGCTGCCATGAAGTTCTCTGACATGCCCTGGGGACATTTTCCCCATTGTCTTGGTGATTAACATTTGGCTTCTTGTTACTTATGCAAATTTCTGCAAGCAGCTTGAATTTCTCCTAAAAAAATAAAAATAAAAAAAGGGTCTTTTCTATTGCATTATCAGGCTGCAAATTTTCCAAACTTTTATGCTCTGCTTTCCTTGTAAACATAAGTTCCAATTCCAAACCATATCTTTGTGAATACATAAAACTGAATGCTTTTAACAGCACCCAAGTAACATCTTGAATGCTTTGTTGCTTAGAAATTTCTTCTGCCAGATACTCTAAATCATCCCTCTCAATTCAAAGTTCCACAGATCTCAGCAGGGGCAGAATGCTGCCAGTCTCTTTGCTAAAATGTAGCAAGAGTCATCTTTATTCCAGTTTCCAACAAGTTCCCCGTCTCCATCTGAGACCACCTCAGTCTGGATCTTATTGTCCATATCTCTATCAGCATTTTGATCAAAGCCTTTCAGAAAGTCTCTAGGAAGTTCCAAACTTTCCCACATTTTCCTGTCTTCTTCTGAGCCCTCCAAATGGTTCCAACCTCTAAGTTCCAGAGTTGCTTCCACAATTTTTGGTATCTTTACAGCAACACCCCACTCTACCAGTACCAATTTACTGTATTAGTCTGTTTTTGTGCTGCTAACAAAGACATACCAAAGACTGGGCAATTTATAAAAGAAAGAGGTTTAATGGACTGACAGTTCCACATGGCTGGGGAGACCTCACAATCATGGCAGAAGGCAAAGGAGAAGCAAAAGCACGTCTTACATGGCAGCAGGCAAGAGAGCAGCATAGGTAGGGGAACTCTTCTTTATAAAACTATCAGATCTTGTGAGAGTTATTCACTACCATGAGAACAGCCTGGGAAAGACCCTCTCCCATGACTCAATTACTTGCTGCTGAGTCCCTCCCATGACCCATGGGAATTAAGGGAGCTATAATTCAAGATGAGATTTGGGTGGGGACACAGCCAAACCATATCATGGATGAATGATGGGATATCAGCACGAGGATGTGGGGAGAAGCAAGACTGCCCCAGGTTTGTGACTGTGGTAGCCACTGGAGGAGAACAGGTTGGAAGGCTGGAGAGTGGCTGGAGGTAATGCTGGTAATAACAACCAGAGTTGCTGAGGGTTTCATATGTGTCAGATACTGTTTAGATACATAACATGTGCAAGCCAATTTAATAGGCACCAGAACCCTATGAAGGAGATGCTATTATTATTCACATTTTATAGTAGGGAAAACTGAGGCACAGAGTGATTAAAGGCTGTGTTCTAGATTACATAGCTAAGAGGTGTTTATTAGTCCATTCTCATGCTGCTTTGAAGAAATATCTAAGACTTGGTAATTTATAAAGAAAAGAGATTTAATTGACTCACAGTTCTGCATGGCTGGAGAGGCCTCAGGAAACTTAAAATCACGGCAGAAGGCACCTCTTCACAGCGCAGCAGGAGAATGAGTGTCAATAGTGGAAATACCAGATGCTTATAAAACCATCAGATCTCATGTGAACTTACCATCATGGGAACAGCATGGGGGAAACTGCCCCCATTTTGCTGTTCCCTCAACCTGGTCCCACCCTTGACACATGGGGATTATTACAATTCAAGATGAGACTTGGGTGGGGACACAGAGCCAAACCATATCAATCAGCAGAACAAGAATCGAATCCAGGCAATTGTTCTAGAAGCCATACTCAATCTTTTCTCTGTAAATGAATTGGTTTTGGAGTCTGGATTTGGACCTGGGATTAAACTCTGGGCTGCCTGTATGTGAATGATGAAATCACAGAGAGCAGCTTCAGTCATAATCACAGCATTTTAGTTTTTATTCCACCCTTTGGCAGAAAAATAACTGGATGATCCAGGGGAAAAGCAAGAAACAAAAATATCAAAGAATTTTTGTTCTAATAGTATCTTACATTTGTTCATAACATTTTGTACTTTTCAAACTGTTTCCATGAATGCTATCTCATTTATTTTGCAGAATGATTAGCAAGGCAATTATTATTATCCCCATTTTACATGTATGAGGAAATTTCAGCTTGGAGGGATTAAGTAAACTCCAAGCCCAAATATCTTATAAAATGGAGCACCCAAATTTAGATTCAAGTCTTCTGATTTCTTTCTATTCAGGATTATTAGGAAGAAAATTGTGAAGAATGCAATACTTTCTAATCTCAGTTAAAATAGTTAATTTTAGATAATTTTCTTCTCACTACAATCATCTTCAAGTGGCTGCTGTGCCATGTCTACTTTATTAATTGGAATTATAGTCAGCCAAAATAATTGAACATTTCAATACATAGAAAGGGAGCTTATGTATTTTTGACATGATTGAATCCAACTTATTAATCACAAAAGCCATCTGGACATTGACATTCATTATTTCTCTTCTTTGGGTAGATATTTCTAAATTGGCTTTAAACAATTGTCTCTCGGTCTGTTTTGTTCTTGAGTCAACATTTAAGAAATGCTGTTTGAGGGTGGGCTTTGGCTTTGAATTGTAAAGAGGGAGTAAGGGGGAAGCAAAAAGCTTGACTCATTTTCCCAAATTATACATGTTGAGGAGAGCAGCACAATCAGTATACTGCTCATAACATTTGCAGAGTGCTGAAGGAAAGGGCCCATGGTGGTGAGTACTGTCCACCAAGATCACTGTCATTTTTCAACTGGTGAGAGGTTGGTCCTTTTGTTCTTGATTTCTGCCAAGGTCCTAGTTTCGTAGCCTGTACACAGTCAATAAACATATATAGAATAATATTAAGGGATTGCAACTTGACATATGTTTTAATGAGAGCCCTAGGAAGTAGGACAGGATTAGGGTGTATCGCAAAATTGAAGATAAGGTTGTGAAGTTAATATCATTTTTCTCTGTCAACAAGAAGCTTAACTAAGGCCTTAGAACCATTGACTCAAAGGTTGATGTGCAAGTGGATCTCAGAGAACTGATAAAAAACGTTTTTAATTAATTGATTAAATATTTATCCACCATTTTCTGTGTACTGTGCTCCATGAGGAGCTAGGGAGATGGTGGAATATGAGACAGACGTAATGCTTATCCATATACAGTTTACAACGTAATGGGAAAGACACACAATTAAACAAGGAAGCATCTGTTTGGCTTGGCTGCCAAACCACTGGTTATCCAACCCTATCATTATCCCATCTAGTGACTGGACTATCCTCATTACATAATGTGGTGGTATAAGGCCTAAAATTGAGGCCTAGCATTATAGGTGCCTTGACATTTGGGGAAAACTGGGAGGGCCTCAAGTGGCCTAATTGCAAGTTCCACTACTTCTCTGCTCCCACGGATGAGGCCCCCTAGTCAAACAACCCTTCTTGATCATGGGGACTAGGCACAGTGGCTATTAGTCCCTGAGTTCTGGACTTCAGTTTCCTTCCAGCCTGCAAATTTATTCAGACAAGCAGTTACACCCTCTGCTGCAAGTTAGGGGTCACCTCCCTTTGCCTCCCATAGCCCCCGATTGTTCACTCAGTTCCAGAGTGCAATCCCTGCATGGCCCTGCATTGTGTGGCGTCCTTTTCTCCCAGGTTGTGAGTACATGTAGCTAATACACTGCTCTAAATCTCATCTGTCCAGTGCTGGATGGTGTGTGTTTGGTCATAATCCTAGGGTAGGAATTCCTTCCTCAACAATGGGCTGAAGAAGAGGTGATCAAAACAAAGGTACTTTAGACATTGGGTTAAAATTCAGTTTTTAAAAATAATATTCACTTATTGCAGGGAATTGAGAAGTGAAAGGGAGTTCAGAAATAATTGATATAAATGTAGACTACTCTTGGAAGTGGTTGAACTCCAAACAGACATACAAAGGGAAACGCTTAATACTGCTGCCCCCTTCCCTCCAAACCTTATTATCATGAACTCAGAAATGGTTAAACAACATAGACACTTGTTTGTTGATTAGTTGTATTAACCTGAGATATAAACCACTAGAATTCAGAGACTTTTTAAAAGGACAGAGATTGAAATTTCATTGTTCAGTTCAAATGGTTGGCTTACTTGGAAGGTTCAATTTTTAATCTGTCAGTTTTCAATCCTAAGTTTGATTTAACAAGTCTTGCAGAAAATTATTCATCTTTGTGTCAGAAATCTGCTGGGAATGGTTGACACACACTTATAATGCATATCAGGATAAAAATGTGGTGGCTATGCCTGTGGCAATATTACCACTTGCTTTCCTGAAGCAATACTTCCCTGTCTAAGGACAGACTCATCACTTATCTCATCTTAATTAACTTATATTTTCATTTCAGTTAAAAGCAAACACATCTCAGTCTGGCAACCCTGAAGATGGATGCTCTTCAAGTCAGATGCGTGCTGTGTGTGTTTGGCTACATGCCATGGCATCCATGATGATGCTGGTTTATAATTATCGAGGACAATTTTTACTTAACTGGACAAACAGTGATTGGAATAAAAATGCATAACGGTTTAAAAAAGTAATCAAAACAGCCATATTGTGCCACACAGTAATTAGAGTTGGAAATGGCAAATCAAAATTGTACCCTCATTGTCAGCCTCGTATAGTCAGTGGTGAGGGAAGGGTCTTATTGAGAGGCAGTGGGACGACACCTTGATCTCCAGGCTGCTTCACTCTTTGATTGTGAAATTCTACTTTGGGTTGTTTCTACCCTGTCCTGGCATCTTTAACTTTAGGGGTATTAGAATGGTATTTTATTAAGCGAATAGATGGGACGCAGGGAGGTAAGAAAGGAGGATCCTAAGGGAAAAACAAGATGAAGCTAGGAGGAGGGAGGCTCTAAAGTCAATTTGTACTCAATTTAACAGTCTGTCTGGAGACCTGCAGATACGAAAATGGAAAGAAAGGGCAGACGAAAAGACACAGTGAAATTGGATAGGATAGAATACTTAGAAGTACCACTTACTGAAAGTCTGTGCAGGAACAGGCAGTATACTAGATATTTACACAGACAGTACTAACTCAATAGGGTTTTAAAGCTTGACAGAACCTTGGCATCACCTGGGAAGTTAAGAAAACAAAACAAAACTGACATTTGGGTTCCCTCCTAGAGATTCTAATTTAATTGGCCTGGGGTTAGGCTCCAGCATCTGGATTTTGAAAAGCTTCCCGGGTGATATTAATGTTCAGCAAAGTTCAAGAACCACTCAAGTTAATTCTCAAAACAACCTCAGAAAATAGGTATTATGATCCACATTTTAATAGTGTCACAAATAAATAAGATTCAGCAGGCAAATTATTAAAAACCAGGTGGCCAAAAAGTGTCAAGGCCAGGAGTAGACACCTCCTCTGCCTGAGTCTGGCCTGTGCTTTTCCTGAGCTAATCTACTGCTCTGATTATATTGGAGGGCAGGGCAGGCAGAGGAAGGAGACCCTGCTTTGGGTAAATGAGAGCTGACAATATAGCTTTGCTACTCATTATTCATTTTTTATATTAGGAGCAGATTGTACATGTAGAAACTGAGACTTCAACAGCTTAAAAAATGCTACCATCATTTTACATCCCCATGTTCCTAAGTTAAACTGACTTTTCTATATTTAGAGATATCGGAGCTGAGTTTGGTTCTCTGAGCTCCTTGACTGCAAGAAAAGAAAGGTTATATTGGAATTATGCTTCAAAGATTGAAATCAGTTCTCTTCTGTTTTATGAATGAATTGCAGTGAATATATTTGGCATTTTATAATTTGTCTTACCACTCCCATTATCTTTTTTCTAGTTCACTTTTCAAGTGACAGAGTGATTTATTGACTGTCTTTTAAAAGTTCCATTTCACTGAGCAAATGGTAAATATAAAAATCTGCCACTTGACCTAACACTGACTCAGATATTCAAAAGCTTCATTTGATTAAAAAGAACTCATGGAAATGGAGGCCAATAAATGTTAGAATGTAAGGAAATTGAGAAAATTCCAAGATCTGTTCTTTCAAAAATCAGCAGGAGGCAATCTAAATTACATTTTGTTTTGGGGTGACCAGAGGCTGGGTTTGCTTATGCTTTGTAAATTACATGTTTTATGTCACATTTTGTCTATCTCTATTGACTTCACCTCAGGAACCAAAACATATTACCACATTTCAAGAAACACTCTCAATAAACATACCTCCTCTATCCCTCGTGCCCAAATCCAGAGCTGGTTACTTGCAGAAGGACTTGAATGTGTAGCTCTAAGCCAAAATTAAACTTCTATATTCTTTTAGGAGGTATTTCATTATGAAAGGTCTGATAATGACTTTCAAAAGCCAGACTGGAAATAACCCAAATGATCCTCGGTAGAAGACTAGTCTACAACTATAAAATACCCTTATTACAGACTACTATGAAGCATGCATTATGTTATGTTTTTTAGGTGTGATAATGATATTGTGATTTTGTAAGACAATAGAAAATTTGTGTTACCAACTCCATAAGTGGAGAATGTTCTAGTTTCCATTGGTCTTGGGGCAATATTACCTATAACCTTTATTGCTTAAAGTAGCCAAGGCACTGTTTAACTGACATGATTCAATTTAGACTGGCTGAGATTTTAGCAAAACAACGTCCTCTTATTTTAGTGCTGTAAATAACATTGGAAAGGAGACTTGCAAATGTCAGCAAGCTTCTAGAAAGGACTTTTTCCAGGCCAAATTTGAAAGAACCAGTTTGCCTTTGGAAACTTCCTTTGATTCCTATACTATTTGTTTTCTTATTCTGCCTCGTCCAATGCAGGGAGCAGTATGAATTTTCGGGGCACTTACCTGGGTCTATCTCTTTTGTCAGTGCTATGCCACAGGTCCAAGCCACTCAGGACTTGCGTGCTCTTTTGCTACACTCCTTCCTCTTTACTTCTGCTTACCTTTATCTTAAATATATCTTTATTTAATTGGAAGAGTAAGATGTGAAACAAATGCAATTTGGGGGAGCAGAATTGAAGTCTTAGACGAGGTGACACTGTAAAGGAGCTCAAAAGGTCTTAGGCAGGTAATACCTCTGGTTTGCTGCAGACACAAAACATAAATCCTCTCTGAGCAAAAAAAATCCTCAGTTATAGCCTCCAGTTTTCTACAGGTTAAGATCAATGAAATATGAGCTTATAATAATCACATTATTAGATACAGAATATAAAATGTTTGTAAAATGTTTAGCAAAATAAAGAGTAAAAATTTAAAAACTCAATGAAGTTATTCAAAAAATGACCAGTAATATATAAATGTAATATAACATGATAGTTAGGTTGATCTTACAAATGCAATGTTAAATGGCACAGACATACTCTGGAAGATCATTTGGCTGTTTCTTATAAAAGTAAGCGTGCACTTACAATGCAAACTAACAATTACACTCTCGGGCATTTATCTTAGAGAAATGGAAATTTCTATTTACACAAAAACATGTGCATGGATGTCCATAGCAGTTTTATTCATCATAGTTCCAACTGGAAACAACTAAAATGCCCTTCAATGAGTGAATGGGTAAACATATGTACTTCCGTATCACATATCACTATTCAACAAGAAAAAGAAACTTGATATATGCAACAACTTGGATGGATCTCAAGGGAATTATGCTGAGTCAAAAAGCTAATCCATAAAGGTTACATAAGGTATGATTGCATTCAGATTGACATGACCACATTATGGAGATGGAGAACAGATAGTGGTTGCCAGGGCATAGGCAAGGGTTGGGGGGTGGGGAGGAAGCAAGTCTGATGTGTATGCAAAAGGGCAGCCTAAGGGATTCTTGTGGCGATGGAATTGTTTTGTATCTCAAATGTGGTGGTTACATGAAGCCACACGTTGTAAAATTACATAGATCTAAATACACACAAACACACACATGTGCACAAATGTGTGAAATAACTGGTGAAATCTGAATATGACAGGGGAAGACTATCAAGGTCAATTTCCTGGTTGTCATATTGCACAATGATTCTGTAAGATGTTACCCTTGGGGAAACTGAATGAAGCATATATAAATTTCTTTGTATTATTTCTTATAATGGCATGTGAATCTATAATTATCTTAAAATGAAAAGATTAATTAATATTACAAAAAAGATACCTTTTTAAAGGAATAAAAATGTAAGGTATGTTGACATAAATCTCACAAAATATGTGCATGAGCTGTATGGACAAAATTATTATGTTTTTCTGTTGGATTTTTAAATTAAATTTATTTTTAATCTTTGTGGGTACATATTAGGTGAGTAGATTTATAAGGTACACGAGATATTTTGATACAGGCATACAATGTGTACTAAACACATCAGGGTAATGGGGGTATCTCCCTCAACCAATGATCATTCCTTTTTGTTACAAACATTCTAATTGTACTCTCTCAGTTATTCTAAAAAGTACAACAAATTATTGTTGACTGTAGTCACCCTGTTGTGCCAGCAAATATTAGATCTTATTCATTGTATCTAACTATATTTTTCTACCCATTAACCATCTCCATTTCCTGCTCCCTCCTCACTACCATTCTCAGCCTCTGGTAACCATCATTGCACTTTCTACCTTCATGGGTTCACTTGTTTTAATTTTTAGCTCCCAAAAATAGGTGAGAACATGTGATATTTGTCTTTCTGTGCCTGGCTTATTTAACTTAACATGATGACCTTCAGTTTTATCTATTTTGTTGTGAATGATAGCATCTCATTCTTTTTTATGGCTTAATAGTACTCCATTGTATATAAGTACCACATTTTCTTTATTCATCTGTTGATGAATACTTAAGTTGATTCCAAATCTTGGCTATTGTGAATAGTGCTGCCATAAACTTGAGAGTGCAGATATCTCTTTGATATACTGATTTCCTTTCTTTGGGGTATATACCTAGCAGTAGGTCATATGGTAGTTCTAGTTTTACTTTTTTGAGGAATCTCCATACTGTTCTCTATAGTGGTTGTACTAATTGCATTCCCATCAACAATGCACAAGTGTTTCCCTTAACATTCTCACTGGTATTCATTATTGCCTGACTTTTGAGTATAAGCCATTCTAACTGGGGTGAGCTGATATCTCACTGCAGTTTTGATTTGCATCTTTCTGGTGATCAGTGATATTGAGCACCTTATCATATGCCTGTTTGACATTTATATGTCTTCTTTTGAGAAGTGTCTATTCAGATCTTTTGCCCATTGTTTTATAGGATTATTAGACTTTTTTCCTGTTGAGTTCTTTGAGCTCCTTACATATTTTGGTTAATCCCTTCTCAGATGGATAGTTTGTAAATATTTCTCTCCCATTCTGTGGGTTGTCTCTTCATTTTGTTGATGAAAAGTTTCCTTTGCAGTGCAGTAACTTTTTAACTTGATGTGATCCTATTTACCTATTTTTGTTTTGATTGTCTGTGCTTTTGGAGTATTACTCAAGAAATGGTCACCCAGACCAATGTCCTGGAGAGTTTCCCCAATGTTTGTTTGTGGTAGTTTCATAGTTTGAGGTCTTAGATTTAAGTCTTCACTCCATTTTTATTTTATTTTTGTATATGGTGAGGTATAGCGTCCAGTTTAATTTTTCTGCCTATGGATATCCAGTTTTCCCAGCACCATTTATTGAAATAACTGTCCTTTTCCCAATGTATGTTCTTGTCACCTTTGTTGAAAATTAGTTCACTGTAGATGTATGTATTTATTTCTGGATTCTCTATTCTGTTCTATTGGTCTATGTGTCTGTTTTCATGCCAGTACCATGTTGTTTTAGTTACTGTAGCTTTGTAGTATAATTTGAAGTCAAGTCATGTGATTCCTCTAGTCTTGCTCTTTTTGCTCAGGATGGCTTTAGTGGTCCCATGTATATTTTAGGATTACTTTTTCTATTTCTGTGAAGACTGTCATTGGTATTTTGGTAGAACTGCATTGAATCTGTAGATTTCTTTGGTGAGTGTGGACATTTTAACAATGTTGATCTTTTCAACCCATGAAAGTAGAATATCCTTTTGTGTGTTTGTCTTCTTCAATTACTTTCATCAATGTTTGATAGTTTTTGTTGCAGAAATCTTTTACTTCATTGGTTAAGTTTATTCCTAGATATTTAATTTGTAGGTATTATAAATTGGATTACTTTTTGGCCTTTTTTCCAGATTGTCTGCTGTTGCCATATATAAATTCTACTGATTTTTATATATCGATTTTGTATTCTGCAACTTTACTGAATTTATCAGTTTGAATAGATTTTGGTGGAGTCTTTAGGTTTTTCCAAGTATAAGGTTATATCATTACCAAACAAGGATAATTTTACTTCTTCCTCTCCAATTTGGATCCCTTTTATTTCTTTCTCTTGTCTGATCGCTCTAGCTAGGACTTCCAGTACTATGTTGAATAACAGTGATGAAAGTAGGCATCCTTGTCATGTTCCAGATCCTAGAGGAATGGCTTTCATTCTTTCCCCGACTCAATATGATACTAACTGTGGGTCTGTCATATATGGCTTTTATTGTGTTGAGATATTTTCCTTCTATACCCAGGTTTTGAGGTCTAGACTGCCCTTCAGGTTTGTTTGGAATGCCAGAGTGCTTTATCCCACAGTGGTGGAGCTAGCTGGAACTCAGACTCTGACTGCTGGGTCAGACTATTCCCCTCTGGTTAGGGCCAGACTAAATGCTCCCTTAGTGAGTGCTGGTCAAATTCTCTCATGTGTATGCTTTCTATTGTAACACAGCAGCACTGGGTTCCAATGCAAAGTTCCACAATCACTTTGCTCTTTCTCCCCCAACCACACAGATTCTCTCTGCACCTGATGGCTGCTGCTGGGGAATGAGGGAAGAGTGGTGTTGTCAGTTCAAGACTGTTATACCTACCCTTTTAGTGTTTCTTTCCTTGATACGTTTTTTTTTTTCTGCCCTCCAACCTCTCCTCTCCTCCCCTCCTCTCCCCTCTACTCCCCTCTCCTCTCCTTCTATCCTGTTCCCTCTCTTTTCCTCTTCCGACCTCCTCTCTTTCCCTCCTTTTCCTTCTCTTCTCTTTTCCTCTCCACCTCCCCCCTCCTCTCTCCCATCTTCCCTCTTTTGTCTCCTCTCTTCTTCCCTCTCCTCTCCTTTTCCCTCCCATCCCCTTTCATCCTCTTTCTCTTCTTTTCCTCTTCCTTTCTCCTCGCTTTCCTCCTTTCTTTCTCTTCCCTTCTCTCCTCTCTTTTCATTTCTACCTCTCCCGTCCCCTCCCTTCACCTGCCTCTCTCCTTCTCCTCTCCCGTCTTCTCCTTTCTCTCGTCTTCTCTGTTTTCATGCCCCGTATTTCCTCTCCTTTTTCCCTCCTCTATTCTCCTTTCGGCCGGCCTTCCCTCTCCTCCCCTCCCCTCCCCTCCCCTCTCCTCCCTCCCTCCCTCCCTCCTTTCCTTCCTTCCCTCCCTCCCTCCCTCCCTCCCTCCCTCCCTCCCTCCCTCCCTCCTTTCTTTCTTTCTTTCTTTCTTTCTTTCTTTCTTTCTTTCTTTCTTTCTTTCTTTCTTTCTTTCTTTCTTTCTTTCTTTCTTTCTTCCTTTCTTTCTTTCTTTCTTTTCTCTCTCTCTCTCTCTTTTTCTTTCTTTCTTTCTTTCTTTTTCCTACCTTCTTTCCTTTCTCCCTTCCTCCCTCCCCAACTCCTTCCTTCCTCCTTTCCCTCCTTCCCACCCTCTCTACTTCCCTCCCTCACTTCCTTCCTTCCCTTACTCCTTCCTTCCTTCCCTCCCACCCACCCTCTCTTCTTTCCTCCCTCCCTTACCCACTTCTTTCTTTCTCTTCCTTCCTTCCCTCCCTCCCTCTTTTTCTTTCTTTCTTTCTCTCCTTCTTTCCTTTCTTCTTTCATTTTTTCTTTTCTTTTTTTTATTATACTTTAAGTTCTAGGGTACATGTGCACAACGTGCAGATTTGTTACATATGTATACTTGTGCCATGTTGGTGTGCTGCACCCATCAACTCATCAGCACCCATCAACTCATCATTTACATCAGGTATAACTCCCAATGCCATCCCTCCCCACTCCCCATAATACGCCCCGGTGTGTGATGTTCCCCTTCTCAAGTCCAAGTGATCTCATTGTTCAATTCCCACCTATAAGTGAGAACATGCGGTGTTTGGTTTTCTGTTCTTGCGATAGTTTGCTGAGAATG
This sequence comes from Theropithecus gelada, assembly GCF_003255815.1. Classification (NCBI taxonomy): domain Eukaryota; kingdom Metazoa; phylum Chordata; class Mammalia; order Primates; family Cercopithecidae; genus Theropithecus; species Theropithecus gelada. The sequence continues at coordinate 41,547,300 of NC_037685.1, read as the reverse complement.
ATGGTTTCCAGCTGCATCCATGTCCCTACAAAGGACACAAACTCATCCTTTTTTATGGCTGCATAGTATTCCATGGTGTATATGTGCCACATTTTCTTAATCCAGTCTGTCACTGATGGACATTTGGGTTGATTCCAAGTCTTTGCTATTGTGAATAGTGCCACAATAAACATACGTGTGCATGTGTCTTTAAAGCAGCATGATTTATAATCCTTTGGGTATATACCCAGTAATGGGATGGCTGGGTCATATGGTACTTCTAGTTCTAGATCCTTGAGGAATCGCCATACTGTTTTACACAATGGTTGAACTAGTTTACAATCCCACCAACAGTGTAAAAGTGTTCCTATTTCTCCACATGCTCTCCAGCACCTGTTGTTTCCTGACTTCTTAATGATTGCCATTCTAACTGGTGTGAGATGGTATCTCATTGTGCTTTTGATTTGCATTTCTCTGATGGCCAGTGATGATGAGCATTTTTTCATGTGTCTGTTGGCTGTATGCATGTCTTCTTTTAAGAAATGTCTGTTCATATCCTTTGCCCACTTTTTGATGGGGTTGTTTGTTTTTTTCTTTTAAATTTGTTTGAGTTCTTTGTAGGTTCTGGATATTAGCCTTTTGTCAGATGAGTAGATTGCAAAAATTTTCTCCCATTCTGTAGGTTGCCTGTTCACTCTGATGGTAGTTTCTTTTGCTGTGCAGAAGCTCTTTAGTTTAATTAGATCCCAGATATAATGTTAAAATTAGGTACTGTGATCACTCACCCGACTTTTGGTTCCTATGAACGTGCTTTATTGTGTGAATAGTTGTTCAATTTGGTGTTCCTGTAGGGGTGATGATCTCTGGAGAGTCCTATTTGATCATCATTCTCCACTTCCCTCAAAATTATTTGCTGTATTAGGAGACACTATGAAAGATATAAATAAATGGAGAGATAAACTCATTAATCTATTAGAAAGCTTACTATTGTAACAAATCACATTAATAGACATCGTACATAAATGGAAATACAAATGTTCAATACAGTTATGAAAAGATGCTTAATCTTATTAGAATTAGGAAATGCCAGTTAAGACAACAATGAGATACCATTTTATGTTCACTAAACTGGAAAAAGAAAAGAAGTCTGTTAAAATTAAATGTTGGCAAGGAGGTAGAGTCATGGGAGGTTTTTGCACAGATTTTGTACTGGTATAAAAAATGTACATTGCAACAATGCTTTTTGTTTGTTTGAGATAGGGTCTCACTCTATCACCCAGTCTTGAGTGCAGTGGCATGATCTCAGTTCACTGCAGCCTCAATCTCCCAGGCTCAAGTGATCCTTCCACTTCAGCCTCCCAAGTAGCTGGGACCACAGGCATGCACCATGATGCCTGGCTAATTTTGTTTATTTTTTATAGAGATGAGGTCTCACTATGTTGCCTAGGCTGGTCTTGGACTCCTGGGTTCAAGCAATCCTCCTATCTCAGTCTCCTGAAGTGCTGGGATTAAAGGTGTGAGCCACCACAGCCAGCCTACAACAATACCTTAGAATGCAATTTGGTACTAGTTGGTAAAGTTCAATGGTCACATAACCTCTGATATGGTTTAGATTTGTGTTCCAATCAAATCTCATATCAAATTGGAGGAGAAGACTGGTGGGAGGTGATTGGATCATGGGGGCAGATGTCACCCTTGTTGTTCTCGTGATAGTGAAAAAGCATGTGACACTTCCCCCTTCGCACTCTTTCTCCTGCCACCATGTAAAGAAAGTCCTTACTTCCCTTTCACCTTCTGCCATGATTGTAAGTTTCTTGAGGCCTCCCAGTCCTTCTTCCTGTTAAGCCTGCAGAACTGTGAGTCAATTAAACCTCTTTTCTTCATAAATTACCCAGTCTTAGGTAGTTCTTTCTAGCAGTGTTAGAATGGACTAATACAGAAGGTTGGTACTGGGAGTGGGGCATTGCTGTAAAGATACCTGAAAATGTGGAAGTGATTTTGGAACTGGGTAATGGGCAGAGGTTGGAACAGTTTGGAGGGCTCAGAAGAAGACAGGAATATATAGAAAAGTTTTGAACTTCCTAGATACTTGTGGAATAGTTGTGACCAAAATGCTGACAGTGATATAGACAGTGAAGTCCAAGCTGAGGAGCTCTCGGAGATGAGGAACTTATTGGGAACTGGAGCAAAGGTCATGCTTGCTATGCTTTAGCAAAGAGATTGGCTGCACTGTACCCCTGCTCTAGAGATCTGTGGAACTTTGAACTTAAGAGAGATGATTTAGGGTATCTGGTGGAAGAAGTTTCTAAGCAACAAAGCATTGAAGATGTAGCCTGGCTGCTTGTAAAAGCCTATGCTCATTTGGATAAGTAAAGAGAACTTATATTTAAAAGAGAAATAGAGTGTAAAAGTTTGAAAAATTTGCAACCTGACCGTGTGGTAGAAAAGAAAAACCCTTTTTTTCTGGGGAAAAATTCAAACCTGCTGGAGGAATTTGCGTAAGTAAAGGAGAGCTGAACGTTAATAGCTGAGACAATGGGGAAAATGTATCCAGGGCATTTCAGAGAACTTCACAGCAGCCCCTCCCGTTACAAACCTGGAGGCCTAGGTGACAAAAATGGTTTCATGGGCCAGGCCCAGGTCCCAGATGCTCTGTGCAGCCTTAGGACATGGTGCCCTGCATCCCAGCCATTCCAGCTCTAGCTGTGGCTTAAAGGGGCCAAGGTATAGCTTGGGCTGTGGCTTCAGAGGGTGCAAGCCCCAAGCCTTGGTGGCTTCCACATGGTGTTGGGACTGTCAGTGTGCAGAAGCAAGAATTGAGGTTTGGGAGCCCCTGCCTAGATTTCAGAGGAAATGCCTGGATGTCCATCCAGAAGTCTGCTGCAGGGAAAAAGCCCTCATGGAGAACCTCTACTAGGGCAGTGCAGAGGGATGTGTGGGGTTGGAGTCCCCACACAGAGTCTCCACTGAGGCACTGCCTAGCGGAGCTGTGAGAAGAGAGCCATCGTTCTCCAGACCCCAGAATGGTAGATCCACCAACCACTCATACTGCACACCTGGAAAAGCCTCAGACACTCAAAGCCAGCCCATGAAAGCAGCTCTGGGGGCTTCACCCTGAAAAGTCACAGGGGGAGAGCTGCCTAAGGCCTTGGGAGCTCACCTCTTGCATCAGCATGCCCTGGATGTGAGACCTGGAATCAAAGGAGATTGTTTTGGAGCTTTAGGACTTAATGACTACCCCGCTGGGTTTCAGATTTGCATGGAGCCTGTAGCCCCTTTGTTTTGGTCATTTTCTCCTATTTGGAAAAGGAGCATTAACCCCATGCCTTTACCCCTTTTGTATATTGGAAGTAACTAGCTTGTTTTTAATTTTATAGGCTCATAGATGGAAGGGACTTACCTTATCTCAGATGAGATTTTGGACTTGGACTTTTGAATTAGTGCTGAAATGAGTTAAGAAGGTGTTAACAAGGGATAATTTTTTGCAAAGTGAGAAGGATGTGAGATTTGGAAGGGGCCAGAGGTGGAGTGATCTGGTTTGGATTTGTGTCCCCACCCTAATCTCATGTTGAATTGGAGGAGGAGCCTGGTGGGAGGTGATTGGATCATGGGGGCAGATGTTCCCTTTGCTGTTCTCATGGTAGTGAATGAGTTCTCACAAGATCCTGTGGTTTAAAAGTTTGTGGCACTTCTCCCTTCACTCTCTCTCTGCCTCTCTATCCTGCTGCCACTGGAAGAAGTTGCTTGCTTCTCCTTTGCCTTCTGCCATCGTTATAAGTTTCCTGAGGTCTCCCAGTCATGCTTCCTGTTAAGCCTGTGTAACTGTGAGTCAATTAAACCTTTTTTTTCCATAAGTTACCCAGTCTCAGGTAGTTCTTCATAGCAGTGTGAGAATGAACTGATGCAACCTCTTTGACAGAAATTCCATCCTTAGAGTACATACTAAAGAAACTCTTTCTCATGTGTCAGATGTGTATACGAATTCTCTCTTTACAACATTGTTTGCGGTATCAAAAAACAAAGTAAACCTAAATGCTTAGTGATTAGAAAAAAGATAAACTGTTTTACATTTTATATAGTAAAATACTACATGGCAAACAAATGAAATATAGCTACATTTAATAACTTCAATGAATCTTAGAGAAATCATAGAGTGAAGAAAAGGTAAGCTATACTAGAGAATCTTTACTATGCCATCGTTTTCATAAATCTTCAAGACAAGTAAAATTAAACATTATATTTATTATGTGTTTGTCTTAGTCCTTTCAGGCTGCTATAACAAACTTCCATAAACTGCATGGCTAACAAACAAACAGAATTATTTCTTACAATTCTGGAGGCAGGGAAATCCAAGATCCAAGCTGTGGACCTGATCACTGTCTGGTGAAGGTCCACTCCCTGGCTCATAGATGGCTGTCTTTTTGCTGCAACCTCACATGGCAAAAGGGACAAGAGAGCTCTCAGTTATCTCTTTTATCAGGGCCCTCATCCCATTCATGAAGGTCCTTCCCTGATGACTGAGTCACCTCCCAAAGGCCCCACCTGAGAAAACCATCACATTGGGGATTATGTTTCAACATATGAATTTTGGAGGAAAACAAAAACTTAGTCTATAATGATATCATTATGATGTATTTTAAAACAGAAATAATAAACAAGAGTAATGATTACCTCTGAGTGGGTGTAGGAACAGGGAGATGCCAGGTAATAATATAAGGAAAGACCACATAGAAAGATGCAAGCTCTCGGCAATGTTCTAGATTTTCAGTTATAAGTTTATAGTGTTACTTCATCAGTTACATATGTGTTACATATATTTTCACATATCACATATTAAATAATACATTTTAAATAGAAAAAAGAAATGTCCCATATAGAAAGTTTCAAATACAAGTTCAAATGTGAGTAAAAATGTATGTTCCTACCTTATAGCATAATATCTATTGATTGAGAAATTACATAATAAAAATCTATTGTGATTCATACACTTTTTGAATGGGTTAATACATCATCAATCATAACCATATATATATGTATTTTAACAAAAAACTATGACATAGCTCTTCATACAGTTCTTTGAGGGTTAAAAGAGATAATAGATGTGGAGTGCTTAGAATGGTGGCTGGCACATATTAAATGCTCATTAAATGTCAGTTGCCAGTGTTGTTACTTATTCAGTTTAAAGACAAACTTTGGGATACCTATGGGTTCAGCATTTCTATAGAATCCTTCTAAAGTTTTAGCTCATGTGCAGGGAACCAATGAGTTAAACGCATCTGTGGTAAGCAGAATAATGATCCCAAAAGATGTCCCAGTCTTTAATCCTGGCGCCTATAACTATGCTGGGTTATATGGAAAAAAGGGGTGTTTGATTTTTAAAATCTGCTCTTTTTGTTTCCCCCATTTTGAGGTATGTAGCCTCGTAGTCATTTTGAGAATCTGTGGGGGCCCAGGGGAGCAATTACTTTCAATGTGGTGTTCACTTCAGATGCCCACATTTTTCTCAGAGCTGAGTCCAGTTGCTGACCCAGTGAGTAAAAGAAACTCCCCTAGGAGACACGTTCTAAAAGGCCATCTGCCCAGGTGCATCTTTTTTGTTTTTTAAGATTCCATTTCTGTGTTCTAAAATATAGGGATGTCCAGATATAGGCATGAGGGCATTTAGGGCCATTCCCAGGCAAAATAATGAAGCTGAGTCTCACAGCTGTTCAGTCTGTGCTTACCCATGCAGCCTCCCTCCCTGCCTGGACAGTTTAATTTTGGCATTCTGGTCCCAGCTCCCTCCCAATGCTGGGGCTGCCTGTACTGCACCTTCTTCCCTCCCCCTGCCCAACTCAGACGTGCCCATCCTTCTAAGCAGCCAGGCCCACAGGCTTCCCATTGATTGTCTACATTTTGGAACTTTCTATTTTTTTCCCCCTTAATCAAGAGTTATGTATGGATATAAATTGAATTTAATATAACCTGAGTGAATAAAATCTGGAGTTAAGTCTAGAAATGTCTCTAGTGTGGAACTGAGCTGCTTTCTACCTGCTGGAAGAGCCTGCAGAGGAAAGATAGAGAGACTTTGGGGTGGGTTCAGAGTCCTGGAGTTAAGCGTTAACAGTTGCTAGGAGCAGTACTGGTTACTCCTGTCAATTTCTCAAGCAGTCAGGCGAGATTTGCTTGACCTGATGGTTAACATTTTTACAAGGGATAGAACAGTGTTTGGGCAAAAAGAAGTCTTGCACTGTGGCTGAGGGTAAAATTAGGGGTGAGACAGAAAGAAAATTGGTCATGAGAGGTAAATGGACTCTTCTTCTCTGTGATGTGTTTTCCAAATTTTCTACAATGGGCATCTATTACTTTTACAAAAAAACAGTAAAAATATTCAATGGCTGTGCATATATGTCCCAACAATGAGTTGAAGAATGAGAGTTTCAGGCCATATGGAGTCCCATAGGGAAGCTACTATGGAAGGGCATGTGGTATCTTTCTTCTTTTTCTAAAGTATACCAAATATAAAGTGCCTTTCTCTTGAAAAATCAAATTAAACTTGTTCTATTTGCAATAAAGTTGCCCACTGATGTCCATTAGGAAAGCACACTTGACAAAAAGTAAATGTAATATGGATTTAGTGGTAGCTAATGACAAATCATGTTATTTATCTGGATATTAGTAATGTACCAATAACATGGTTAAAAGCTACCAAGTTTTCCTTTAAAATGTTATATTTATTTCTTTAAAAAGTATACAAGAAGTCATTTTAATTTTTAATTTTTTTTATTTTCATAGGTTATTGGGGAACAGGTGGTGTTTGGTTACATGAGTAAGTTCTTTAGTGGTGATTTGTGAGATTTTGGTGCACCCATCACCCGAGCAGTATACACTGCACCCAATTTATAATCTTTTATCCCTCACTCCTTTCCCCCTGAGTCCCCAAAGTCCACTGTGTCATTCTTATGTCTTTGCATCCTCATAGCTTAGCTCCTACTTATGAGTGAGAATATAGTATATTTGGGTTTCCATTCCTGAGTTAAGGAAGTCATTATTTTGAGTTAATTCCATAGCACTTTTACTTTATAGTCTTTTTCTTTGATTGGTCAAAAATTAATTGTGTCATTCAGTTGAAACATCAATATTGCATAAGAAGGCAAGACATTTTGCAAACCTAAAAATAGTTTAAATGTAATTCTTGAGTTGTAAAGAGACTTACTATTAATTATTTAGAGGCTTTTTGAATTTTTGTGTTGAAATGTTAGTCATTGTTTACAACGGATCACTTATATAATTCTTTCAGTTGTTCATTTATTCATCAAATATATTTTGGTTCTCAGCTATGTGCAATATATTCCTTGAGATATAAGAATGGGTGCTTCTCTTCAGAGAGCTTACAGTCTAGTAGAGGGGATAGGATGCACACAAAGAATACTGTTAGAATTAGAAAGTGGTAGGTCCTGCAGGAATTAAGATAGGTTAATGTGGTTGCAGTGTGTGGGCAGGATAGGGACAGACATAGAAAGATCATTTTAGCAAAAGAAAGAGCACAGCAAAGGAAGGAAGGCAGGAAACCCAAGATATGATCTGGGAACAGCAAGTAGAGGCTACATGTCTATAGAAAAAATGCTACTGGCCTCTAGCCACTATGTTTATATAAAGTTAATGGTAGATTTGTGGGTTTATGGTTCCTGTTTTGTAATTACCTCTAACCCACTAAATATGACAAGTAGATTTTCATTTGACACAGTAGACATATACCACTCAGCCTGGAATTTCACTTCGCTGAGGAATGAGTGTCATTGTTTCATTCCCAAGGCTGTCTCACTTTCTCTCATGGTCGTTGATGAAGCAAAATCCTCTTTCTTGATTTTCATACCTGTGATGGACAGTTTTGCAGGTCAACATTGCCAGGCTATAGATCTGAGCTACTCAATCAAATTTAAATCTAAGTGTTGCTGTGAAGGCATTTCATAGATGTAATTAAAGTTTATTATCAGTTACTCTAAGTAAAGAGGTATTATCCCAGATAATCTGGGTGGGCCTGACTCAATCAGTTGAAGAGCTTTAAGAGGAGAGCTGAGGCTTCCCTGAGAAAAAAGGAATTGTACCTGTCGACTGGAGCTCCAGCCAGTGCCTTCCCTGCCAGCCTTCCCTATTGATTCTGGGCTTGCCTAGCCAGCTCCTGCAAGTGCGTAAGCCAATTCCTTTCAATAAATGTCAATATGTATCTCCTAATGGATGTACTTCTATAGTTGAACCATGATACAACACAAAGGTTCTTCTACTCCTTTTTGAAGTTATGCTCCTTGGTTCCCTTTACTGAATGTTTCCCTTTCCCAGTGGTCTAATATATGTAAAATTCTCCAACTTTTCTCTTCCCACACTTTATTTATTACTTTCCATTGCTAGCTCATAATTCTCTTGCTTTTTGCATGTTTATTTTACTCCATTAATTTCATCTTTACTCCTGTATTAGCCCGTTTTCACACCGCTATGAAGATACTACCTGAGACTGGGTAATTTATAAAGAAAGGACATTTAATTGACTCACAGTTCTGCGTGGCTGGGGAGGCTTCAGGAATCATGAAGGAAGGCAAAGAGGAAGCTAGGCATGTCTTACATCGAGGCAGGAGAGAGAGAGAGAGAACAGGAAAAACTGCCACTTTTTAAACCATCAGATCTCGTGAGAACTCCCTTGCTATCACGAGAACAGCATGGGGGAAACGACCCCCACGATCCCATCACCTCCCACCAGCCCCTCCCTCCACATGTGGGGATTACAGCTGGAGATGAGATTTGGGTGGGGACACAGAGCCAAACCATATCAACGCCCTAGCAATCCTTGGCTCTAGTATGTTCTTTCTCTGTTTTGGTCTTTCTCTTTCATATATTTCAATGTATGTTTACCTTTGGAAAGTCAGTTCCACAGGACAGGGAGTCTTTGATTGGTTCATTGATGTTTGCTAAGCACTTTAGAACAGTGCTTCACACGTAAGAGGTGCTTTTTGTTTATGAAAGTATAGATTTTATTAAATTAAATATTCATTAAAGGACATACTTTATTTATTTGTAAATGTCTTTACACCTGAACATTGTTCCTTGAATGATAATGGCACTGCGTGAAACATTTCTCTCTGCCTCGCTGTGGGGTTTGTTGGTGCAAGGCAGTTATTTTGGATGTTTCTGCTTTGAAGATTCAAACTCCTCTCCATCAGGTGAATAATCTCAATATCTAGACATAGGACCAAGTATAAGGCAGGTAGATACCCACTGTAGATCTGAGCTCTTCCTTTCATTTCAGCATTAGCGATAACACAGGTAGCTTAACCCCTATCCATCTGCTGTCTTTATTTCTCTCTCAATAAGTTCTAAACTCAGAGACGGTTGAAGAGGTATGCTTAATTCTATCCGCCAAATTTTACAACATGTACTGTGGAACAAATCTATTTTTAGTCTTCTCTGGGAATACATGCTTTTTCTCTTTTTGGAGAGATCCAATTCCTTTTCCTACTTAAATTTTTTTGTTGTTGTTGTTATAGTAGAATGGCCAATCACACAGTAGTCTTTCTTTCCTCAAACATGTGTATGATTGCAAGTGAGAATTCTTCCCAGACAATTTTTTTTTGAATTGGGATTAAGAAAAGTGAGGCTGCTCTTCTCTGGTGTCATTCTGATGTTTTATATTTTACTGTTTTTCATAAAATTAAAGGTAATAATATGGCCATCTTTCTGCAAAATTAGTTATGAATTTTGGAAAGCCCCCTGAAGGAAACTGTAGAGGGAAGTGACCAAGCACAACCTTGGCACTGTATTGGCACCAGTTGTAATGAGACATAATTGCTTCAGGAAGGCCCCAATGCATACTTTTATAGGGTTTTCTTCACTAATGCCAAAGACGTAAGGGCAGGGAAGGAAGTTGTGGGGTGAAATAGGATGGAGGCTCCTAGCTAAATTCAACTTTTGAGTGGTTCAGGTGGTAGGTGGTAAGATGTCATGCAGCCTGGATTATTGAAAAAGAATTTGCACAGTAAAATTCGTTGAATGACACCAGTCACTATTTCCTGTGCTCCAGAATGCCTATATCTTTGTCTGCTTTCTCAGGTAAACAATCTGTGGTTGCTGTCCTTGGAAGCCTCCCTAGAATTCCCAACCTAGTTATCACATGGGGCATCCTGTTATGGTCTCTCCTCCTGGTTCATAAACGGAATCTGGCACCCACTCAATGTTTCCTTAATATCAACTCTTACAAGCCAAAACCTCTGCTGGGTATGTTAATATCCAGGTTCTTTTACCAGACATAATATTACTTAGTTCCTTTAGTAGTTTAAATCTTTCAAATTGTTCTCTAGTAATAAAATAACAGTGCATTTTTGTTTGGGAGAATATGAAGATTTATAGTCTTTTGAAATATTGAGCTTGTCTTACTTTCATTCAATATAATATTTATCACTTTCGGTCATTAGAATGTAATGTTCATCTCAAAGAAAGTCAATACTTTTATATGCCTGTGAACATGAAGTGCTGTTAGATTCTAAACTGATTCAAGTAGACAATAGAGTGACTAAGCAATGTGAGTTTGCCTCTGTTTTGAAAACCTGCCACTTGTAGAAATTTGTGATTTATGAGGCAAGCTGAAAAGGTTTATTAATCTCTCTGGTAATCAGATAATTATAGCAAAGAGTACCATAGTTAGAACTTAGCAGAGCGTTATTTGAAGTCAAGTATAGCGCAAAATCAAAGGAAACAAAAACAAAACATTAAATTCTTCCAGGTAGATGTAATAAAATTCCTTGTGTTAAGAACAAGAGGCATAAAAGTGTCCCCCGGCCACGTTCCTGCCATCCCTTCTGTTTCTTTGACACTGGTGTACTTTCCAGCAAATGCATTGTCAAGGCAACGTCATTGCTCATTTGCTGAATGTCTGTTGCATGCCAGGCTCTGGGCCAAGAATTCTGTTAAATGTGAACATGCGCAAAACATGGCTTCTTTTGAAGGGGAGCTTATGGTCTCCTGAAGGAGATAGACAGATACGAGGTTTGTAAGTCAGAAAGGTGTCAGCATGTCTGATTCCACCTTGAGGAAAGGGCCAGCCAGGTTGTCCCATGCCACTGGGAGATTTGGGCCTGCATGGAACAGGGTAATTCCTTGTTATTTTACTGATTAGCACTTGGGGAATTTTCAGTTTTTGGCTATCATGAGGAAATGATTGTAGTAAGTGGACCAGGAGAAAGGCTAAGGGCTAAGTGAAAATGGCTGTAACTGGAAATCTCAACATAGGAGGTAAAACTGGGGGCCAAGACCTGGGGAATACTGGAATATGATAGGAAGTAAGCCAAATGTCAAGAAGGAGGCAAGAATCTTTAAATATGGCCATGATTTGAACTCAGGTATCAGAGGTTTTCTATTTTTTTCTTTGTTTAAACAATGTTTTCTTCACTTTTTTATTGAAGTATAACATGAAGAGGAGTAACAAATCATAAAATACATGAGTTGTTCAATGAGTTGCCACGCTGTAACCATACCTGTGTAACTACTAGCCAGGTGTATTAGTCAGGGTTCTCTAGAGGGACAGAACTAATAGCATAAATGTATGTACATAGGAAGGGAGTTTATTAGGCAGATTGACTCACACAGTCATAAGGTGAAGTCCCACAATAGGCCATCTACAAGCTGAGGAGCAAGGAAGCCAGTCTGAGTCCCAAAATCTCAACAGTAGGGAAGCCAATAGTGCAGCCTTCGGTCTGTG